>NC_141539.1:91398333-91719166 GCF_021556685.1 Rattus norvegicus | reverse complement strand
CTTAGTTAGAGATATTAGGACAATAATTCCTCATAACTATGAAATTGTTACTCAAAATCCAAAAAGAATGAAGTGCATTTTGACATAAACACTAAGACTTTCTATGAATTTAAGGCATCACAGACGATCAGAGAGTGGCCACCAGGAAGGGAGCCAGAAACACTTTATGGAACGCTGTTCCATTATACTATGGACCAGATCCAGTTAGGATAATTAGGAAGAAATATGCCTATATAATGAACATACACCTATGGTTTCATGAACTATGATCTATCCCAGAGAAACGTGATCAGAGCAGCTCATTATAGAAACCCACAGGTAAGAAAAGTACCTACGTTATTTCATGTAAAATTTTGGAATGCTGTATCACAGCTACATGATTCATAAACTATTGCTTTGCGAACTGAAAATGGTAATGTAGTAGCAATAAATAAGGAAAGTATTTGCTTATTCTTAAACATTTTCAAGGCACACACTGATCTACAGTATATACACTAAAATGCTATATTAAAATATTCATGGTAAGTATATTTTTTTTCAACATTTCAATTCAGCCAAAATATCTAAAATTTGTTTTCTTTGTTATGTATTGGGTTTCTTTTGTATGAGATATTCTAGATGAAATATTTGTACATTTAATAACTGTTTAAATACTGTTGTCATCTTTTTCTGACTTCTGAGTTTCACATAAATGCATCCTTTTTCAGTGAAAACCTGGGAGTATATTTTCATATGATAAATTGAAACATTGTCCCTTTTGTGCCTGTAAAAATGAAAATTTTCTTCAAGCACACATAGTAACAAGAATGAGAACTACTTCTCATAAGAGCAGGGCAATCATCTAACTTTCCAAAGAAGCATGAATAAAGTATTATGCCTGATACTTATATTAATAATGCTTTCCAAAAATTAATATAAATATGAATAAATATGAGAATGCTATATTTTACCATGTCACACTAACAATTCTTACATCCTTTGCAGAACTGTTAACTATAAGCAGACCTCTGACTATGTAAATTAATTAACCTCCCAACTTGCTTGCACCAGAAATTATAAGGCTTTTAACATGTACTTTTTAGGTAAAACAACAACGTAAAGGGAATGTTGATATAGTAGTTGTAAAGAGCTCTAAGAACATCTGAGACTATGTACTAGCATATTTCTTTTGGTTTGGATTCTAGTGTTTTGTTTTACCTGGAATATACTCTATTCATAGAATTTAAGATTTTTAAATCTCTTAATCTGGAGAAAGGCTTACTTGATGAGTTTTCTATTTTTTTTAAACACCTTTTAATAGTTTTTGTTCTGAGTGATGCATAAAATATTTCTAGTACAAACATCTTTTGATATACAGGTTCAATAAAAGCCATAAAACTATTTATCAGATAACACTATATTTTTTGGAAGTTTAAAGACTTATGATATTTATCTGAAAGAAATTCTTGTGAGGATGCATTTTTGTTTACCTTATTTCAAAACCTCATCTTTTTTGCCTTTTGCATTTTTTAGAGTTTAAGTATTTTATTTTATTTTATTTTTTTTATTAACTTGAGTATTTCTTATATACATTCCGAGTGTTATTCCCTTTCCCGGTATCCGGGCAAACATCCCCCTCCCCCCTCCCCTTCCTTATGGGTGTTCCCCTCCCAACCCTCCCCCCATTGCCGCCCTCCCCCCACCAGTCTAGTTCACTGGGGGTTCAGTCTTAGCAGGACCCAGGGCTTCCCCTTCCACTGGTGCTCTTACTAGGATATTCATTGCTACCTATGAGGTCAGAGTCCAGGGTCAGTCCATGTATAGTCTTTAGGTAGTGGCTTAGTCCCTGGAAGCTCTGGTTGCTTGACATTGTTGTACATATGGGGTCTCGAGCCCCTTCAATCTCTTCCAGTTCTTTCTCTGATTCCTTCAACGGGGGTCCTATTCTCAATTCAGTGGTTTGCTGCTGGCATTCGCCTCTGTATTTGCTGTATTCTGGCTGTGTCTCTCAGGAGCGATCTACATCTAGGTCTTTCACAAAATCAAGTAGTAATGAGTGACTTGGCCTTTACAAATAACTCTGTGTTCTAAAGATTCCGTAGTGAAATCCCACGTTTATTCACATGTTGTTTTTCATTGAATATTTTAGTGGTTGCTAAGTTTAGAGCATGCAAAAGAATTGTGAGAAAAATAACTGATGCTAACTTCAGTATTTTAGTGTTACTCATGCTATATTTATTTGTATTAAATAGGTACATTGCCAGTGTTTTAAATGTCTTATTCATAAAATTAAGATGTTCTTTAAATTCTGTAAAGATTTTATCTTAATTTTCCCATGGGAAAAAGTTGTATACAAATAACTAGAAGCAATTAAAAAATGCTGAGAGCTGAGAGTGAGAGAAATAGTTTCCCTCAAAGAAGAACACATCAATTGACTCTCTCTCTCTCTCTCTCTCTCTCTCTCTCTCTCTCTCTCTCTCTCTCTCTGTGTGTGTGTGTGTGTGTGTGTGTGTGTGTGTGTGTGTGTGTGCGTGCATGCACAATAAAGTGAAAAAAAGAGAACATAGTTTTGAAATAGAGCAAGGAAGAATATGTGGGAGGGAATGGAGGGAGAAAAAGGAAAAGTGAAAAGATGTAATTACAATACAATTTCAAAAAGAAAGTAAAGATCAAAGATCATGCTTTCAGAACCTGTTGATGATGCTGATGGTAGGAAGTAGTTTTGTAAGTATTCATTAATTCATTCATTCGCTCCAAGTGTTTAGGATGGTTAAAAGTGTAACATCTGTAATAGAGCATATATATGCATAAAACTACCCCAGTTTTTAAACATATCAAATATGTAAAGGAATCATTTGCAAAGCTGTAAATGCCAGTACAACTTTGAAAAATATATATTTTTACTACCTTCAAAGAAATTGAGACAGAAGAGATGGCTTAGCACTTAGAACATTGGCTGTTCTTCCAGGGGATCCAGGTTTGATTCCCAGGAGTCATGAGAGAGCTCACAGCTGTCTGTCACTCTGTTTGTAGAAATAATACCTTTATTCTGACCTCTGCAGGAGCCAGGCATACAAGTAGTGCAAGGACATTCATCAGACAAAACACCCATACACATAAAATAAAATAAAATAAAATAAAATAAAATAAACAAATTTAAAGTTGCAAAGAAAATATTAAAACTAGAAGTCATGCCAGATACTGTTAATATACATCCTGAGACCATAAATTTTAAGAGTGGCTCTACTAGTTTTGTTTGCTAAGTGGCTATAATGTCAATCTGCCTTCTACATTCTTATATTTATACCCATAGATTAGTGTAGCTCTAAACTCTCAAAGAATAGGCCTTCTTTTGTTGTGGTTGGCATGGCTATGTTTCTGCAATCGTAGTACCAAATGTTTATCTAAAGTCTCACCTCCCGGTTCCCTAGAGAACTGCACCTTTGGCTATTTGGTTAATCTTAAAATATTAGTGCACTGTTCACTACCAAGAGAAATTTGAGAAATAAATGGTAAAGACTTCCTGCACCAAGATTTCTATGATGTCCATTAACTGAGTTGAATGGTTTATTTTTCTATACAGACCAATTGATGACTTCGGGCACAGTGTACTTTAAACTTTAACCAAAACTTCTATGAGGTTTAGCACATGCATTGTTAATCAAAAATAAACCAAATACAGGAATATTATTTTTCATTATCTTCATATAAGAAATTATTTAATAATTTTTGGATTGTGTTTTTAGAGAGTTAACATTAAGTCACAAAGATTTAAGATGATCCTTGCATAACGATTTGTAAGCATTATAATATCAAAGTAATGTATCCATCTACTAAAATATTGTAGAAAAGGGGAGAAAATTAGTAAGTCTTAAGTATTCTATATTTGACTTCTCCTTAGAGGTTTTACCTGATAGCTAGCAATTATTATATTAAATAATACATAAGTTAAAGTGCAGAGATATTAAATCCAAGGAGCCACCTACATGTCAGTTCTGCACAATATGGCCTTGGTTATGGTCATGAGGCCTTGTTAGAAGTGGATGGATACTTCAGGAACTCCTCTTGGTTACATCTGAAAACATTTTAAACGTAAATGCATTTTTGTATACAACAGAAAGTAAAACAGTTGTTGTAGCTTAACAATTTAAGATATAAATGTCTGCCCTTGAATTATAAACTAGAAGACTAAGAAGTTAGGGCAAGGACAGAAGGAGCTCATTTCTGTCCTGATTTATAATTTGTAGTCTTATGGTGTGTACTTACATTGTGAGCTGACTGTGATCATGGTTGTGTCCTCGATGCTTACACTGTCTGTAGGAACAAGCATAAGCTTGAACACTATTTAAGTATGCAACCTATACCGATGTTATTTTTCAGTGACAGAATGCTTTTCTATGTGTGCAAGTCCTTGGACTTGAATCACAACACTACAGGTTCTAAAAAGGGAAAAAAACTAAAACAACAGCAGAAACTCAGCAATATCACAGACTCAAGAGGAAGAATGTTTGCTATAAAGATGATTGGGCACATCACTCTTCTCCAAATGAAGATGAGAGCATTACAGATTTGACTAGAGTGTGTGTTTGCTTTATAAAAGAATTGTTCATTTATTAATTGCATTGTTAATTCATTAATCCTGGAAAATGAAGAGTAAGGCTGGAAAATGGTGTGAATTACTCAGATTCATTTGCACACTCTTGGGGAAGCAGCTGGAAGGGAAGAGGAATGTATAGTTCAAAGAGATAAATGGTCGCAAATCATTGTCGATTGCTCCAGACCTCCAACAAATGACCTCACCAGTCTGACTCAGGATCTGGATAATGAAATTACCATAATAAGTAAAGCAATTATGGTTTGCTCCAATAAAATGAATATTACTCTAAGAAATAGAAATGCTGTGACAGTTCTGCGGCCAAATGTGATAACTTTCATGTTAGATTCATTTTAGGCCCTGATTATCACATTCTTTGAAAAAAAATTGATTCTTTTCTTCTTAAATTTCACTTGTCATAAAGCAATCACATGGTCACAGAATAATAAGAATTATAACACTGGAACTTTACTGATGATAGACAATGATAATCCTAGTGGTGTTCGTGTGGAGAAAGTAAATCATTAGTGAAACATAACTTTATGTCTAGATCACCAATATAGCTTCAAAACAAAACAAAACAAAAGCGCGAGAGCACATCTTTATTTCTGAATTCATCAGCTTAGGTCCAACCCTTTTTTCTTCTTATTTCTCAGCATTTCACAAATATTCTGGGGATCAAACACATGTTGTGTTGACTGTATGGCAGACATATCACCAGATGAGACATCTTTCCATTATTAATGTAAATTTAAGTTCATTGTAGTAGGTGAAGTTCACATAATATACTGCTAATCACTTTTATGATAATATAAAATGGCAAACTTAGGATGAACTCTTTGGAAACAATTAAGACATTCACAGTGCCTAGCAACTAACACCTCCACCAAATGTCAATATATCCCCACCATTTCAAAGAAAGAACCAGTTCCATTAATCCATGTTCTTTGCCCACATAAGTTCCTACAACACTAGCCTGAGTTCTACATCTCCGAATTTATTCTCAGAACTAACCTACTTGTGGATTTACAAGACTTTGCTGTGTGTGGCTAGCTTTCTGAGTTAGAATAAAGGTTTTGGTTTTGGTTTTTATTCATTTTATTGATTCCCTGTGAGTTTCACATCGCATACCACAGTCCCTTTCCTCCCCCATCTTCTCATAGTTTCCCTTCACCCTTGCAACCACTCCCATAAAAAATACACACAAATGTGTAAAAAACAACACAAAAGATCATAATAAAAAAAGAAGAGATGAGCAGAATGGAATGTTGGTGAGTCACAGGAGTCTAGAAAGGGATTACAGAGTTCTTTGCATAATGTGCAACTTTGTCTAATATATTGAATTTGAAAAATTTATAATACTTTACTTATAGTTTTACATTTTTACTTTACTTGTAAACTTTATTTCTTACATTAATATTATACTAGGTAACTAGTTTAACACTGCTAATGTTTCTTTTGTGATAGTTTTAAAAGAATACTATACGTATTTAGCTCCCCTCTGTTTCTGTCTCTCTCTGTATCTGCCTCTCTCTCTGTCTCTATCTGTCTCTGTCATGCCCTCTCCCTCTCCCTTCCCCTTCCCCTCCCTTTCTCTCTCCCTCTCCTTTTCCCTCCTCTTCTGTGTGTACACTTCCCAACATCTCATATACCTGATGGAATGGGGTCTCTTACTGGTTTAGAGGATCAAATCAAATTTTCAGTTTTGACAGCAGGTGTCTTTGCAACTAAGCCTACATCTGATGACTTTTCAGCATTAATTTTATTGCTACAAATACAAGTAGTAATGGGAATTCCTGAGTTAATATGATATGTGTAAAGAAGGTATATGCACTTTATTATGGGTCTTGAAGAAAAGTTATTGCTTATTCCTCAAAGAGTTTTATGTGATATTGTTATCGAACAGCAGATTATTTCCTTAAATTCTATTCAGAAGTGTTTCTTTTCTAGTTCCTTTATTTTTTAGCTTTTCAGATATTATTTGCTTGAAATAAGTATTTTCAAATTACCAAAAATTATTTCTGTGTCTGTATAGAAACTTTTGTTAAATTAGACAATGAAGTTAAATATTTCTGCTGGTGATAAATTTGGCTAACATGAGAAACAGAATTCTGCAATGTTTTCTGTCAATTAAACCTATGTTTTAGTTTCCTTTCTATTACTGTGAAAAAAAAATATCATGACCAAGGCAAATTTCAGCGGAAAGAAATTCCATGGCCCCAAATTGGAACGGTGATCATTGTGGCAGGGAGCTCCAGAGCACGTAGGCAGGATTGACAACAGTAGTAGTTGAGACTTCACCTTTCATCCATAGCAGGAGAGAAACTAGAAATGGTTGGACTTTATGGAACCTCAAGGCCTGCCCTCAGCGACTACTTCTTTCAACAAGGTCCCATTTACTAATCCTTTCCAAATGGTTCCACCAACTGTGAACCAAGCATTATCTATATGAACGTATGAATATTCTCCTTCAAACTGCCACAGCCATCTGTAGGAACTTGTTCAACATGAGCAGCAGGCACACTGTACGTTTTTCCCACTAGCATTCACTACAAGCTATAAAGGACAGAAGCATTGCGTGTCCGGCTCCTATACCTCATGTCAAATTTGAACAATTAGTTTGGGCTGTAGGAATTTCTAATAGGTTAATAGTAGCAATACAATTACTAAGTAGTATTGCATTTGTTGACAATTTGAAGAAAAAATTTAAAAGTCAAACTTTCTCTCAAATTAACAGACATCTTTGCATTCCCCCACAAATCACCTCCACACTCGTTAGATGTTAATTTGGGCCTCACTCCTTTCGATTAACTCATTGCCCTCAAATTTCTTCTGTTATCAATGTGAGTGTTGAACTTTATTCGGTCGCCTAGTGAAGCACGCTTCTACATTTGCATGAAGAGGAAATGTAATGTGGAGTCTTTCCCATCTAAGTTAACCTGTAAAAATAGTGTCTTTGGGAATAAATATGTATTTAATTCAAATTTCTGGCCTGTTTTTGTATAATAATCATGATATGGGACATAAGATAAAGTTGATGAAATTAAAATATTGTAGCATGTTTTAAGTAAGCAAGAATGTATGTGGATTATATACAATATCATATATGATAGAGATGTATGTATCCATGTAGATATGTATCCATGCTCTTCCTGCTATACATTTCCCCTTAAATTAAGTTTTAAAATGACTTTGGAAATTTAATTTTGTACTTGGAGACATCCACATGATTGCCCAATGGAGAAAGTTTGTTTAGTCGTTGTTTTCTATTTTGATAGGATGAGAGCAGGTGCG
Organism: Rattus norvegicus; assembly: GCF_021556685.1. Taxonomy (NCBI): domain Eukaryota; kingdom Metazoa; phylum Chordata; class Mammalia; order Rodentia; family Muridae; genus Rattus; species Rattus norvegicus. The sequence continues at coordinate 91,711,299 of NC_141539.1, read as the reverse complement.
TTATTCTCCTGTAGAGTTATTTAACTAAAATCTACAGAACAACGGGAAACTCAAATACTTCTCGGGAGCTAGAATAGGTCTTGGACATTTGTCTGAATTATACCTTGCTGTTTAGAAAATGGATACTCAAGAACTACTAAGAGATGAAAATAGATGCCAGCCACTTGCTGCCTGCTGGGATTTGCCAGTGTGCATGGAGAGGAGAGAGGAGTGTTTGTGGAAAATGAGGCAGCTATGAATATGTTAACAGATGGGAAGGCACCGTGAGTTTGACTCTGCAATGTACTCATGAGGTTTCAGCTTTGTCTGTCGCCATCTGTAATTCCCTGTACACACGTGGTGCTGGACCTCAATGCTGTGAGTGAGGAGAGTTAGAGCAGATGTATGTTGTGACTGCCTCAAATATTGGACTGTAGATAAGTATGAGAATGAGGCTAGAGCCTGAGTTTTCTTAGAGTTGCAGGTCAGCTTTGGGCAGGAGAATTATGGGATGAGACTACAAAGAAAGGAAAAGACAGGCACGTGATCCTTATTACAGTGCCTAAGCATCTGAGAGAAGCAGGCACTTGCTCCTGAGTGTTTGTGTTAGAGCAGGAACAGTCAGAACAATTGCCTGGATGAGGAGCGAGAACCATATGGAGCATATGAAATGTACGGTTATTGTATGTAAGCAGAATGTTGAAGAGAAGCAAGGAAAAACTACCTTATTTTTTAAAACAGTCCCTTAGGTTTTACAGAATTGCGGCAAGGAAAACACAGCCAATAAAGGAATTTGAAATTACATTCTATGCTGTGTGTGTGTGTGTGTCTGTGTGTGTGCTTTTCTTTCATTTTCTGCATGTCTATATTGTGAGTGTACGTGTGTGAATGTTGTGCCAGTGTGCATCAGTCTGTCTGTCCATCTGTCCACCTGTCTGTTTGTATATCTGTGTGTGTAGGGCCAAAGGTAACCTCAGATATACCTTTTGGGAGAAAAAATGTATCAGCTCAAGGCTCCCAAGAACAAGTTCTCAGCAGAAAGAAAGATTTACTGTCCCAGAGGGACAGAGGTCAGGGACTAAGAAGAAGGGCAAGGGGACAACAGAGAGGGATAGGTAGTAAGAGCACCAGTGGAAGGGGAAGCCCTTGGTCCTGCCAAGACTGAACCCCCAGTGAATGTGATTGTTGGGGGGAGGGCGGTAATGGGGGGAGGATGGGGATGGGAACACCCATAGAGAAGGGGAAGGGGAGGGGTTAGGGGGATGTTGGCCCGGAAACCAGGAAGGGGAATAACATTCGAAATGTAAATAAGAAATACCCAAGATAATAAAGATTAAAGAAAAGAGAGAGAGAGAGGGGCACGGATTTTTGTCTGGAGGACTACCTCTGAAAAGAGAGGAGACACAAGAAAATGGCAGTTTATAAAGGTAAAGGGAAAATCCCATGTTAGGATGAGGTATTTAAATTTAATTGGGCATGTTAATTAGCTGAGCCAAAGGGGCCTTTTGATTGCTGAACTTCATTACTTTGATAGCTGGACCTTAGTAGTCAGCCTCAGGAGAAGGAAGTGGCCCAATAAGGGACTAGACTTTCGCAGCTAGCTTCAGGAATGTAATCTATTTTTAGCAATGATTGAGAGACTGAGGAGATGGACAAGCCCGACAGAGCCATGCTCACCAATCTCAAGCTGTCCAGAGTCCCTTCACTCCTCACATGCTGTCCACCTCAGTTATGAGACGGGGTCTCACACTGATTTGTAACTCACTCAGTAAGTGAGGCATACATGACAGAAAGCCCCAATAATCTGCCTGCCTCGTTTCTCTGTTTAGATTATAGGTATGCACCATCATGCCTGGCCTTTTTGCGTCAGAATGTATTTCCTTGTGCTTTCAAGATAAGCACTTTACAGACTGAGCTTTTTCCCTGGCCCTCAAAATGGTATTCTTAAAGTTTAAATTGCTATTATCGTGAATAATATGATTTTTTGAAAACCCTTTTTAAAAATAGTCCTCTTTAACTTTTTAAAAATTTAAAAGTATGTCATAAAACGTCAGTTCTATATTTAAAAGAATGCTTTTGAGAAAGGGAAAACTAATTGTCTTCAGACAAGAAAAAGTAAAATCGTGACAATGAAATTTTCAGAAGCATCCCTCCCTTTTTCTGTCCCTCTCTTCTTTCCTGTCTTGTCCTCCCTTCTCCATTTACCTTCTAACCCTCCTCCTATCTCTTTTCCCTTTGCCTTTCTAGCCCATCCTTCAGCAAAACTCAGTGCTTTCATAATTTATACATATATAGCCTCTTCACCCACTTCTGCTAACAATGCTTTGGTCACAGGCCCAGAGTATTCCCACAGTCCCCAAACAATCCTCTATGGTCCCACCACATTCTCTGTGTTTCATTATCACAGGAGGAGAATGAGCATTTGCAGATGGCAAGTAATATATGAGCAGTGGATTGAATGAACAGACAATTAAATGAGCTGCAGATCACTCCTTTTGTTGTTTTTGTTTTATAAGACACAGTTGCATGTAGATCAGGCTTGCCTAAAATTCTCCATGTAGCTGAGTATGTCTTTGAATTCCTGACCTCTTTTGCTTCCCTACCTCTCAAATATTGGGTTTCTAAGCACTTGTGAATTTATCTTCTTCATACAAGGTTTCCTTGTATCATAATCTTGAAATTTGCATTCAGTTTATTTTTATAATATATTAAAATTTCAAATTAGATACATGAAGAATCTTAGGTTGGAAGGAACACTAATTCTTCTTTATGCCAAATGAGGAAGCGGAGGCTCTTTGAATGCTATCGTGGGTAATACATACTATGACATAGTTTGCTTAGACCTATAACTGATTTCCAGTCTAGTGTTCTTTCCATCCATTGGAACAAACCATCCTCAACAGAAAGTTGTGACTTGTTAGAAGAAATTGACTCTCTGATGTATGCTGTTGACTTGAAAACTGTACCTCAGCAGGAATTCACAATTCCTCTGCACCATTTTCAGATTTTGGAAACTCTTTCTCTCCTCTTTGTTTATGTATTGATCTCCTTCCTAGGACTGTAATATTCACTTCTCTACATTGAAGTGAAAAAAAAAAAAAGCTAACGCCTCTGGCCTTGCTTTCCTGTAATTGTACCACACTCAGGCACTGCTGGTGGCACTGCATTCTGTTCACAGTTATGAACTTATATTTTCCCACTCCTTAGGCTTCTCCGAGGACTTCCTCTAGGGAAAGGTAATATAACTGATTCATTATGAATATATGTCAGATAAGAATTCAGTATCACCACTTCTACATATCACTAGGATTGTGAAAGTGTACAGAACCGATTCATCATCAAAATTTATTTCTCGTTGAAAGTATAGGTACCCTAGAGGCCGTACAATTTAGATAATTTTTCATAAAGCGTGATTCATCTGCTGAAATTTCTTAAAGATTGTTTTTTAACCTGTGAAAAGATAATCTTGATATGATGTTTATTATAATATTTCAAAGCCAAATCTTAATCTCTGCCTTTGGAAGGACATTGGTTTTAGGTGGACAAAAATAAAGAGAAACATAGTCTGTCATGTGTTTCTAACTTACCTCATGAGCAAAGAATGGGAGAATTTTTTGACTGGGAAGCAGTGTATGACATTGAGAGAATGTGACTACTTTTATCTGTAGGTGATTGTTGGGTCTATAACACTCTGTCAAGACACAGAGAAATGTTAGACTGTGGTTCAGGATATTAGTGTCTGTCAGAACTTGCTCTTCTTGCCTATTGATATATTGGAGAGAATCACCTTGCATTAATAAATATTTTTGCCTTTTAGACAGAACATGTCATTTACAACTTTCATTTCCTGTAAATGTGTGTGTATTGTTAGAATTGTCGAGCAAAATTTTGATAGTCAACCCGGATGCTGGTTTAAAAGTTTCTAAGTTAAATTTGCTTTATTTTCCACACTGGAAATAGTACAAGTTCTTTGCCAAGTCAGACGTCCTCCCACGTATATTGCTGTATGTGCAAGAAACGGAGTAAATCAGAAGTAGGAGATGAAGAGCAGAGACTTTCCTCCGCACCACATGAACTTAAGCACGTAACTGAGCCCTGTGGACTCACACAGGCACTGGGGCTATCTGAGTATCTTTTAGGGATATTAGTTCTCAATTAGAAAGGAGTGCTACATAAAGAGATCTCATGTTACCTGGCTTCCCTGACTTCTTCATTTCCATTCTCATGAAACGTGAAGATTACCATTCAGTAGTGAGGTCATTACTGCCCTCAGAATAATTATCTGTGACTATTTTTTAATTTCTCAATGTAAAAATAAATCATATAATCTTTCTATAGTTTTGGGAACTTTTAAAATAACATTTTAAATTATTAAATAAGAATTTATGGGGGTTGGGGATTTAGCTCAGTGGTAGAGCGTTTGCCTAGGAAGCGCAAGGCCCTGGGTTCAGTCCCCAGCTCCGAAAAAAAAAAAAAGAATTTATGATATTTTTACTGGTTTTCTAGTAGGAGTTTGGGAGTGCTTCTTCCGTTTCTTTAGTTTATTTTTTAATTATTTTTAATATTTTACTTATATACTATAGAGCTTGCTCACTGCCCCCCTCAGTTATCCCCTCCCACAATCCTTCCCCCTTCTCCCTCATCTTCTGAAGGGGTAGAACGCACTGGGTATCCCCCTACCCTGGAACTTCAAATCCCTGCAAGGATAGGTGCATCCATCCTCTCTCGCTGAGGCCAAACAAGGCAGCCCAGCTAGTAGAACGCATCCCAACAATAGGCAACTGGTTTTGGGTAGCCCCTGTTCCAGTTGTTCAGGGCCCATACGAAGACCAAGCTGCACATCTGCTACACATGTGCGGGGAGGCCGAGGTCCAGCCGTGTATTTTCTTTGGTTGGTAGTTCAGACTTTGAGAGCCCCAAGAGTCCAGGTTAGTTGACTCTTTTGGTCTTCCTGTGGAGTTCCTATCCCCTTGAGGGCCAGCAATCCTTCCTCTTCTTCTCCCATAAGAGTTCCAGTGTTAGAAGAAGGGGGAAGGGAATAGGGGACTTAGGTCCGGAAACCAGGAAAGGTAATAACATTTGAAATGTAAATAAAAAAATAATCCAATAAAATAAAATGACCTAAAAAAAAAAAAAAAAAAAGGAGAGAGTTCCAGTGCACCATCCACTATTTGGCTGTGGGTAGCTGTATTACATTTTTAAAGATTCCTATTTGAGCCAATAATGTCTAAGTTTTGTACTAACAACAACAACAATAATAATAGTAATAATAATAATTTCGCTTTATTATACTTGTGTATGCGTTTCTGTATTCATATATGTCTGTGTACCATGTGTATAGCTGGTAATCATGAGGCCAGAAGAGGGCATCAGATCCCCTGCAACATGTTGTGGGCTGCCATGTAGGATTTCCAAACGTCACCCAAGTCCTTCAGAAGAGCAGCGAGTACTATAAACCATGAAACTGTTCCACCTCAGTTTGCTCTCAGTAGTAGGTGTTAGAAGTCAAAGAATGTGTTCAGGGTTCAGCTCTATCAGATGGGATTTATTATGTCCTATCCTGTAAACAATCTACAGAAAGGAACTCCATCTTTATTACTTTAAAATAATAAACAAATAAAATAGGTAAGTCAAAGTTTTTGGTGTTCTTTGTGTTCTTCATAATATAAATGTTAAATGTATGTTAAATAATATAAATCAAAAACTCAAGGTTTTTTTGGTATAAAATATTGGATCATTTGAATTCTGAACTTTAAATACCAACTTTATACCCTTATATTGAAATGAAGCAAGAATAATTTTTAAATATTACTTTCTTTTTATGATTGCTGCTAAACTTAGCAAACATATTCTAGAAATAAGCACTTTTGTGGTGGCCATATCTTTAAAATATTTACAAAGTTACTCAGTGCTGAGTATCTCTAAGATAATTTGTTTGAATTCCTTCATTTTTAAGCCTAAGTTCTAGACGCATATACTTTAAATGTTAATATATTCAATTCCTTTCTCAAATCTGGGTGTGTTTATTCTTGTTATTGCTGTGATTTTTGTAGTGCTTTAATTACTCAGCCTTCCAATATTTCTGATAATGAGGTTTTAAGAAGTCTAATTTGGTTCAGTTTTGGCAGTTTGAGCCATGATTGGTGTCCCCAGTGATTCTGCTCCTGTGGTGAAGTTGTATCTGTATTGTGAGTGAGTAAGGAAAGAGAATGTGCCTACCTAAGGGGAGGAAAGAAAAAGAGAAGCAATTAAGGTCTGGGCCTCACCGTCTATTTCAACAGTAGGTTGTAAATCTTGAAAATCTCCATCCCCTATTTGTCCCCAACTCTTTCAGGTACTCGTTTCCTCCTAGAAATACCACTCTGGATATGAAACTATTTAACACATGAGAATTCTAGAAACATTTCAGACCCAAACTCTAGTAATATGAATGAAATTTGCATGTGCCAAAGCATGACTAATTTTTAATAATCCCTGAGAAATTTTAGATGGAAATGATTACATATGAAATTATTTCTTAACACTGTAATCTTTGAAGCTTTCATTCTGATTTTTAAAAACCTCAACTTATTCGCAATGTTCATGCCCAGTTTGCCAGACAAAAATGGAAAGAAATGAAGAGTGGAGAGAGGGAACCGAAAGCACGTTTCAGTGGTATGAAATCTAAAAAGTCATGTATGGGTTTGAGTTTTCTCAAGGGGAGGAGAATTGGAGCAGACGGAATGGGATGGAGAACGGTGGTAGAAGCTGGACAGGGTTAACATTTGGCGCTTTTATAAGATTGGCTGCAGGAACTGGGACTTGGGGACATCACCATGATTATGGACATGTCACAGATTATCATCCTAAGGGGACTGTTGTGTTGTGCCATCATTGTTTTCTTACTTGTGAGATAGTGCATATTTTCCTGTAGTTATTTAGAAGAATATTTTGCAAAAATAGTGTTTGCCTATTTAAAACAATACCTCCTATTTTTCAGCAGTTTTGACTTTTGAATGTTTGTGTTGTTGATGTGAGGCAAGTGGAGGCAGGAGACCCGAACTTATGTTTCCCAGTTTCAGTTTTGGGATTTCAGGTTACAGCATTACCAGTGAGTCATGCTCCCTGTTCATGAGACTTTGCTCTCTAAGTGATTCAAGGCTTATTTGAAAATTAAATAATTGGGCCTATCGGTATAGATAATCATTTACCGCCCACCCCATATCTCAGATGGAAAGATGTTATCAGCATCAAGCTGTTTCATAGTTTATCTAAGTATTTGAAGTTATATACACAAATTGTCTTTTGAAAATTTAGTTTTAAAGAGAAATTTATTACCACCATAGAATGTGCTATTATAACTGTTGATTTTCTAGAAATGCTTGTTTTAAAAGAACAATTGTGTCTATTTCCCTTTGATGATGCAGTGTATGGGAAATCTGAATGCCTAGAGAACACTATTGGGAAGTCTCTAAAAATGAGCTACAACTTCAAAGGCTTAAATGCATGGAAAGATTTCCAGTGCCTCAAACTCATGTTTTTTTCTTATTTAGTTACTTTCCAAGTACTGGTTAAGTATTCTCTGCTGAATTTCTCATTTGCATTAGATTTTACTCAGTGTTCTTGTCTATCAGAGGACAGCTTCCAGTGCTCACAACTCTTGGAAAGATACTACTCTTATACTTGAAAAGATACACGCAGATATATTGACAGCTGAGTATGATAGCTAGTGCGTGCATTGCCAACATGTGGGGTACTGAGACAGGAGGATTGAGATGTGTTTGAGACCAGTCTGACTCCTTGGTCTGTTCAAGGTTTGCCTAGGAGTCTAAGAAAACAAAATATCAGGTGATTCAAACAAGTGACTAGTGACAGGGTAAAGGAATGCACTGCCTGACATTACATAGCCATCTCTATATTGAATAGCTGTGTGTTGCTGTAATGTGCAGGGAATCGGCAGTTTGGAAGGGATACTTTCTACGAGAAAGCTTGCACCAAAATTTGCCTATCTGGGCAGATGGAAGAAAAACTAAAGCTTTTAAACTAAAAATATTTCCTTCTTTTCTTCTTGCCTTATTTTCTTCTTTCTTTCCTTACTTCCTTTTTTCCTTCCTTCCTTTCTTTATTATAGAAAAGGAATAAATGTAGGATCAAAGTTTGCCTTAGGAAATGAGGATGACACTTCAGAGATTTTTGTTTAATTTAGAGAGAAAATCAATATATCAGTAACATTTGAGTATAGTTTTTACAAATGGCTTGAGAACAAGAGTGGAGTGGTTTACTATTCTAACCAAGTTAGCAGTGGACAAGAACTTTAGCCTGAAGAGACAGAATTTTCTTCTCTTTAAAGGAAGGAGGTTGCTACCCAACACTGCTCCAAACTACCTTTCAACTGGTTATACAGCCTTAATTCTTCAAGGAAAGTCCTAGAGCGATCATTTGATGAGATTGTATGCTGTCATAACCAACAGTATTAGCAAAGGTAAACAGAAGAGATAGATATTAAGTGAAAATGCACAATTGTGTATGCATATGCCAATAAATGTATAATGAATATGGATTTTAGTTTATACTTAAGGTATGCATATAATAAAAGCACAAACTCGATTAAATAAAGATAAAAAGAATTATGTTTCTGTAGTGAGTTTGTATATTTTTTCAGTTTTTTTTTACCATTAGCTTTCGTGTGTAATTTCTAAAACTGTATAGAAAAAAAGAAATTAGGTGTGTTGTGTTTTATTGTTTCTTCATTTCTATTCTATAATATACTATATATTACTACCTTATTTTGATCTAAAATCATTTGGTTTAGAATATGCTGTAAACATAACAGTAAACATTTATTAATGGAGACCTTTCTGGCCTTCTCCTAAAGTGATTTAAACAAATTTTCAGTATCATCTTCTAATTTAATGGATTTTATTCTAATACAAATTTAGTATTATTACAGGGCACAAAAATAACTATAGTCACATATTTCAATCTTTCATCTGCTGTCATAGACCTTACTATTAGATTAACTCATAAATGGTAAAAATAACAAGAAGACAATATTGTATTTCAAAATATGTAATTAATTAAGAATTATCAGTACCTAATATTTAGTATAATTTAGTTGAATAAGCCAGTTGAACTAATAATAGGTGTTTTTCAAATATAAAAGTATGTTGGAATAGAGGATAAATTACATATCCAAAAATAAAGTTACTATGCTTAAATATTTGTAATTATACCTATACAGATAAATCTGTTTCTTAAACTTGTGCATATAATAATTTTTCTCCTGATTCCCACATAGTTGACTTTTAAACATGTCTCACTCGTTTAAATAGAGAAAGAATAAGGTGATACTTTTTAAATGTCAAGAAAATTTTGCAGCTTTCTCACTACTAAAGGATGATGCTTTGAGTCTGTGTAAAAATGGTACTGTGACAACACTCAAGCTGCTTAACATAGAGTGATAAAAATCCTCTTTTAATACTGTTAATTACAGGAGCCCAAAGAAAACTCAAGGGTGTCCTTCTTTCTTCTCAGGTTTCTGTGCTGTAGTTAAGTAGGAGCACTGGACAACTTCTTAATATTTGAATTTCAATGTTCTTATTTTCTACACTACACCCCCTCAGTATGGGGGCAGGGCAGAGCAATGGTGGGCCTAGAGTTTCCTCCCCAGCATCAGTCCAGAGTTCCAAGTAAGACAACATGCCATCATGCCCCTTCCTGCAAACCTTGAGGTGACATTTGCTTTATATACCTGCTGCTGCTGGAACCCAATAGTATCCCTCTCTATCATTTTCTTCATAGACTTTGGAGAGGAAACCTGTTTTCTTAGCTGAGTTCGAACTTGTTTGTGTGCTTTCATTAGCCGATGCTTCTTTAAGTACAAAGAATAGTTATTCTTGAGAGTGTTCTTTATTCTTAATCTTGACACAAATAGTAAACCTTTTGTGGAAGTTGCATTAAACATAGAAATCCAAAGTTTACAGCACAGAATAATCATAGTTACTGACAACAAACACCTCCAAAAAGATGCTGTGATAAGGGAAAGAAAGGACCTTGTCTATTTCCATTTTAAAGACATGATCAATGTTTCAGAAAACACATCCTCCTTGATTTGAATATTAGACATTGAATATCTGTATGGGAAGTAAATCTCATAGGACTTCATAAATGTGCGACACTATGTCAATTGAAGTAAAACAAAACAAAAACATGAGGACACCTCATAAAATCTTTGTCTGTTATAGTGCTAGACCTGAATTTCACAGTGACCTTGCCTATAGTTTTGTAACTTGACTCGTGCCCTCTTCCATTTTTTTTCTCTATGCAAAAAAGACCAGGGGAGTGGGGCAGACCTGCTCCTTGTGTAACTTTGTAGATATCTGCCTTCTGGTTGGCTTTCTAATACACCATCAAGAGCTAATTTCTTTCTGAATCTAATTTACAATCATGTTAAATAAGCCTGATAAAGGTAGCAGCACTTGGATATTTATATCATTATATTGGGTCATTGTATATGATTTTCACTTTCTTTGCAGTAACCCATGTATATAGCAATCAAATAAAATGGAACCATTCATTTGTAGAGCTTTCTCAATGATACAAAATATGAGAAAATTATTTTCTTAAGTTCCCAGCCTTCAGTATGAAGCAGATTTGACATTTCAAAGACACTTTTAAGTGATTATTATTTGCATAGCAAATTCTCAAGATTCACTATATGCTAAGGCACTTTGCAAGAAGCTGAAGTCATCTGAAAAGCAATGCACCTGGCGTTTGTATCCAAAAGAGGTACCAAGTTTACTTAGAGTATACAGGCTTAAAAAAATCTACCTTCATGTAAACCTGAATTAAACACTAATTTAACTCCTAAATTAAAACTATCCATAAGAAATTCAATTTCTGTGATCAAGGGAAGTTTGCTGGAAATAGATTGGCCTCTAGTTGACATTTCATTTTTCTTGATTTATGATGTAACTGTTAGAATTGGTTTAATTTGACCTTGGCTGCCTGTCCTCTTCATAAAGAAAACTGCTACCCTCCTGTCCTTCTGTCCTGAGAATGCAGAAAGAAAAACATACTCCTTTCTGCCCTGATGAAGAATTTGTTCTTATAGGAACACAGAGCTGTTGTGAGACTGTCCATCCTAGATTTATATGAGGGTACAATCTATTTTGAAGCTGTTCGAAGGATATTCAGCTTGTAACTCACTTAAATAATCAGTTTGTACATCTCTTTGTGTTATCTTCAAACTTTTTTCTAGATCACGAAGTAGGGCTTTGGGAAATTGTGCCAACGTTCATGAATCTAGTTTGAGGGGAGCTCTTGTCTCTCTTTCCTCTCTAGTAACATTTAGATTACTGAATTTTTGTGATGCTTTCTGAAGTGCCTTCATCCCTTGGCTCTTCCTCCTTCTTGTATGCAGTAATGTAATATAAAGATCAATTTTAATGTCCCCAAAGGCTCCCACCCTCCACCTCTGCCCTTCCTTATAGGACAGGACAGCTCTCTAATGCTTTCCAGATTTTCCCCCTTTTTTTTTTTTTTTTTTTTGGAGCTGGGGACTGAACCCAGGGCCTTGTGCTTGCTAGGCAAGCACTCTACCACTGAGCTAAATCCTCAACCCGTGGTTTTCCCACTTTTTGTCCCATGTTTAAGAATTTGTCTAAAGTAGACGATACTGTGTAAATATTTAACTTTAGTTTTACTTTAAAAGTGGAGTTAAATTTTATTTCATATAGTTTTCCTAATATAAAATATCACAGAATTTTAGTATTAAATAATACTAGGCTGTACATGGCATTAAATGTGTGGCAAACTTTACACACACACACACACAGACACACACAGACACAGACACACACACACACACACACACACACAAAACATATACGCGTGAGTGGAACAATTCTCTTCATCCTTCAATTCAAACATAAGAAACAGTCTGTGAGGACTGGGTGATTCAGCCCAAAGCAAATGGCTAGTGTGGTGTATGGAAAGGACCTACATCAAGCAATGTGGCTTTTCTATATTTCCATTTCTGCTTCAGTGTCCTGATGCCTTTTTAGCTACTTATGATATTGAAAATTATGTGTTGCCATTAAAACCACCAGATGTCTTTGTTCAGGTGATTGAGAAAGAATACAGAAGGTGACAGTCTCCCTCACTGCAGCCTCATCTAGAGCCTTCCTTTTGTGACATTATGCTAGAATCATGTGTCTCCACTCCTTGATTTATTTTTTGCTTAAAACTTTTAATGTGTTGCCTTTTCATTTGGACAATGAACGCTTTGCCTCTGCCACTGTTTTGGTCTGTGCTGCCTACAGTCAGCAGTTGATGAATGGTGCGTATTAATCTTTGGATGGGGAAAAGAAACCCTTCTCCCTTACTGAGAAACTCTATCTTTCTTCAACTGCCTGCCCGTCTTGGCTCCTGTTGCCTGTTTTGGCATTTATCATAAATCTTCCTGATTTCTTTTGAGGAAGTAGTAATTGATGATCTTGATTCAACTTTAGAGAACAGAGATTCTGCCATTGTGGTACCTTCACTATTTCTCTTAAATACAGCCTCCCAGCAGAGGGTGTGCCCCCAAACTAGGCCTCGTTCCCTCAAGTAGGAGTGTACCATGCCCCTTCTTCATTCCCACATCACTCTCTACAGAACTTTAAACTGCAAGTTGCAGATAGTGTTTGAGAAGATGCTTGAAAAGTGAAAGGATGTGTACGTACACGTTTGCATTGTCATCATTCGTATCTAGTACTACAGTAGGACATCATACCTCAAATACCATGGTTACTTGCACGTACGCATGTGTGTTTAAGAGGAGAAATTTGTAAACTTCACATTGAAATAATATTTCATCACGTAGGTATTCCCATAAATAGAGAATGAGAACCCATCCATTCAAATATATACTTCTTAATGAATATCAAACTCTCTGACATTCGAGTCACAGAGAGAAGATAAAGCATTGTAACAGGGAGAGTGGAATTAATGTTAAAAAAGAAAAATAAAAGCAGATTTCTGTGTGTCTAGAGGAAAAGGCCAGAGTCCGTTCCCTTCCTCCTTCCTTTCTTCCTCTCTCTTGCTCCTCTGAATTCCATTTCTTCCTATTGCTCTATCTGTTTTCACGTAGTATCAAATGAGTACGTCAGTCTCAGCTTTCTAATAAGGATCACTGGGTAATTATTATTAAAAATACAGTTTAATTGATATAAAACAGCAGTACCTGTTTAAGGGGAAAGTGACAATTTAGTATGGGTGTCCACCATGTAGTGAGCAGACCAGCGTAATCTATCTCCCCTCCGAACGTGTCAATTCTTGCTGTTGATAACACTAAGTTCTTCTATTAGTCACTTTGCTATAAATTCGTGAATGAATTATACATTTATTTCAAATAATTGCAAAAAAAGAATTATTGTTGTTGTTTCATAATTTAAATAGTATTTTCTCCTGATTTTGATGTTTAGCTTTGGTCTACCTCTGATGCCTTCACCTCTAGTGAGAGTCAGCCTCACATCAGCAAGCATCATTGTCACTACATTAGCGCGCGCGTGCGCGCGTGTGTGTGTGTGTGTGTGTGTGTGTGTGTGTGTGTGTGTGTGTGTGTGTGTGTGTTGGAAGGGGTTTTAAAGCCAAACCTGTTATCCCTTGCAGCATTCGCTCTATGGGCCACATTGGTTGAACATCCTAATTTCATGTCACCTGAGAACCTGTCTGAAGCAATCCTCTGAGTGAGCTTTTGGTCTTTAAATCACCATCATATAGAAATAGGAGAGAATGAGAATGCTGTTACTAAGTGAGTAGGAGCTTTGAAGTTTCCCTACTACTTACTTAGGTAATAGATATATTCAGTGCTGAGAGATCTAGATACATGTTTAGCACACGCAGCTTGATTTATGTCACACACATTTTGAACTTCAGTTGTTACTTTCTAGGTCAAAACCTGACTGATCCTTCAAGACTCATACTCCTCAAATGTAATGCATTTTATTTCCTCATTAGGTGCCATATTTGGATGGCATTAGATATTTCTATATTGAATTGATTATGCCCATTAATGACTTTCGCTTTTGCGTTTATGATCTATTTTAGTAATCTTTAGATGCTGTGCCCTCCCTTTCTATACCCAAATTGTGCATTGTTGCAAATCTAAGAAAAAATTGCAAAGAAATAGAGTTTCTAAAATATTTATTATAATCAGATATGTTTGGGGCTAGTATTTATATGATCTATTTTAGTAATTTGTAGATAAATTTAAATGGCCTTTCTAGTAGAAAGAGAGAAAAAATATGAAAATAATTTTAATAGACTTTCAGTGTAAAATTTAAACTTGCCTGAGGCTGTTTTCCAACATATTTTTTTTTGGCAGGTGGGAGGTGGTAAGGTAGAATTTCCTACATCCCAAAAGGTCCTGGATTTTGGTAGATTAGTGTGATCTTGAACTTTTAGTTCCTCTGACTTCTGCCCTGAGTGCTAGGATTCAGGTATGTGTCACCACGACCAAGTCAGTTATGTGTTTTTCTTAAGAATTAAATATCTGCAGAATATTGTTATTTCTTTTTTTGTAAGACTTAATTCATTTACATACATGCTCACGAGATTTCTATTGTAAGTGTTCACTTACTCCTCTTGAACCTTGTTCGTTGACCTGGCATATGACATAATGTATGAATGGTTCATATCTCCTAATGAAGCTCAATGTCTAACTTCCTCCTTTTGCTTTGAACAGTAATGACTAATATGTTGCTTATATAAAAACTGTTGAACAGTTTTTAAAGGGAAACTGATGGGTGGAGAATTATGCATAAGTCTTCATGATCTACTTTTAAGCCAAAAAATGTATTTGTGTCTAATCAATTACTTCAACTTGAGCACAATCAACTTTTAGCATATGTGCTTCCAAAATATATTCATCTGGAATAATTACTTCACTCACTCAATACAGCATTCTGTACCATCTAGTGATTTGCTCATGAGTGAGCACTACAATTTTGACATGAGTTGGTACTTTTTTAAACACGACTTCTATTCTGGGAGAATTTCATATTGTCACAAGTACCCTAGGCAACATTTCTCATTCAGTAACTCTGGAGAAACATCCCTGTAAAGCATCCTGCCTTTCCATGTGCTTCTGTAACTCCTGGTTACAGACATTTGCGAGCATTCTCCAACAGTCACTGGTTTTTATCAAGATCATCTTCAGCAAGCTAAATATAAAGGCAGCAGTGCAATTAGAGTTTATTAAGTTTTCCTTATTGGAAAGGAACATCACTCACCTAACAGTATTGTTAGTTCTTGAATTATCTTCATGGTTTATATTTTTAATTAAATAGTTTACTGTCTTTAATCAATTTTCCAGGGATCTCAGAGATTCGGAAATCAGAACTTTGTTGATAGCATGTTTACTGTCTATTCCCTTTATTATTGCTCTTTTGATGTTTTCAAGGTGTCCTTCTCTGAAATAATTTGAAATTTATTTCCTAGAAAAAGAGAACAACTTTGAACTGCAATAATGTGTTCACATGAAAATAAAGAATCCGGAATTGCATGTTGGTCAAATCTTATTCATTAACTTCTATCTTTGAGTTTTCTTTCTAATTCCAATGCCTTATATTGCTTTTGAGTCTGCCATCCACAATAACTTTTAGAACTTTGGGGACTGTATATTTTAAATACAGAATACAGTCTGCAAATGAGAGAATGTTCACAGAAGGGAGCCACTTTCCTGAGAAGTAAATGTACCACTGAAAATTTAAATAGCGCCCATTTCAAAGGGCTATTCTGTTTATAATCCTAAGATGTGCTTCTGTTATTATTTCCAGATGGGAATCCTATTAAGGCTGAGGTCTTCATAATTCTCTGTCTTACTTCTATTTTCAATAATATATTTTGGCCAAATGTTTGTCAACTGCCACATTCCTGCTGTGTTTTGCCACCTCGTTTGTCCACATATATGAATACTCAAATATACATACATACATACATACATATGTGTGTGCACATGCATGCACAGACACACACACGCTAATATATATTTCATTTTATTGAATTTTGAAAATACTCCATTTGACCCTGTTTCATAGATATAATCCATAATTAATGCTTTTGGGGAGTATTTTGATGAGTTCATATGTGGTTTGCATCCCCATCCTCCTAGCTGGCAGTGATGGAACATTACTATTTGTTTAGGGGAGTGTTCTTCGAGTAAAGTTGCGATTGACAAGCAGTTTTTCACTCTTGCAAAGAAAAACTCTGCTGTCACACTAGAACCTCAAAGGTTGACATTTCTTCCACATCCGTTTAAGAAAACAGATTATGTGCTTTATGAAAAATAAGTTTGCATGATATTCCTTTCTAATTTAAATATTTATGTTACTTTTTACATTAGTACAAATTGACTACATGCTCTCATTCAAGTAACTGAATCCTTCAGTAGTTTTCAAATCCACCTGGGACTTTCCATCTCGCGGCATTTATACATAAAGTGATATACAATGAAAATGAGATTATGTCTTTCATAAACAAGTAGGATCATGCGAAGTGAACCTATTCAATGTTTAAATTAGAGAACTAAAGAGCAAATTCAAATGAACAGACAGAGCTACCAGAACATTTAAAGACCCATCAGAGGACACTTAGTGATACATACTCAGGTTCTAAAGATAAAGTCAACCATTACCTCATCCTGCTTCTTCCCAGGCCTTTGAAAATAATTCTGCTTCTGTTCATCCTTTTGAACAGAACTTAGGAACAGTAACTACCACAACTCATAGATAATCTGTTTATGCATTCACCCACTCTCATGATGTTAATACATTTGTTAATCCATGAGAATCTCGTTATAAGTATACAATGTATTTTGACTCTAATTGTCTCATACTATTCCACTGGACTAATCCTTGTCCATCCATACCCTCACACCCTGCAAACTTCTTTTCCCTATTCTTTTTTATATGGGGAGAGACACGGTGAATTCAGTTTGTAGGTCCATGGAAGTAGAATTATCCAATACTACCTGGTCAACCTGCCAGGGACCAACACCTTAGGAAAAACTGATCTGTCTCCCTGCCTTCCCAACAGCCGTCAACTGAAAGCAGTGCCTCTGCTAGGGTGGAGCTTGTGATCCTTTCCCCTCCCCTCTTCCACTCAGGAAGCTTGAACGGCCTCATCTGTGCAGATCTTGCACTGGTTACTACAGATTTTCTGAGTTTACAAATGATAAGAAAAACAATGAATACATTATTTATCATTGTCTTTTGTTTTTCTGGTCCCTGCCTACCTCTGGCTATTAGAGTCTTTCCAGCCTTCTTCTGTAATATTCCTTGAATCATGTTGGGTGGGAGGATGGTATAGATATCCCACTTGTGGCTGTACACTTCACAGAAACTTGATTTTGAAAAGTAGATTTTTGAGAAATCATAAAAGTGGGGGAACTGGGGAGGACCTGTGAGGAGTTAGGGAAGGGTAAAGTATATAATCAAACTATATTGTATGCAATAAAATAAAATAAAAATGCCGTTACTATAAAAAAGTAGATTTTTAAAAGTTTATTCTTAATATAAAATTAAACTTGAAGAAATTGAAATATCATCTGTATAATGCTCTCTTGATTATCAACAGAGTCACATACACACTCACATATGTACACACATACCACACAATGCACACACAATGCACACACACACACACACACACACACACACTGTAAAATAACAAAAGTAAACTAATTAAAAGAGAAAGAAGGAAAAGGAGATGATTGATAGATTTACCTCATATGTATTTTTCAAAAAAACTGAAACTAAGGTTTAAATCATATAATATAGGAGGGATTGTTCACTGTTTAAAACAATGGATCACAGTCTCAATTATTCTCCTGTATGCCAAAATCTTACTGAGGAGAAAGCTAGGTTTCTATTTGTTACCCAATCCTAGAACTACTGCCTGCATGTGATTCTATAGAAAGGTGAGAATTGCTTTTCCATCAACACTAAGTCAACCACTCACATCCATCAATGAGAATAATAGAGTTGAAATTGATGACACCACCTTGCTCATAAAGGCATGTTTTCAGCAGATGAGGTTCTGTAGAATAGAACGAACAAGGTGAGCCACAGGAATTTAGGGATTATTTTCTGGTCAAAGAATTACAGACTTCTTAAAATTCACTGAGACATAGGTACTTGTCCTTCCTAGCTAACGAAACAATCGAGGGCAAAAGAAAATATGCTTTCATCCCATAGAACACAGTAAACAAATTTCTAGTCAGTCCTGGGTAATTGAACTAGAAGCATGTTCTCAGGTCAAAGAATTTCAAAAATGATTTCACCTCTCCTGTCTGTCTGACTGGCTATTGTATCAACTTAAATGTAATTGAATAAATAAGCATAAGACTCCCTAAAATAAGGACTTCTAGAAAGTCAGAGCAGAGATCTTTAACACTGGAAAGAAATTGCAAAGATTTTAACACTGGTCTTGGCAAATATAAGTGGTTTTATGCACATGATACCAGACACACAGTGAGTGAGTTTGTATCAAACTAAGAACCCTCTACTCAGCAAAAGATATAATAAAGCAAAAGAAAATCTCCAAAAATGTGAGACATTTGCTTACATATTTTCATATTGTCTATATTAATCTACACCCCTTAAGAAGAGTAATAAATAAGGGTTCCTCTTAGTCCTAAATACTTTCTAGCATTAGTTGGCATATTTCTGAATGGTACCTGCTCCGACTGGAGTGAGGCAGTATCTAAAGGTAGTTATAATTTTAATTTTCTTTATGATTAGGGAATGGTTTCTGGGAATTTGTATTTCATTTTTCCTTTAATTTATTTTCAAACTGTTGATTCAGTAAATTCACCCATTTTTAGATTAGTAGTTTTACATTTTTGATATATTGTGTGTAGTGTACGGTAAAAAAAAATGGCCCTTTGCTGTGCTGAAATACAAATGGAGTCCTGTCTCTGAGTAATCTTGAGCCAGTTTCTGTGCTATCAGTGTCTACTCTCAAATTTCCTGCCTACCCCAGTGTCCTAATGACTATTCCCTAAGTTTTTGTCATCATTTTTAGTAGTTTCAGTTTTCAGGTTTAAATCAATGTCTTTGATTCATTTTAATTTGATTTTTAAAGTAGATGCAAGATATTAACCTATTTTCACTCTCCTATTGGTGGATATCTAGTTTTGCCAGCACCATTTGAGGGATGAATTATCTTTTTTTCAATATATGTTTTTGACCTATTTGTCACAAATTAAGTGGGTATAACTTTATTTGTTAATTATCTGGTCCTCTACTCTATTGTTCTTTCATTTGTTTCTTTCACCAATACGAGGTCATCTATTAGAGTAGGTATAGGGTAGAGTTTGAGGTCTGGTACTGGGATACCTCCTACTATGTTCTTACTCTTTAGGATTTTTGCCTTGATGGTTATCTTCTTTTGTGGTTCTATTAAGAGTTCTTGGATTATGTTTTCTAAATCAGTGAAATATAACATTAAGGTTATATTTATAGGTTTATTTTAAATCTATAGATTAATTTTACAGTATATCTTTTTTATAACGCAAGTTCTGCAAATTCAGACTTGTGTTAGTTTTCCACTAGTGTCTTTGTTTTCTTATTTCAATACGTGTGAAATTTGCATGATATGTTCTCCCCCACCAATTTCTTTCTCCATTAGTGAATGTTCTTATACTTGAAATGTTCTATTTTATATTGATTTAGATCCTAAACTTCAGATTTGTTAGGACTAAGAATTCTCTACCATGTTCTATGAAGTGGTGTGTAACTAGGAATAGTATGGCATCATTCTTTCTCATTTCATTTCCTTCGTGTCCTTACTCAGTTACTATATTTAAGACTTTGAGTACTACATCAAATAAGAGGAGAGAGTGGGCCTCATTGCTTCATTATAATTTTACAGGAAAAGCCCTCAACTTACATCTATTTAATAGTGATGGCTATGGGTTTAGCAGGCATAGTCTTTATTATTTTGATTTATGCTCAATCTAACCCTACTTTCCTAGATTCTTATTATGAAAGCAGTTTGAACTCTGTTTATACATCAGTTGAGATGGTTATGTGAGTAATGTCTTTAAGTTTGTTTCTATGATATATTACATTTCTTGATTTACATCTATTGAACCAACTTTGACTTTCTGGGATGAAGCCCGCTGGTCATACCATATGATCTTAATGGATTCCTGAATTCAGTTTACAAATTTATCCTGAGGCTTGTATTCAAGATCCTTACCACATTAAAGTCCTTCAAGAACTCACGTTATTGAATATTCTAAGCACTTTGGATTTAGTTCAATGTACCTTCCATTACATACTTTAATGCATAACTAAAAGTTAAGACTACCTTCAAATTCATACTGGTTCATTATTTTGTACAAGAGGAAGAATATGATTTGCCTTAGGATTCTCTTCTTTACCCATTTAGATTCCGTATAATTGAGTGTTTATACCTTAGGGGTATTGTGTAATATCTTTCATCTTCAGATAACATTGAGCAAGGCTGAATGAAGTGGTATTTGCATGTTTGCGCATAATATTTATATTCACAAGGCTCTGTTGATACTCATGTTCATTTGTTAGTGGGATTTTCCCCCAAACCCCATTTATTTCTGGGATACATTAGCTCTCCATATAATTAACTTTTTATCTCTTTTCATTAATCATTTTTCCAATTAGAAGAATGTGCAGATATCGTATCCAGAAGTTTAAGTTCCAGTTCTGAGTAGATACTATAAGGTATTTATTTTTCTTACAGATTCATACTAACTTTCACCTCCTCTGGCCCAGGTATTTTATTAGAAATTATTAATCTACTTCTCAATTGGGGAAAGTCAATTATGGGTCAAGTATGAGCCTAAACTGGGAATGAGCTATAAGCCTAAAAGCATATTTTATTGAACATGTATAAAGCTTATTCTGCTGAAGGTGTGATGATGGGCAGTTTAGAACTAAATAACACAAGACTGGATAATTATGTTACTTGATGCTTAAAGGACACCAACTATTATGAAATTATTCTATGCATAGTTTTGGTCTTATATTTTGTATGATCAAACTCTTAAAGAAATTTTAAAGTTGAAAATATGTTTTGTTTTAAATTGTACAGACTAGCAATCCCCCCCCTACAAAACTGAATATGAAACGTGATGATATATGAAAAGCAGCACTTTCCACCCAGCTCTTTTTCATCATAAGTGAATATTGGAACAGTTTAGGGGTGAGCAAAAGTCTCATGTGCATGTCATTTGTTATCATAATTCAGGACTTTCAGAGCACACCGCCGATGATAAAATCCCACCACTTTAATGATAGAGAACAGTATCAATCACATGGGTCAGAGATCCGAGGAATGAAATGATTACATTATTAGGACAGACCTCCTTATCAGGCCTCATTTTCCCAATTGTAGTAGCACAGGGAGGACATAACCTATAACCTGACAAATCAAAAATTTCAAAGTACTCTATGCTATAACTACAGCATGACGTGTAGCATCTGTTACCTCATCCTTTTTAACTCTTCATCCATGTAGCTTGATTTTCCATGAAATTATCAGTGGGAGGAGCAGCAAGCAGCCTTATATCTCCATCTATGAACCACAGCTCGTGGAAGTCTACACTGGATGTGTGCAAGTCACCCTTGAGGTCAGAACCTATCAGGCATCACCTAGTTTTCCCTCTCTTGATCTTCTGTCAGCTTTTTACAGGCAGACAATTATGCAGCAATTCCTAAGCATTTCGCCTCTACTATAATTCTGTTATTAAAACTGGAGTGAGTGACTTTTGTAACTTTTATTGACCTAATATTCTGCAAGGTCTTTAATATTTTGCTTTGGAAATGTATGTGATTTTAAACTTTGTACTGTTCAGCTTGACCTATAGATAAAAGATTGATATTTAGTGTGGTCCACTCAGCAGGAAAGAGATCTCTAAACAAAAGAAAAAAATTAGTAAAACAAAACCATTCAATGTTTACTCCAAATTTTATGAAACTTCTATTTAGCTGTTATCTTCATTGACCCTCAGACTACATATATGTAGTACCTTATAATGACTCAAATGGTACTTTAAAATACAAAATTAAGTCAGAAATTTATCAAAATGTTATTTTACTTCTGAGATCTTCAGCAACATTTTATTATAAAATATATTTTAT
Source organism: Rattus norvegicus (assembly GCF_021556685.1). NCBI lineage: Eukaryota > Metazoa > Chordata > Mammalia > Rodentia > Muridae > Rattus > Rattus norvegicus. The sequence continues at coordinate 91,689,172 of NC_141539.1, read as the reverse complement.
TTTTAAAAATAGAGAATGCAAAGCAGTCATAGGAAATATAACAGCTGAAATAACTAAATTCGAAAATCAGGTGTAGCTTAAGTTTTTGTATGTGAAGAACAAAAATGTAACCTTTACTTTTTTTTTTTTTGGCTTCCATTGTGGTGTGTACTGTAATACACTAGGTAATAAATTACCTTTTTATTACAAGCCAAACCATGCAAAGTGCTTTAAACATCATTAGAGGAGCAATTATTATAATTTTATTACCCAAATTTGGATAGCCTGCTAAAACAAATTAACCTTAAATTGTTAGTGACATATAAGAGAATTTTACTTTCATGAATGTAACAACTAAAATGTGTACGTAAAGTTAGTGGTATTCTGCACACTGATTGATGTTTTCCAATGTTGTGAATCTTAATCTCTTTCTGATTCCCCGGATCCTTAGACTTTTTCTCAGTGGTTGGAAAAAACAGCTTCTTAGCTATTATACATTAGATCTAATACTGAACATGTCTGTTAGCAGTTTTTTAAAAATTTGAGCCACAAGATTCTCTCTGGATGAGTAAGGCTGGAAGTGTGTCTCCTGAGTGGGCTGGGGTTTTTCTTATAGCAATCCTGTAAGTCACAAAACTTTGTTTTCTCTGGTTTTCACTGTTACAATTTGATAACATGTTTGTTTGGGTCAAACTCTGGAAATCATATTACATCATTACACTTTCAGTACCTGAATTGCTAGAAAATCAGGAAAGAGACAACACTTTCAGAACACTGCAATCGAAACACAAACATCAGGAAATAAGTTTAAGAAGATACTGTAAGTTAGTAAGTTTTGTCATAAATGAGTGAATTCATTAACTACCATCTTCCCTCAGATTCATTTACATAATTTTTGCCCAAGTAATTCAGGGGGCATTCTATAAAACTTGCATATTCGGTAATCTGTCCATTGGTTTCTTTCTTCAAAATCTGGGCTAATTGTGAGCATATTGCTAACATCTACATTATAAACCTTATGAGGAAATAACATGAGAAAGTCATAAGCAGCCAAAGAAATTTTATTTTACTTAAGATTCTTCAAAATAATAGGTGATCTATACTCCATGGATTTTCATTTTTCTTTTTGTAATAACGGTATCCCTTCCATTTTCTTAGAGTATCTTCCCTGTTTTGCTTAATGTCAATGCTATTAAAATATTTTATTATACACTACATGTTTTATTTATATGGAGGATGTAAATAAAATATATTGGCCAAATCCAAATCTCATTGCATTAAACAGATAGCTGTCAAATGTACTCACCATCGCCTATGCAGAATTTGAAAGGTGCTTGGCGAATTACAGGACATGCATAACTTAGTTTCTTTGTTAGTTTTATCTATGTCTTCCTAATAAGGCAGATTACTGTAACTGTTTACCTCAAAGGTCTCTAATTTTATATTAAGAATATGCTTTCTACAGCAATTTCCAAAAAGTAAACTTGGGTTGTCTATGTGATTATCAAGGGCACAGAATCTTAAGGAGGCAACACATACTCTCCTTTTAACACCAAGACGAAAGTGATGGAAATACTGAGAGTGACCAGGAAATCCATCAAAACTAAAATAGAACAAAATAAAAGAAACAAAAAATAAATAAAATATGCGTTCCAGATCAAACAAAACTCTTAAAAGTGCTCCCCTATCCTAACAGACCATTTGGAATCTTTTTCAAGAGCTCTTAGAAGACTTGATCCATATCAAGAGATCTTTCTCCTTGTAGAGCAGAGGAGGGGCTTAGATATTGCTGTTCATGTCTGTGAAAAGGCACAAGAAACAGAGACCACTCATCCTCATACTCACAAATTCCAGAAGGAAAAAAAAAACAAACCACTAAACTGAATTCATGATATATACACACACACACAAAAAAAATCCTAGGTAAAAAGAGAAAAGAAAAATAGTATAAAAATAATAAAACTATAAAATAAGAAGATAAAATGTAAAGAAACACTGAAGAGACATGCCGTGGTATTATGAGACAATGAACTTTCAAAGGTGCCACTGATTTACTTTCTCTTTGCCATCCATTGCAGGGTGTGCAGCCCAGCCTTAAGACTAGTTTGTTTTCCCAATGTGACTCCCTTGAAGTCCTGTAAGTGGGTATCAATTGGCAATCACTTCTGTATTAGGGATGGGGGCTTGTGCCCACTTCTCTCAGTGCTGTAACCTCATCTGTATCAGACCCATACAGGCCCTGGGCATATTGCCACAGTTTGTGAATTCATTGTGTATCAGTCCTGCTGTATTAAGAAGACTGTCTTTCATCCTCATCCTCCATTCCCTCTGATTCTTACAATCTTTCTGACTCTTCAGGAGTGGTCTCCGAGCCCTGAGGGGAGGGGTTTGGTTGAGAATTCCTGAGAATATGATTGAGTGTTTCAACTCTTTCACTTTCTGGATAATGTCTGCCTGTAGGGACCTCTATTTGTTCCTGTCTGCAGCAGAAAGAAGCTCTTCTGATGATGGTTTATTAACACACTGATCTAAGAGTGTTAAAAAAATGGCTTTAGGAGTCATGTTATGGTTCTTTTTTTCCTCTATGTGTAGCTTGGATTGTCTTGAACTCTCTTTGTACACCAGGGTGTCCTGGAAACTACAGAGATCTGATGGCCTCTACTCCTTGATTTCTGGAATGAAAGGCATGTACCAGTATTGTCTGACTTATTTTTAATAATAGTATTTGCATTTACTCTGGTCCCTGAGCTATCTGGTCTCTGGTGCTTGGTCACCCACGCAGTATTATATATAGGTTCCATCTCATGGACTGGGCCTTGAATCAAATCAGATGTTGGCCACTCCCACAAGCTTTGTGCCACCATCGCATTAGCATATTTTGAGGGAGGATACTGTTATACATCAAAAGTTTGTGGCTGGATTGGTGTCTAAGTTTCTCCCTTGGTATCTGCTATAGTTTTGGGTTGTTTGTGGGTCTCTATGAGATCTCTTTATCCAACAACTCTTTGAGATGTAATCTAGTCCTGGTTCTAGAAGCTTTGTTTGGTGAAAATTGATGTCTAATTGGTGCTCTGTCTCCTTGAATTTTTGGAGTTTTTTAAAAGCAAATCCTTCAGTTTTTTATCCTGTTAACCTTTATTATGAATTATAATGTAATATAAAAGAATACAGCATTAACAATTATGTGCAAAAATATGCTTTCTTGTAGCCCTTCTCAAATATGCAATCCTATTTCATATTCATGAATGCATTTCTTCTTTTTGCCCTATATGAAACTTTTCTTTCTATTGTACCACATTGCAGTGTGATGCATTATTCTCAAACATATCCTAATGCGCGATCATAAAAGGAACTGTCCTAAATAACAGCACGTTAAAAAGGGATAATATTTGACATAGGTATTAAAATATTATTTTAACAACAGCTCTGAAAATATTCTTCTGTGCTGCTGCTGATGCTAAGTAAGTGATATTCAGTGTGCATTTTTCAATGCTGAGAAGTTCCTCTTAATTCTAGCCCCTCTGCAACTACCTGTCAAAAAAATGGTGACTCACTTATTAAGACTGATACTACTTTTTTCACTTGTATAGGTTTCTGAGTGATTTTTTTCCAGAGGATTTTACTTAAGGAAAGGAGAGAGGAAAGGGGGGAGAGAGCTCCATAAAGTGTTGTTTAGATATACCCATAGTCTAATAACTGGTACTACATGGTAAAATGTTCCATGTAAAAGGATAGGAGTCATTTTCAAAAAGAGCCAAAAGGGGAGCTGCTTGTTTGCAGAAGACTTTCAAAGAAAGATACCAATTCAGAACACAACTACGCACGTATATGTATGAAGACTTTGTGTTTGGGTGGGTGTGGTGGCCTGTGAGGCAGAAGGAACAAGCCAGTGGCTCTTTTTCTTTCCCCCATTTTGTCTCAAGGCTTTTCCCCCCAGATAAGGTCTATTATTAAATAGGCAGCTCTCTACTTGTGCTGACCAGTGAGAGTTAGTAGACTCCTCTCCCAGAAGCCAGGTCTACTGTTTGATGTGAATTCTGGGAATTTAAACTTGGGTGCTCATACCCATTGAGTCATCTTCCCATCCCCCATTTTAGATTTCATAGTTCTTTTGTCTCAAATGAATCCTGCATAGAGAGAAATACAGAGTCTTTCTAATATAGACAAAACATAAGTGAATTACTTCTACATTTTTGGACATGCTACTGGGCTACTGTTCAGGACATTGTTTCATGATTCTAACTGCCCATGTAGTTCCATGGTGTAGAAGAAGGCAAAGAATCCAAAAATTAGCAGTACTCTGTGAAGAATGGCAAGACAGCGCTTCCTCATTCATTCCAATCTGATTTAACTCAAAAGCCCTTCTGCTACTATGGTTGAGCGTTTTCTTCCCACCAATGGGCTCCTCTCCAGTTCTCCAGAAGCTCACTAGGCTTTCTATAAATTAATTCTTTTCTGGCACCAATTACTCAGGGTTGGTATTACATCTACAATTTAGGGCTCAGTTCCACAAATTGCCCTCACTTTAGCTGTCAATTTTCAGTCCTGTAAGAGGAGCCCTTTTGACAACTGGCTACAAATTCAAGAAATTGCCACAACCTCTTCCTGAGATTATATACTGTATTTAAATGGCTGGCAAATCTCAGGAGAAGTGCCACCAACTTAATATGCATCCTGTAGACTAGCTGCCAGTTACAAGGAACACGGGGTGAGTTCCAGAATGGTGCAGAGTTAAGGGTATTCTTTTATTGAGGCCCTCCTGGTCTACGGACCAGTTCTCCAACCAAGGAAGCCATTGAACTTCCTTGAAGAGGAATGGCTGGAGCTGTCTTCGTATAGTTGTGATTTGTTATTAGCCCAGCTTCTACAGCTTTCGGGAATTGAGAGAATGGCTATGAAAGAATGTTCTAGGCTTCTGAGAAAGACTTTTCATTGTTGAAAGTTATAAGCTATAGAGGTCTGGCTGAAAGTCCTCTAGTTAAACAAGAGATTCTTTTTAGCCTGGAGATTTTGGTGGATTCAAATGGTTCTCTGTGGAAAAAAAAAAAAAGAGCCCGTGTGCCATTCCTGTCACTGGAGAAATGGAATCATTTTCTACTGGTGATTATGCATGAGTCCAGATTGGCAGGGATACTGTTTACAGATAGCAAGACTGTGGTGTAGACAGCTCTATGCCTTAGTATACTTCTTAGACTACCCATGCTCAGATGAGCTAGATCATGAAAGGGAGAAAGTTGATGTTCCCCAAACTAGATCTTACTTCTATTAAAATGATGATATTCAGTATGTAAGAGCAACACTAAAATATTGTGTTATCTGGATATAATTGGGAAATATTTCATCAAGGGTTAAGGGAAGGAGTATACGGGTGAGACCTAGAAAACTACATGGGACAAAATTAAATTATTGTTTGATTACATGCTTTTGTATTCAGGCCATTTAATGCAATGAGTAGAACTGCTTTGAAGATTCATCCACAATATACAGACAGTATGCTAGCTGGCAACGTTTAAGTCTGCAAGAGAGACAGGCTAAAATAACTGAGACATTAACATCGCCAACTTAAATTTAACTTTAGAATGTGGCTGCCTGCCAATCTGTGTCTCCCTCACTATTTTTGATTTTTAATTTTCTTTCTTTCTCTTTCCTTCTCTCCCCCACAGAGAGCTTCAGTTCTTTTATTCAACTTTATCCTAGGACTAAGCTATGTAAAAAGGTGGACAATCTCAGTGACAAGTAGAGACCACTATACTTCTTCCTTTTAAAAAAAAATTAATTTACCTCCCACTCACTGTCCCCTAGTGCTTCCTGTGCCTTGGACAATTTGCCACCTGACCCTACCTGTCCTTGTGTGTTGGAGGTGAGGTGGTGCAGAATCAACAACACAGTCCCTGGGAGCAAGTGAGAAACTCTGCTGCAAAGTCCTTTAATACCCTCCACCTTTGCCCCAGTGGCCCTAGAAAAGCATCTCTTTTAAACAGCAGCTCCCAATTGGCTGGCATTGTCTTCACCTGCAATCCTTGGTCTGTCAGGCAGTCCTCACTGTTCTGCTATACCCCACCTGTACCCCCTCCCACAATTCTTCCCTATATCCATCCCACTTCTCTTCTGAGTGTGTGGAGGATTATCCGCCCCCCACCCCACCCTGTCATATCAAGTCTTTGTGAGGCTAGAAGCGTCCTTTTTCACTGAGGCCAACAAGGCAGCTAAGCTAGAAGAACTTACTTAAGGACTAGCAACAGATCCAAGGCACAGGTAGCACTAGGGGACAGTGAGTGGGATGTAAATTAAATTTAATAAAAGGAAGAAGTATAGTGGTCTCTACTTGCACTCCCCCTTTCATTTTGGAAGACCAAACTGCACATCTGGTACATATGTGCAGGGGACCTAGGTCCAGCCTGTAGCCTGTGTATGCTCTTTGGTTGGTGGTTCAGTCTCTGAGAGCTCTTAAGGGTCCACGTTAGTTGACTATATTGGTCACTTACTTCTGAATGTCACTTAAGTCTTTCAAGCCTTCATGAAAAGAAAAAACCGTTTTTCTCTATTTCCCACAAATCCCCAGGAAATCGCCAAAGATTATTTTGTTTGTTTGTTTACAAAGAATTTCCTATAAAAAGAAACCACCAATCTGATTGTTTTTAAATTTTTTATTTCCACTTCTATGACCGCAAATCACACCCCAAAAGAGAGTGAAGGAATATTCATCTGCTCAATCAGAAGCTTACATCTTCTAAGCCTGGGCCAATGTGAGACTCATAGACAGGCAGACATCTTTCTAATAGTGACTGACTATAAAATCTTCCACTGATTTCCTTTGTAAGGTGCTTGTGCTGGATTCCCAAGGTGTGTTTGTTGTTGTATTATATCAGTCCAGGTCCTAATGTACAAGTTCACATCAAACTTGTCAGTGACAAATGCACCATTAATATACAGCGATGACACTGTAGTAATTAAAAAAATGCCTAAAGTGGTGGGTGATGATTCTTTTATGATTACTAACAATTATTTTAAAAAGCCATAACGTTTCCCATCTGTAAATGGAGATGGGATCCAAGGGGAGGGGGTAGATTTCTGAGCTTCCCTTGAAACATGCAATTGCTAAATGATTTTGCAGGATAAAAATACAAAGTTATGCATTTGCAACATGAAGAAAGTGTTGGCTCTGACTGCCTTCTGCGTCTCTACAGGAATTATGGAAATAAATTATATTTGGTGCTATTGTATGTTCTTTTGTTCTCTGTCATCTGTAGTACATCTATTATAGTGTGGCAAGAATTCCAGCTCCATTTCCAACTCAATGCCTTGCTTTGCCCAATTGTGCTTATCACTGTCTTGGCCCATTTACAAAGGAAGTACCAGGCAGAGCTGCTGAAGGCCACTCTCTTACTCCTGTCTTCTGTGTCTTCTCCTTGTCCTCCAACCTTTTCTTCCTTTCGCGGTTTTCTCTATTTCATAAGGTCATCTTTTACTCATTCGCGTAAGAATGTTTTTCTGCACTAGGTGATCTGAGAAGATCAGGAAAATCTATAAAAATGTGTAAAATTAGTTTTACCTGTCTATTTGTTATTTTTTTTCAGGAAATCATTCCTTGCATAGTTTTAAAAATGTGAGTGGAACTGAGGTCACTAATAAAAAATGTTCTAAGTCATAAGAGTAATTACAAGTAATGTGTCTCATTTTAGTAATTGCATTAGTTAATTTTGCTAGAATTTTTTAAAAATGTAAATCGTTATCATTAATGTGGTAGGGGTGTGTGCTTGTGTGTGTGTGTGTGTGTGTGTGTGTGTGTGTGTGTGTGTGTGTAGCTCACTTTGCACATGTACAAGTCAAAAGTCAAATACTCCTTTTAACTTGGGCTCTTGGCATCATGGTTTCAAAGCAAGCACTCTTCCTCCTCAGCTATCACAGCCAACTTCTGATATTCTTTTGAATGTCAAAATATACACAAAACATACCTGCAAAAGACCTTTGCTTTTGGGCCCCCTGGGTTTTCTCCTGAACTATATGAAAGTCTATCTAAGAGATGGAAGACAGGGAAAGAGTTTCTCTTTTTGACTCTTCTGTGTTTGCCTTCTGTCCTGCTTCTTTCCCCTCTCTCTATTGTACATCTTGTAATTTATTGGACATTCAGGCATTTTAAGTAGACAAAGCAGTCATAGAACATAATTTAATTATTCTACATAATCATTTCAATATATAATTTCTATTTCCAAGTGAAAGAAGTGAGATGCCATCACTGGACCCATGATATAATGCATGATTTCTCCACTGTTAATACCAAGGCCATGAGACTAATAGCCTATGGTAGCTGAAGGCTGGCAATTGCAGAGTCTTTTCTAAGTAGTGAATAAAGAAGACTCTCATACAAGGTCAGTCCTGAAAAAGACCAGAGGACTTATATGGATCATGAACTTCAGAGTTTTAATCTTGAGGGAGATTTCAGGAATCAACACTGCTTTTAAGAAGGAAGATAATCCACCACTTAAACATCTACTTACTTGTTTAGGATCTTGTATGAGAATATTCTCCATAAAAAAATAAAGAAAATGTTTTCTTTAGTGAAATTATAATTTGGGAATTATAGAAAATAACTGAGCCACAAAGGCAAGCACAGGTTCCATGTAGAACTTAATAAAGACATTATTGAAGGATACCCAAAGAACTGTGTAGCCTGCCTTGGGCCCTATACTATATATGTCAGCCTGCATTCCAAGACTGACCTGAGACATCTCTATCAACCTGTAAGGTGAGAAGTATCTCCTGCTGCAGGAGCCAGTTCAGTAGCATCTCAGTTTTAGTCCTAGATACTGAAATAAATTGAATTAATTGGTAGTTTTTCTAGAGATGCTTAATACTGAATTCAACTTAGGTATAGTTGTGTTGGGAATGAAATTGAGAAATTAACAACTATATCTGGTATTTTACTATAAAAGTAAAAATATGATGCATAAAAATACTTCATAAAGTTAAATCTGTTATAGTAGATTTTAGAACCAAATATTATATAATAATAAATTCTCATGCAATATAAATATATATTTATGATATATATATATATATATATACATATATATATATATATATATTGAGAGAGAGAGAGAGAGAGAGAGTAATGACACAGTTCAGAATTTATGTTTGTCACCCCTGGCACCTATGAGCTCCTAATAATCATTCACTTAGAAGCGGGTGTTTTGTCCTCAGACTATGTTTTTTGTGCACAGACATGTCCCCAATTGGACTTTAATATAGCTGATGATTTGATTTTCTTAAATTCTATTTGTCATGTCCCCAAATCTAATCATGACTTGGCATGATTTACCTGTCAGTAGTGTCTCTGACATTATTTCCACCTTTGGAAGGGGAAAGGGATTATAATGGAATAAGTGAAGTGAGGTCCCATAAAACTAGCACCCTGGGTTTCAGAGGAAGGAATTGTGTTTCTCAATCTTCTGAACACAGATTTGGGGTCTAGGGATAAGAAAGTGGCCTTTTAGTTCACATTGTTTGAGCTGTCATCTTTGTGGTGACACTTTGTATGCCTGTGGACAGTACGGTACCATGCTGATTGAGATCACAATTTTGTATTACCTTTTTTTTTCTTTGTTTGTTGATGGTTTCTACTGCAGATGCAGAATAGAAGACTCTTAACATTTCATTCTTCCTTGGAGTAGGAAAGATGCAATTGTCCTGTGATTTTCAAGGTTGTTTGCATTAGTGTCACCTCTGTTACCCAAGGAGACACCAAAATGAGATTGCATGTTATGACTAGTACGATATTTCTCAGAGTGAGGATGGTACATGGAAAGAAAGGACAAGTAAGGTTGTAAAATAGAGCCCTGTAGACCCAAAGCTTCAGGAGGTGATGATGCCAGTAAGAAGCAAATTTCAGAGGTACCACAGCAAGTGCATGGCATTTCCATACATTTGCTGAGATCTGACTTTTGTCTCTCTGTGTTCAAGTGAAGCAGCTTTACTTTGCTGAGGGGCAAGCCAGGGTTCAGGGAGTCATCAGTTGGTTCTTGTGAGGGAGAGCAACTTTGTAGCTAGTGAATGTGATTATAAAGGAATCACAAGATATTGGGAGTAAAAGGAATGTTCTTGTAACATGTACTCATGGTCACATGGCCAGGTTTCTTCTCAAAATTATTGCTCAAGCAAAGTAAATAAGAATTGTTTGCCCCAAGTACCAGCAGGAAATTGGTATGTTGTCTGTTGAATCTTATAGAAAAGTAAAGTAAAATAGTCTAAAAACAGTTCATCCTTATTGTCATGCACTAACAGTTTGTATAGCTGTTAGGGATAACATAAGTTACATTTTGTCTTTGGTATATATGCACACACACACACACACACACACACTCATATATATACATAGACACAAACACAAATGTGTGGGTGCCATGCATGTAGAAACATTTCTCAGAGCACCACTGTTCTGGTCACTCGAGTTCTCATTTTTTGTTTCAACTTTGCCATATTAAAGAATACTATTTGAATAAGATGTGCTCTTTATAAAGAAAGAAGAAAGCAGCTGAATACCTGTAGGCATAAGTTTTTTGTTTTTTGTTTTTTTTTTTTTGAGTATTCTTCTGCCACATTAAGATAGAGCCAAACCAAGATTTTTTTTATACCTCTGTAGCATTGGTATGCTTGTATTACTGAATCACCACAGAAATGGAGATTGTTGGGAGGGGCAATAGAAATGGAATGCCATGTAACAAGTCAGAATGTTGAACCAGCATTTCATCTTGTTTGAAACATGTTTCAGGAATGACAACCAGGTAGATTCTAGATGTTGCTCATAATATAAGCTTTGTAATACAACTATTCTACTAATACTTATAGGATAATGATATATAAATAATATGTATATTTACATGTAATGTATTTATTTTTATATTTTTCATATACACAGAACAATGTGATTATTGGTCTATCTTTAGTTCATTTCCTTAGTTTACTTAATTCACTCACTGCCTTGTCTGTTGATATAACCTGATGTCAAACCCAATTTTTTTATAGACAGATTTTTTTGTGTCTGGAATAACATATTATTATTATTATCGTTATTATTATTATTATTATTATTATTATTATTATTGTTATTATTATTAAACAGAGTAAACTGGAGTTCCCTTCAGTATCCTGAATAAGTCAAAAGAACCTTATTCATTAGACAAGCCTAATGGGTAGCTAAATTCTGCAGATTATTTGCAAGTGAGTCAGCCTATTTACCAAGATAATTCAACTTGCAAATTAGTCATGTAGAAAGATTGAGTTGGCGAAGATAGAGTAGGCACATTTGCCCTAAAAATAGACACACTAAGCTTGTTCCTGAAGCAGTACAGTAGCAGCACACATAAAGAGACACATGAGGCAACTAGGAAAAAAAATTTTTTCTTACACAAATGAACAAATCCGTTTCCTGATAGAGCTGAGCAAACATTGCCAGGCATTGGTGCCAGCTTCTTTCTGCTCTGGAGAATGAAGCCTGGCCCATGCTAATGAGCCAGGCAGGAGCAGCACCAATCGCTCCAGTTTTCCCCTTGCTTTGCATTACTGACATTTCCTCTTTCCAGCTTGGGAGTCACAGCTGCAGGAATAGAACTGCAGCATATTTCTGGCCACTGTCTCATTAAAATGGCATCCTGGACCTAGAGGGAGAAAGTGGATGCACTGGTTCATAAGCATAAGACATAGAAGCCATTTAGACCTTGATTGAGGGTATTTAAATTCCTTTTAAGAAATGTGTTGTGCTGGGCTGCAAGGTTGTAAGACAGTGTTCCCCTTATATTCAGGGTGGTATGTTGAGCCTGAAGCTTGTCACTCCTTTCCAGAGTGTCACAGGTGTCACTTCTTTCCAGAGTGATATCTAGTGAAACAGTGGCTTTCATTACACTGTTGCAGAATCTATCCTTCCTCTTGTATTGACAATGAATTAAAATTACTTGTTTTACTTTTCTTTTTCTATTTTCAATTTTCCAATGTGGTTGGAAGTTAACAGTAGATAAGCTCCAACTGTTCTGAAGTGGAGAGGTCATACTCACCCATCAAAGAGCAGTTCAGAATCACCTTGAAGTAAAATGCATTGTAACAACGATGTCTAAAGAAAGCAAAAATGAGGTACAGAGCATGTCGTGACTCTGTTGGTTTGACAAGTTTCCTATGACAACAGAAAGTTCCAGACACGAAGATTGATATGTTTTGAGGAAAGGCACTGTTTCCATGGTATGACCTTATGTGGAACCCAGAAAATTGTGACTCTATTAGAGTATAACATGATTGCTTGAAACTCATTGAGGCTAGAGTTCATTAATGAGGCAGCTTCAGAAAATTACCCTTACTGTGGATGTGCTTGCATATCGCTGGACCAAAATACCAAAATTTGCATGTGTTTTTCCAGCTGTGCTGGGTTTTTTTTTTTTTTCATTTAAAAGATCAGCTGCAGAGAAAAATATGATCATATTCTCAAATTAGGATTTGGCCGCAGATCCCTGATCATATTGGAAAGCTGAGTCATTTCACAGAGTAATTTCCTGTCACTTCTTGCCTCTACTCTACCCTATACTCAGTTTGAAGTTTAATGAACAATTTTATTTAAAAACCAGAGTATAAACCATAAGAAAACTAAGTACTATGTAAATGAGGGCATATGTCCATTCCATATTGTCAATGTATATATATCTAATATATACATTGTGTAATATTTTGAGTGACACAGAAGAAGTATATAGAAGATAAGAAACAAGATATAGATGATAGTTTTACACTTCCTGGCATGTCCCATGAACTGGGTAAACGTTAGCTATATCATCACCTTTGAACTTTGCAATTCAATACAGAAGGAATTCTTCTTCTCCATCTGAGGTATCTCAAACACAAGGAAGTATATGATTAACCACGGTCATATAAAATCAAACCCTTATAAACTGTTTCAACAAGAAGAATTACTCTGAATTTATGCATAACAAAAATAAATCAATTCTTTCTCCTATTTTAGAAAAAGTCTAGAAGCATGCATCTGTGACTGAAGAAGTTCCTCCACTCTTTACAATCTGACTCTCTTATCAGTTTCAAGTTAACATTCTTAGAGGAGGAATCTCTTAAGGAAAGAAATGAAAATACTGGACAAGTCAATGATTTATTCATGCATGAGTTTTCCCTGAGATGTCCCATTTGAGAAACATTATAAAGTTTGTATGGTAACTACTGATGTTGTGAGCACAGATTACATTCATCAAAATCGAGGAGCTGATAGTGATGACATGTTCCGTAATTAGGCATGACCAGTTAGAGAGTGTAAGTTTGGAAACAGAGAAAAAGAACCCTAGAAAATGTCTTGGATTCTCCAGATGGGTCACTTGGGAACACTGGATTTTTCTAGGTAAAAACTGAATGTTATTAACACTGTTTGATGGGCTTCATTCTGGCAAATTCAGGAAGGATTAGAATTGGAAGAGTTGAGCCCAAAAGCATAAAAGGGGAACTTTTGCAGCAACCTAGACATATGGGAATAAAACTATCACTGTGTTGCTGGCAAGAACATGCAGGCATATGCTCCAGTGTACTAGAGTGGATTGGCAGGACAAGTGTTTTTCAATGAGCTTTTCGTATTTGTGAATCCCTACTATAAATGACAATTTATGGTGACTTGAGAAAGTTTTAGGAAATTTCATAAATGCTGTTATGAATGCAACGGAAACCACATTGTGTGGTTCAAAGGCAGTGATCATTCATGTTGTTGAGTATAGGCAAGGGGTTGGTTCCGTGAGTCAATTTACTGTTGTCTAAAATCACTGGTTTCTGTGTTGCATTCAGACATGCAGCTTGAAACCCTACTTCAAAGTGAAGGCGATGGGTAACATGTAAGTTCGAGTGAAAATGTGCATAAATTAGGACATGACGGAAATCTGGGAAAAGCATGTGGCAGTCAAAGCTACAAGCATTGCGGTAACAGATTCAAGATATTTATGGCAGAACATAGAAGACAATCTTGGCTTCCTTAACAATTAAAACACTGATAATTTTTGGGAATTGCACATGCTCTTCCTTTTGAATGATGTTCCCCTTAGAGACAAGTAGAGCAGTGGATAGATTGAATGCATAAAGTACTATTGTACTCTGCAGGTTGGTTTTATGGACAACAATATGATGTCTCACCCCTTGATATACCAAGGTCCAGAGTAACTAGTCCAAAACTTATATTCTCTGGAATCAAATAATTTTAATTGAAAGATAAGAATGGAATCATCCTTTTAAATTTAAGTGATAGATGCATATCTCTATCTTGTACTGAAAATCTTAGCTATCACGGAGAGACCTTAACATTTTGGTTAAATACTCCTTTATGTCATAATAAAAATATGATGAAGTCTCCTTGAACAAAGGGGATGGGATTAGTCTCACACAATGTTCTAGGATTGAATTTTTAAATTCAAAATTACTTGATAAGACATGAGATCCAAAGAAAATCCATTCAGGTCATGTTTGTGTTCTGGTATTGAATGAATTAAAGGACCACACTGACAGCCCTGATAGGAGAAAGAAATTCATCACTCATGATGAATTAGTTATTGAAGCATGTTTAAGGAGTATTTTCAACATGACCTGTATATTGTGGCAGTTGAACTTTATCCAAAAGTAAAAGACTTAAGACCAAAAACTCTTGCTTTTTGCTATCAAAGTGACTACTATCAAGGTGACTACTTGATTCCCTTTCAGAAACAAAAACAAAACAACACAAAAAAATCTTCAATTTTCCTCTTGGGAGAGATGATTAAATCAAGATCCCTTTGTATAGCATTGGTTCAGAAATCATTGAGGATTGTCTCCTCATGGATAACTGTCCTGATTTCTTATTTGTCCACTATGATTAAAAATTTCAGACATGCATAGAGTTAGCAATGACTAATAACTTGATTCTTGACCACATCATGCATATGCTCTTGGAAACTTCAACACAGTCCTGAATAGGACCATGCATTAGCTTTCTGCACAACTAGATTATATACTTAAATGGAAGAGAAAGCTTTGAATAACAAAGAGATGATTCCACTTTTCTCAATGCACTTATAATGCCTGGCTACAGCTTTCTTCTCTTTTTATGAAATAACAGCACATATGACAGCACCAGCCTCACACTATTTTAAGTCTGCAACTTCTTGAAACTAGAAGTTCTAATTTTCTTTATTAAGTAGCTTTCCACAAACCTCTTCAATCTGTGACTATTTCCATTAAGACATCAGGCTACTGTTTCCTTCATAATTGGTATTAGTCACCTTGATTGTTTTATAAGGCATAAACATCCTTCAAGGTGAATTTAAATTATTCTACTTCTCTCGTCCTCTTATTTTTCTCTGCAGTTTGATTTGGAGAATGTAAGTGTCGTCCAAAGAAACTCAATCAGGTGGAAGGTCACTTGCTCTTAGAATTCAGTGCTTTGTGTTTCTACAAGACACTCCTAATTAAAATGCCAAAGACAGCAAGGAGCTGCCTGTAGCTTCCAGTATGACTACTGTTGTCTCTAAGGGTTCTGAGGCTAGTGGTATCAAAATGCTTTTGATGAAAAGCTTTTTATTGTGGTTATGATCATTTTATAATTAACCAAATTAATGTTCCTTCTCAAACACTATTTTCTAAGACTTCATATGCTCTCTTTACATCCTGCCCTCTTTCCTTTGAAAAGGCAAATTGTATCTACAATCATTGCCTGCTGCATGCCTTTTCTCACTTGCCCTTGAGGGCAGCTCTCTCAGAACATGGACACAAAAGTTATTTCATTGCATCTCTTTGTCTCAATATTGGCACATTTCTTGGTATATATTAAGTTGTCTTTGAATAAGGAAAGCATAAGTGAAGTTAAATCAATACTGTGGTCCTGATCTGCAACCAATATCTAAAATCATCACTAACCTTTAAAACTTATATATATTTACCCCATTTGTGCAACACATTGAAATAAAAATGATTATGTCAATTTGTGTTTTCTAAAATATTTTCAAAAGAATGAATAATAATTAGCAGTTGTATATATTTGGCTGTATTGTATATATTTGTGATCTTAAGATACGCAGGACAATTTTCCAAAGTGTTTCCACTTGCAATTTATTCTCTCAGGCTTTATATTCAATATTAGCAGTTTTTGTTCCTTTAATTTCAGGGGTGCATAGAACATCTTAGGTATTTAATGAAGCATTTATTCATCTAAGTCAGTACAAACTGTATAAATGATGTGCAATTTTTTTCACTCTTTAAGCATTCATTTTCAAATTTTCCCTACACATTATTAAAATAAGTACGGGCCAGAATGTATATAAAAATAAGATGAATTTATACATTCTTGTCTCAGGGCATAAGTCTAATTTTATGAATGACAGCATAATATCAAAATGAGCTCAAGCGTACATGTTAGTATTTGGTTTCTGTAACCACCAGGAAAGCATGACAATTCAGTAATATATGTTTTCTCTGAATATTAAAATGGTCTTTAAATCAAATTAAGATGGCTCATATTACTCTACAAGATCTTCTTCAATAGCAAAGCAAGACAGGAACATAAATGTGAGCACTCTTGTCAGTCGGCATATTTGGACATAATGAGTATTATCTTTCAGGAATGGCTAATTTGTGTTAATTTTCTTTGGTCAATCAAATGGATTGAAAAGGAATGCTTTTCTTCTCTCCCGTTATCACATGACATTTCTTAAAGCAGTAATGTTCCAAGTTGGTACTAAGTGCCTCTGAAGGAGCATGCTGACCATCCAGTATGCAGGCAGATTTAAAGAGATGGTTTTACCGCAACAGCATTTAGATGTTTAAGTAACTGAAGTGTGTCAGGTATTTCTCCAACATGATGTTTCCTGTAGAAAGAGAGAGAGACTTCACAGCACTTCTCTCTGCTTATGCACTGGCCGCCACCTAACAAGCAGAGTCATATGTAAATTTGACCATTCTTATATTTAAGTACTCTATCTCTGTGCTACCCAGGACTTATGACTGCTTGGATAAATCTATTAACATATCTGCGTTTTATAAAAAAATTTAAACTGAATTTGGGATGTTTGTAATGAGGCTTCTCCACAAATTGCATGATTAATGTATTCATTGAGTAAATCCCCATAACTAGCTGATGACTCATTAACAATGGCAATAATGACAATGAGAAGCTCGCCTTGTTTGTTGTTAGCTTGGTAGACACTCAGCAGATATTAGAGTAAATAATGTGTAGACACACCTGCACACACACAAGAAATATTCTGGCATACTATATAGCCACATAAAATGTATATTTGTGTCTACATATGTATATATTTCATGTGTAAATACATGGATTTCCAGCGATTATTGCTATATAATAATTTCTTATATGAATTTCATGTATATATGCCAAAATTCACATATATACAATTATGTGTGAAAACTAGAAAATCGCCTGGATAGTCACACTTTATTATGAGCTTAGGAATGATTCTGCCTACGTGGGAAAGACACCCCCAGAACAAAACAAGATTGTACAAAAATACTTGAAAAGACTGGCTAAATTCTTCATGCACAGTTCTATATTTCACATGAATTGGTATATACTGACTCCATCTTTATATAATGAGAAAGAGACCATGAATTTGAAGGATATGAAGAAGGTGTATATGGAAGGGTTTAGAGTGAGAAAAGTGAAAGGAAATTTGTAATTATAACATAATCTCAGAAATAGAAAATAAGTTTTAAAAAGACAAACAATCCTTTGTGCTACATACCATTAATCAACTGATAGAGAAAAATAAATGTAATTGATTAATGCAGTTAGGCAAACTAGAAAGAAGATAAGAACCAGCATTTGAATTTCAATAATTTTACTAGGTCATCATTTATTCAGCATTGGGTAAAAACAAACAGACCATGATCTGAAAGACTTTGCACCTTAATATAGAACAGCATTGAAAGCTTGTTTGGTGAAGGATTACTTGTATTTCAGCAGAAACAACTTGGAGACCTGTTGTTTGAAAAGACAGTGTCTTTTGTAGCTCAGTCTGGCCTTGACTGTCCTGAGTACTCGATTGTGTTTCTGATTTCTTTATTGCACTGAATTTATCTTCTTACCACCAAAGTACAGTTATACATGTCCATACCTGACCAAAACTGTTCATTCGTGCTGTACAGATTATGTGTATTATGTTGGGGTAAGATTTTAATCGTGAATAATCAAATAATAAAATGGTCTCCCAATCAAGTCTGTAAATTATATATTATCTTTAGTATAAACCATGGATTGAGCCTAAGATGTTCTTGGAAGGGGGCTGCAGACAGCACATATGCTGAGGATTGATGGAAATTTGATATTCGCACTACCATCCGCTCAGCTCTTCTGGGGGAGGATTTACTTTTTTTTTTTTTATTAACTTGAGTATTTCTTATATACATTTCGAGTGTTATTCCCTTTCCCGGTTTCCGGGCAAACCTCCCATCCCCCCTTCCCTTCTTTTTTTTTTTTTTTTTTTTTTTTTTTGGTTCTTTTTTTCAGAGCTGGGGACGGAACCCAGGGCCTTGCGCTTCCTAGGTAAGCGCTCTACCACTGAGCTAAATCCCCAGCCCCCCTCCCCTTCTTTATGGGTGTTCTCCTCCCCATCCTCCCCCCCTTGCCGCCCTCCCCCCAACAATCTAGTTCACTGGGGGTTCAGTCTTAGCAGGACCCAGGGCTTCCCCTTCCACTGGTGCTCTTACTAGGATATTCATTGCTACCTATGAGGTCAGAGTCCAGGGTCAGTCCATGTATAGTCTTTGGGTAGTGGCTTAGTCCCTGGAAGCTCTGGTTGCTTGGCATTGTTGTTCATATGGGGTCTCGAGCCCCTTCAAGCTCTTCCAGTTTTTTCTCTGATTCCTTCAACGGGAGTCCTATTCTCAATTCAGTGGTTTGCTGCTGGCATACGCCTCTGTGTTTGCTGTATTCTGGCTGTGTCTCTCGGGAGAGATCTACATCCGGCTCCTGTCGGCCTGCACTTCTTTGCTTCATCCATCTGGTCTAATTGGGTGGCTGTATATATATGGGCCACATGTGGGGCAGGCTCTGAATGCGTGTTCCTTCTGTGTCTGTTTTAATCTTTGCCTCTCTATTCCCTCCCAAGGGTCTTCTTGTTCCCCTTTTAAAGAAGGAGTGAAGCATTCACATTTTGATCATCCGTCTTGAGTTTCATTTTTTATAGACATCTAGGGTAATTCGAGCATTTGGGCTAATATCCACTTATCAATGAATGCATACCATGTGTGTTTTTCTGTGATTGGGTTAGCTCACTCAGGATGATATTTTCCAGTTCCAACCATTTGCCTACGAATTTCATAAAGTCATTGTTTTTATAGCTGAGTAATATTCCATTGTGTAGATGTACCACATTTTCTGTATCCATTCCTCTGTTGAAGGGCATCTGGGTTCTTTCCAGCTTCTGGCTATTATAAATAAGGCTGCGATGAACATAGTGGAGCACGTGTCTTTTTTATATGTTGGGGCATCTTTTGGGTATATGCCCAAGAGAGGTATAGCTGGATCCTCAGGCAGTTCAATGTATTGGTACAGAGGATTTACTTTTTATTCTCCCTTTAGTTCATCAACGTGCCCTGATGGTTTACCTTCCACATGTGGAATTAATGTTCAATTTATGTTCTGGCATCATCTCAGTTGTCTCCCAGCTGCTCCTCACTGTACAGTGGGCCTCTGTAAACAGATCTCAATCATGTCAGTTTTATGTATTTTGGGATATTTTACAGTAAATTTAGTTGTTTTTTAGCTGAAGTAGCAATATACTGGAGAATCTCAGCCCTGTCTTCAATTTAATTTTTCCATATATTCATTGCATTTGTGAAATATAGTTCTTCTATAACCCTTTTTGGGGTCAATATATATATTTTCCTTATAGAAGTCTTATTTTTACAGTATTATTCCAAGCCTTGGAAAATGTGAAATTGCAGGTGTCTCACTTCTCTCGTCCATTGCCAATTTCACATTATTCATTTTTTATTTTGAGAATTCATACTTACATAGATGTCATTATTTATCCATCATTAACACTAAACATAAATCTTGAAATTTTTTGTATATTTTTTAAATATTGTTCTAAGGATGCTTCGTGGAACAAAGAGGAGTTTCTTACGCATGAAGAAATCTATTACAATATGTTTAAATGAGTGACACTGACACTGAATGCTAAGGTGGAAAAGTGAGTTTGAAAATCTGCCTTAGGTGCTGAGGTGAGGCATAGAGGCACAGATCAAGTGTTCAAGCCTGAGCACCTGACTTCCGTCAAATACACATGTGACTGCAGACCGAGGAAAGAAACAGGAATTCTGGGTGTTTGCCGACAATCTGGTCTAGTTCAATGAGAAACCTTACCTCAAAAACTAAAGTAGCCAGTGACTGAAGAGGACACCTGAAGTTGAACTTTGACCTCCATATGCCCATGCACACACATGTAAACACACATACACATACACACAGACCTGTGTTATAAACAATGCACCTAAAGGAAAACTTGAGAATTTGACATTTCAAAATGCAGAGATGTAGAAGACAGTGAATACCTTGAGACAAGAATAAGACTATTCCTGAAGATAATGCCATGAGAGTGTGAAAGACAACTGTGAAAAAGACAGAAGCTTGGTAGAGCAAGCCTGGAATGGAGGTGCTTAACACCATGTCTGGACTAAATTTGCTGAAGATGACAATAATATCCTTAGTGAGAAGAACTTGAACTAAATCTTCTTTTGTGTGTCTATATACTTATATACATACATATCAATAGACAGACAAATGACAGAAACATAGACAGACAGATTGTGAGTTTCTTAGTTTTATTATAGCATATGCAAAGCTTTTTTCTTAGGTAGAACATTGAATTTGATTAAATGCATTTTATGATTATTCTACAAGATTGCCCCAAATAACAATAAAAAACATTATCAGGTCAAGTGTTTGATTTTAATGGATATTTTAAACATATAGATGGTATATGTTATATATATATATATATATATATATATATGATGAATGAAAATATTGAGCCCATTTAATATATTCTTTATGCTTTGATCTCATTTTGCATGTTCTTTATAAGATGAAATTTCTAACCTAGAAATAACAAACTTCAAAAATCTGAAATCAATATAAATTTATTTCTGATAATTAATTATTACATCATCCAACCAGGATTCCCCTTATGTTGTGTTAAAATTGAGTAATAACTCATAAAAATATCCTGTGCTACTTTACTACTGCAGGACAAAAACAGCTAATTAAAACATATTAAGCAATCTATAGCAAGAAATTAAATGTAAAGAATTTAAGAATGCATATAATTTTTTAGGATATTAGGAGAACTTAATGTTTTTGGCATAGCGTTTTCCAGAAAAATTACCCTTACTCAGTAAACTGTACACAAAATATAATAAACACTTTAATGTTTTCTTCTTTCCCAATTCAGTGATCTATTTTAAAGCCATAAATCCTTTCACAAAGTTTCCCTGTTAAGCCACCAACAAATTAAAATGGCAATTCTTAAAATGGAAAGAAAAAAAAAATCTGTACGATCAATAAATGTACTTTAGCAAAATCAAGGAATAATTTATCTTTCTTATAATTTTATCACCAGCTTATTTCTTTCTTAGGTTGCAGCTAATCCATAGATCCTCACTAACTGCGTGATAAATTTTAATCTTGACATGTGCAAAGGATAGATCTCTTAATAATGAGAAACACATCTCCCCCACGATCTGCACTATTTAGTCAGAGCCTGTGAAGATTCCTGCTAACTCCCTCCTTATTGGCAGTGCTTCATACAGGAAGAATTGCTGGACAATGGAAACACCCTCCACTTGAGAAAGCAACTTGCATCACGCTGAATGCAAGCGAAAGGAAGGATGATTTCCCATTTCCGATCTGTCTCTTAGCTGAAAAAAGGGCCTGTTCCTCAGTTGCATGTGATTCTTCCTTCCTCTGATAGTGTTGGAGAGGGAAGAGAGGACTGCAGAATGAGGAGGAGGAGGATGTGTGCACTGGTGTGTGAACTAAAGGTAAAATAAGGTAGACTTGTCATAAAAGCTGCTGTGCCTTATTGTCATTATTAAGTCAGCAAGTCAAAGTGTTTAGAACACAGCGACTCCAGTGGTACCTAAATATGCATGGATGTTATATAGACATTTTTCTGTGCGTCCATAGCTAGGATGAAGTTTTATTTTCAAAGCCAGCATATTAATATATTAATGGTGTCTGGGGCTGTGGTAGCACACGCCTTTAATCCCAGCACCCAGGAGGCAGAAGCAGGCAGATCTCTGAAGTCACGGCCAGCCTGGTCACGGAGCAACTTCCAGGACAGACAGGATTTCATGTTGAAATCCTCTCTCAAAAAACACAAAGAGACAGACAGAAAGACAGACAGATAGACACACAAACAACTCACAAGACGGAGGCAGTAAAAAAAATATAATTATATTACTTTAATTAAATTTACAGAGTTCTTTCTCATTGTTCTGGACTTGCCCCTCTTCCTTTTTTTTTTTTTCTTTTGGTTCTTTTTTTTCGGAACTGGGGACCGAACCCAGGGCCTTGTGCTTCCTAGGCAAGCGCTCTACCACTGAGCTAAATCCCCAGCCCTGCCCCTCTTCCTTTTATAAGGATGTGAGGGGTAAAATGAAGTTGGGGAAAGTGAGACACTGTATTATTCACAGACAGCATTGAGTGTACTATTCACTTCAGAGGAACCTGGAGAAACACATGGTTACCACAATTGGATAGATGCTATGGCTGCGTAAGTGAGAGACAGTGAGTGAGGTAGGACATGCTGTGGGATTCACCTTGGAGACAGAATAGAGGAAATTGTCTATCATCACATCACTTAGATTGACACACAAATTAAGTGTGTCCATTGTGGGATCCTCAGATTTTTCAGCTAATATTTCTAAGGCACAGTTTTCCATCAATAATGGGAAGAGCAGAAAGCAAAATCAAGTTATCAGTGGAAATACTCAGTTTTCTTTTCATTTTTTTAATTTTATTTTTTCTTGGACATTTTATGTATTTGCATTTCAAATGTTATCTCCTTTCCCTCCTCTCCCACAGCCTCTCCCTGCTCCCCCTGCTTCTGTGAGGATGCCCCCATTCCCACCCACATACTCCATCTCAACTCCCTGGCATTACCCTACACTGGGGAAACGAACCTGCAGTAGTATTGAAATATAGAACCTGAATGCCCTAGCTGCCATCTGATAACCATGGATCCCTGCGCTTACATTCATCCAGCAAACTTCACTCAAGCCCTTATTATTCCACACTGTAAAGCAACCACATTGTCTTTTTACATTTATTCTCTACATTCCTGTTGGATTGGGTATTTATTTGGAGGGTATTTTATTTATAGTCTCAGGCAACACAATTAAACCACATTGTAAAAGCAATGGCCTTAAAAACCAAAACTATTTATAGTATTGTCACCAATAATATTGTGGCTATTGATATCCAATTTGCAGACTTTGATGGAACTGGGTTATTGAATACTTTCAATGTAGAAACAGCTTAATTATGTAATATTCTTAAAGTGTCACACAGTTAAAATCTTGCATACCGTCCACCAACCAAAATTGACTATTGACTGCTTTGATCCTTTTCAATCGAATTCATTTCCCCAGTGTTAAAAAGAAACACTATACATGAACTGACCCTGGGCCCCAACCTCATAGGTAGCAATGAATAGCCTAGTAAGAGCACCAGTGGAAGGGGAAGCCCTTGGTCCTGCCAAGACTGAACACCCCAGTGAGCATGATTGTTGGGGGGAGGGCAGTAATGTGGGGAGGATGGGAAGGGGAACATCAATATAGAAGGGGAAGGTGAGGGGTTAGGGGGATGTTGGCCTGGAAACCGGGAAAGGGAATAATATTTGAAATGTAAATAAGAAATACCCAATTTAATAAAAATTTAAAAAAAGAAACACATAGAAAGTAACACAACACATAGAAAAATTCAACACTTGGTTTTTCTTCACAAATTAGAGTATTGTGTTTGCCTATCCCTTTCTGCATATATGGACTTTCAGTAACACATTTTAAAGTGAAGGAGAATGAGATACCATACTGCAGTAAACATGTTCACTGAACAGCGAGACACATCACTGTTTGGGTGCACATGCGCATTGGGTTTTTAAAAATCGTTTTCTCCAAAATATTAATTACTTCTCTGGAAAATTATTTTAGTTTTTCTTTTATAAATAAAGTATCTTATATTATAGAAAGGTATTTTGTGCTTGTTATATTTCATGGTTCAAAGAGATACAGTAATTATGCAAAAATACAATCTGTGAAAAAAAAATAAGGCAGTACTCCAAACACAAAATAGCCAGAAAGAATTATCAGAGTGTATGAACAGGGCACAGGAGTAACTGTGAATAATATTAAGACAATCAAATTATAAATAACTTGATTCATAAATCAGTAATCAGACTATTGATTATTATCTGAAGAAGCAAATCAATAACACGATTTTATGCACACATAACTATTTGGAATAATAAATAGATGGGTTAAAAATAACAATTATTTCTTCGGTAACTATTTCATTAATAAAATATAGGAAACAGAGAAGATGTATCATCTTAGGTCATTGCTCTAATAATTGTCATCCCTCTGGGAGGGATTTAAATTAGTCAGAAACATTTAGTGTACAGAAACAAGATACCCATTAGAATACTGCAATGGGATGGAGAGATATTTCAGTGAATAAATACTTGCTGTATAGCCAGGAGATCATAGTTCAGAACATACACATTTAATCATGACATTTCTTCTGGGTTATCATCACAAACTCTCTTTTTCTTCTAATTTCAATGATGAGAAAAGCACAGTGACACACTGACAGAAAGCTGTTAAAATGTTTCCTTTCCTGATATTTTATCCTAGAGCCCATGGTAAGTAGAGAGTAAGCTGTCCTGCACTCAGATTTTTTCCCAATGGGACATGTGTCCCACATCCTACAGCCTCATTGGATGATAAATGGGTATAATTATAATTTTAAGTTACATTCGTGGATATATTCTGTTTAGGACCATTAAAATAGATGATTGCTAATTACATGGAGCAAAAGAAATTTATTTTAGAGATTACTGGTATCGTAGTTAGTTTCAGTTGTCAACTTGACAAAGTCCAAAATCATCTCATGAAGTCTCAATTGGGAGATTGCCTGGATTAGATTGTCCTGTGGAATCTTTGATGGATGAGTGTTGTCTTGAGTTTGAAATGACATAGAAGGGTCCAGTCAACTGTGAGTGGCACTATTCCTAGACGGTCCTAAGCAAAAGGAAAACTAAGCATAACCTTTTTCCAGCTTTTGAGCAGCATCTCCATGGTTTGTGTTTTTAATTCCTGCTTGAATTCCTGCCCTGATTTCATTTAGTGGTAGACAAAATCATGTGAGCCAAAATCCATCATTCTCTTCCCTATGTTGCCTTTGTTGGTGATATTTGCCATAGCAACAGAATAAATTAGAGCACCTGGCAGCACACATTAGTAAAGTGGTCTTCAATATAGATCACCAACATGCACAGTAATTAGGACATGATGAGAAAACATTTAATCTGTGCAGTATCCTCAATGATGCATGGCCTCAAAATCAAACCATGAGAAAATATTAAACAAAACTAAATTGAGAGATGTTCACAAAACAAGCAATCAGTGCCCTTTGAAGATAACAAGGCTGGGAGAGCCAGAGTTTCCTAACAGATTGGAAAGTGGTGTGTGTAACAAAACCCAAAATTCAGTGTGGGAGCCAGCAATGTTTTCTATGGTATTAAAGGGCATTAGAGGAGTAAAATAAAAAATTAATTGCAAAAAAACCCTGTACTTTTGTTAATTCAGTATGGAAAGTTAGAAGATTTTATTATATGGCCTCATAAGAGGAAGCAAGGTAAAAGACACATAAAAACTGTATACACCTCTGTAACTCATTTTAGCAACATGTTAACATTTTGGCCTCTCTCTGTGTCTCTCTGTCTCTGTCTGTCTGCCTGTCTCTGTCTCTGTGTCTCTCTATGTCTCTGTGTCTCTCTGTGTCTCTGTCTCTCTCTTTCTGTGTATGTGTGTGTATGTGTGTGTGTGTGTGTGTGTGTGTGTGTACACTCTGGAATATTATATAATGATATTACTGTAATAGTAGACTAAAAGAATGATTATTTTCTTGAGATAATGGGAATGAATTCTCTAACATTATAATTCACTGAATAATGTCTTTGTGTTCCTTGATATTTCTAAAAAGCTCATACTCTTCCTGTTTCTGAGAGATTGTAGTTGATGTGATCTTTCTCCATGTAGTCTTTAATAAGTGTTTTATTTCTAATTGTTTTTTGGATACCCTTTCTCTTAGTACTCCTGGCTATTTAGAAACATTTCTTAGGGTTTCATGGTAATATTTACCACTACTTTGTTCCTTTGGATGCCTTTTTCTACATGTATGTCTCACTGATCTTAAGCATGGGTTAAGTCATCTGAATTGTAATTCTTATTTGACAAATTTTGTTTTATAGTGCTGAATCTGATATCTTTGAATCTGAAATTAATAAGTGGATGTCCTCCTTCATCCAGCCACTCCCAAGAAGACATTAACATTGAATCATAATCTTCAAGGACGAGGACTTTTCACATTTACAGAAATACACAAGGGATGCTAGGAGCTTATCAGATAAGCTAAATTTAAACTGCCTGATAATTTAAATGAGAAATTCTGTTTGAAGCTCTGTCATGGGAACTGCTCCAATTCCAAGACTACTTGACCGCTTCTCTCTGATCTTCCTGACTCTTTCACTCTGTCTGATATCTACCTGTCTGTGCACAATCCTTGATTCCTTCTACTCACAGTAGCAAAACATGATTTTCTTTACTGTTTCCTTCAACATTAGAAAATAAAAAAGGAGGTTATTTCTTATTGCTTGTTTTGAACAATTGGTACAATTGGTCACTGGGCAGTAAGAGTAGAGTTGGAGTAAAGAAGCAGTTATCTTACTGAATAAAATCATGAGATTTTTGTCATGAAAATCATAAGTGAGAAGAGCTCAGGTGTTCCTATCCCATGTGAGAAAACCTCTGACTAGCATAGGTGGTGCTCAATATAAGTGTCTCCATTCCTCAGCATCCATGCAAACTCCAGAGTTTCATTGTCTACTTAAGTAAGAGCTGGAATAGCTATCATCATAATTGTACTTAGACAAAATATACTCCTAATGAGTTATAATGTTGACAGATTTGGATATTAGAACACTTCTTTAAAAGATATATCCAGATGTCCCCTTAGATAATCATTCGGTGGACACATTTTTCCTTTTGTCCCAATAATTTATGTTTATTCACTTTACTTCCCAAACCTAGCCCCACTTTCCTCTGTACTCTCCTGGTCCTCCCTCAGAATGCCTTACCCCTTCCCTTTCTCCTCTGAGAATGGAGATGCCCACCCAGCCACATCAACTCAGTAGTGGACTAGGCATATCCTCTGCCACTGAGGCCAGACAAGTCACCCCATCTAGTGAAACAAGATCCATAGACAGACAACAGAGCCAGTAATATCCCCTGCTTCAGTTCTTGGGTGATTTGTATGAAGACCAAGCTGCCCATCTGACACATATGTGAGAGAGATCTAAGTTTAGCCCTTGTATGCTCTTTGGTTGGTGGTTCAGTCTCTAGGAGCTGGCTCAGGTTAGTTGACTGTTCGTATTCCTACAGAGTTGCTAACCCCTTTGGGATGGATCCCTCAATCCTAACCCCAAATCTTTCTGAACAACCCCTCAGCACCATCTAATGTTTAGCTTAGCTGTGGGTCTTTGTACGTGTTTTAGTTAATTGCTAGGTGAAGCCTCTCAGTATTATGATTGGCTCCTGTCTACAAGTGTTTCAGAGTATCATTAATTGTTGGGTCAGTCATTGGTTAGCCATATACCCAGTTTCTGATCCATCTTTGTCCCTACACTTCTTGTAAACACCAAAAATTTGGGGTCAGAGGTTTTATGGGTGGGTTGGTGTCCTTATCCCTCTACTGGGAGTCATGCTTGGCTATAGGAGGTGACCACTTCAGTTCCCTATCCCTCATTACCAGGATTCTCAGCTAGAGTTACTCTGTTAGACTCCATGGAGCCTCAATCCCAGGTCTCTAGCATGTTCTCCAGATGCTCACCCCATCCATGTCCTTGTCAATTTCCATTTAGTATCCTGGCCCTTTCTCCGGCTCTCCCTACACATGGTTTCTATTCCCCCTTCCCCTTCCCCTTCCCCTTCCCCTTCCCCTTCCCCTTCCCCTTCTCCTTCCCCTCCCCCTCCCCCTCCCCCTTCCCCTCTCCCCCTTCCCCTTTCCCTTCCCCTCCCCCTCCCCCTTCCGCTTCCCCTTCCGCTTCCCCTTCTTCCCCTTCCCCTTCCCCTTCCGCTTCCCCTTCCGCTTCCGCTTCCCCTTCCCCTTCCCCTTCCCCTTCCCATATCCTCTTCCATCCAGTTCCCATACTCTCTCTAACTCCAAAAAACTATTTTATTTCCCCATCTGAATGAGATTCAAATATTATCCCTTAGGCCCTCCACGTTACTTAGTTTATTTGGATCTGTGGATTGTAGCTTGGGTATACTGTTCTTTATGGTTAATATCCACTTATGAGTACATATCGTGCTTGTCCTTTTGGGTCATGGATACCTCACTCAGGATGATGCTTACTAGTTCCATCCATTTGCCCACAAATTTCATGATGTTCTTGTATTCCATTAAGTAAATGTACTTCACCTTCGTATGGAAAACCAAAAAAAAAAAAAAAAAAACAGGATAGTTAAAATAACCCTGAACAATAAAAGGACTTCAGGTATCACTATTTCTGATTTGAAGCTGTACTAAGAGCAACAATGATAAAAAAGAAAACTACATGGTATTGATCTAGAAACGACAGGTTAATCAATGGATAAGAATCAAAGACCAAAAATCAAAGACACAGACCTATGGATGCTTGATGTTTGACAAAAAGCCAGAACAATTCTTTGGAAAAAAGAAAGCATCTTCAACAAATGGTGGAGGTCTAACTGGATGTCTGTATGTAAAAGAAGGCAAATAGCTCCATATATATATCACTCTGAACAAAAATCAAGTCCAAATGAATAAAAGATCTCAACATAAAACTGGGTACTTTAAATCTAATAAAAATATAGTGAGTAGCTTTGAAAGCATTGAGTGATAAAGGAGGCAACTTTCTGAACAAAACAACAACCAGCTCAGGCTCTAAAATCAGCAGTAAATGGAACTTTGTGAAAATGAAAAGCTTATGATATTCAAAGGACACCATCAATAGTACAAATGACAGTCTACTGATTGGGGAAAGATCTTCACCAATCCTACATCTGGCAAAGGGCTAATATCCAAAGTATAGAGCTAAATAGAGAAGTCTTAACAGAAGAATCTCTAATGGCCAGGAAACACTTAAAGAAATGTTTAACGTTCTTTTCATCAGGGAAATGCAAATCAAAATAACCCTGAGATTTCCTCTCACACCCTGATGTGTATCAGAATGACTAAGTTCAAAAACTCAAGTGACAGCGCATGCTGGCGAACAAGGCAAACACTCCTCTACTTCTGGTGGTAGTGCAAATTTGCACAACCACTCTAGAAATCAATTTGGCAGTTTCTCGAAATATTTGGAATAGTTCTATCTGAAGACCCAGCTATACCACAACTTTGTATATACCCAAAAGATGTTCCACCATCCCACAGGTGCACATGCTCCACTATGTTCATAGCTACTTTTTTTTTTGTAATAGCTTCAAACTGGAAACAACCCAGATGTCACTTAGCCGAAGAATGGACAAAGAATATTACACAATGGTGGTCACATTTGAAGAAAGAAGATAGTCCCTCTGGACCTCATTTGATTTCTTTCTTACAAACTAAACTGACAGTAAATGAATCACGCTGTGTGGATGTTTTTGAACACCACCTCCTCACAAATATCTCCTGTCTTAACAATCTTAATCACTGTAAAATTCAGTAGGAAAAGTAAACTGTATCCCATAATATATCATTAAAAGCTACATGAGTAATAACAGTAGAAAAATTTAATGTGGGGGCAGGAGAAACCTGGATTCCAGGTTGTGCCTAAAAACTAGATGGCATTTGAAGGATATAATGAGAATGAACACAGAATTAATTCAAACCAAGTATGATGATCACTTGTGGTCTTGGAACTTAATTCTCAGCTCAGCACTGTCTCCTCGTTTGTAATCACTCACAGGGATGAGTAAATGTGACAAATAACGCCTACAACATGTATAATTTACTCTCTGTCACAAGACTACAGTTTTGACATGTATTTGTTTCCTGAACTTGTTTATAACTATTTGGTACAGTTATCTCAATGTGGAAGAGTGAGGAACTGACTCATCAAAATGTACCACAAACTGATTGAAACCATTTTCTTGCTGCTTTAAAAAAGATTTACCACTTACTTTCTAATCAATACAAAGAGAAATGTTTATGATACAGCAAATAATATAATGTGTATTGCATAGATATCAGTAACTATGTTATATATTTGAGACTCATAAGGAAAGAGCACAGGAATAAAATATATATGAAATCACAGAGTTGCGTAAGTGTTCTCTACACATATAAAATATTCACTTCAGGTATAAAAGAGAAACTTGGGTATTTCATTATGGATCGCATATTAGCTAAGTTTATTATTGCTGTGGTTGAATATCACTACCAAAGCAACTTGGAGAGAAAGGTTTATTTTGTTAACTCTTACATATTCATCATTGAAGTAAGTTAACAAAAGGTCCTGAAACAGGCAGGTACCTAGAGGCAGATACTGATACAGAGGACATGAAGGGCTACCATTTACTGGCTTGGTCCTCCTGGTTTGTTCAAGATGCTTTCTGAAAGAACACAGAACCATCAGCCCAGGAATGGTAGAATGCTCACACAATGATCACCAATTAAGAAAACAACCTACAGGAGTGCCTACAGCCAATCACTATAGAGGCATATTCTCAGTTGAGCTCCCTCTCCTCGGATGACCATATCTGTGTCAAATAGACAAAGATATCTAGCATAATATTCAGAATCTTGCATAAAATTGAAACACCTGGGCAAATTTTTCTTCTCATCAGCACATAATTCTTTTTTTGCTTGTTTGTTTTGTTTTCCTTTGTTTTTGTTTGTTTGTTTGTTTTATTGGATATTTTTTATTTATTTACATTTCAAATCTTAACCCTTTTCCTGGTTTCCCATCCACAACCCCACTAACTCATACCCCCTCTACCTTCTATCAACGTGTCCATCCACCCCTTCCTGACTCCCCGCCCTGACATTCCCCTACATTGGAGAGTCCAGCCTCGGCAGGACTAAGGGCTTCTTCACCCATTGGTGCCCAACAGGGCCATCCTCTGCTACAGGACGCCATGCTGCTGGAGATGGCTCCATGCAGGTGTAATCTTTGGATGGCGGTTTAGTCCCTAGGAACTATGGTTGATTGGTATTGTTGTTCTTATGGGGTTGCAAACCCCTTCAGCTCCTTCGATCCTTTCTCTAACTCTTCCAGTGGGGACACCATTTTCAGTTCAATGGCTAGGTGCGAGCATTGCTTCTGTGTTTGTAATGCTCTGGCAGAGCCTCTCAGGACACAGCTCTATCAGGCTCCTGTCAGCATTCACTTCTTGGCAGTCTCAGAACAGCCTTTCCTTCAGTCTCTGCTCCACACTTTGTCTCCTTATTTCCTCCTATTAATATTTTGGTTCCCCCTTCTAAGAAGAAGTGAAGTATCCTCACCTTGGACATCCTTCTTGAGCTTCATGTGGTCTGTGGATTGTATCTTGGGTAAACCAAGCTTTTGGGCTAATAACCACTTATCAGTGAGTACACACCATGTATGTTTTTCTGTGATTGGGTTACCTCACTCAGCATATTTTCTAGTTCCATCCACTTGCCTAAGAATTTCATAGCTCAGAATTCTGAAGTCTGTTTTACAGCTCTGTTCAGGAAGAAAATGCCAGTGTATGTTTAGGTGAATCGTCTTTGCTCTTGGCTTTCCTCTTGACATCAATTCCCTCATTACACTTCCCCTTCCCTACACCACATGCCCTTTCATTCTCTTCACTTTACCTCTTTGTTCTCTGAGTTAAAGACCTTTTATATTAACCGAGTACCTAAATATTACCGAAATATTTAAATTTTGGATTCACAGTCAATCCTGACATGATTAAAATAGAACACCAGGAGATATTTTAAACCCAGTCTGTTTCTCTCCTTCCCCATTGGAAGCTTTTATCATTCATCTTCATCTTGTTCCAGGAACATGTTACTATGGCAGACTTTTTTCTGAAAAGATTTCCCTGAATTGAAATTTCAATTACCACACTTACATTGCTTGAGTTGATTTTAATGTAGCCTCATTTTTATTAACATTATTTTTAAAAGTATAATTTATGTGTAAAAACTTAATGATAAAATCATTAATTTATATGCTGCTTAAAATTAATAACATGTATTAATATAAACCTAGAATATATATTTTATAGTTATGCTCATGCAGGTGAATGCATATGAATATTGCATTATATCTTATTTTGTATTCATTTCCCTCCTATATAAACTCTTACTTGAACCATTTTACTAAGTATTGTGAAAGGACTACTGTATAATTGGAATTGTTTGTACCATAAGTAAAATATATATTATTGACCACCCATGTTTAATTTATATATTAAAATATATATAATACTATCAGTGCCTTCCTTGAAGAGATTTCAACCTCTCGTAAGTATTTCTGTCACTATAGAAAACAAAAATGATTCTTCCTTACTCTCTTTTGGATTACCAAATCTATTCCATATCCATACATATATGGGAGAGAGAGGGGGGGGGAGGAGAGAGAGAGAGAGAGAGAGAGAGAGAGAGAGAGAGAGAGAGAGAGAGAGAGAGAGAGATCTTTATTCAAATCCTTCCAGCACAAATGTAGTTAACGCCAAATTTAGGCCATGAATATGAGGCATGTTTAGTTCAAAGTCATGATCTGTGGATACAAGAATATGCTTGACCTAGAGAATGAAACATTCTTCTCTTTTTCTATATTCATCTTTTTTAGAAGTTAATCATTAGTTTTAGCTGGCTTCAAATAAATGTTTCATGATGGCATTGTCATTCATTCTTTCATTTCTTTGCTTCTCCTTCTCCTCTTTTGTCTCCTGTTTCTATGATCAGGTACAAAAGCAATATACTACCCCCATTCATTTACAATATTATATTACGAAATGTCCCCTTCCTTAAACTTTCCCTCCTCTCTCTATGGTGTACTTTCCAGTTTCATACATATACAGATATAAAATTAAAATCTAGGATCCACATATAAAAGGAAACATTCAATAACTGTCAATTACTTCATTTAATAAGATTTTCAGAGTCATACACTTTCTTGAAATTTTCATAATCTTGCTATTTTTGCAGATTTTTATAGGTAATCACCACATTTTTCAGTATCTATTCAATTATTAGATAGTATGTAGGGTGATTCTATTATGAATAGAGTATCAATGACTGTGGTTGTAAAATTATCTCTGTGGTATTATTTAGATTCCTTTGCATATAAACTCAGGAGTGGAACAGTTAAGTCATATTGTTTTTCTGGGTTTTTTATTTATTTATGAGCACTTCTGTCATATAACTTATGTAGTAGATGCATCATTTCAAATGTGCACAAACATAGAATTAGTGTTTCTCTTTTCCTACATCAACCACAGCATATTTTAAATTAAATTTTATTATACTTTTTTACTTAATCACTTTATACTCTGCTCACTGCCCCTTCTTGGCCCTCCTACAATCCTTCCCCCATCCACTGACCCTTCTCTGAATGTGTAGGACCCCCTAGATATCCCCACATACTCGCACTTCAAGTTTCTGTGAGGCTAGGACCCTTAGTACTCTAAGAGTCTGAAGCACAAACCAAAGAACATACACAGGCCTGACCTAGGCCTTCCCACACATATGTAGGAGATGTGCAACTTAGTCTTTATGGAATGGGGGCTATCCCAAAAGCTATCACCACAACATGTTTTATTATTTGTGTTCTTCATGAGAGCCATGAAGACTAGGTGAGATGGAATTTCAAAGTTCTTTTAGTTTTCAATGCCCTGATGGCTGAAGGTTTTGATTGATTTTTTATATATATAAAATAATTTGGTTATTTGTGTTTCTTTTTCTGAAAATCATGCTTCCAGCGTGAAATCTCCTTTTTTGATTGACAGTCTTGTTCTTTTGATCTTTATTTTATTCAGTTCTTAACATAGTCTAAATAGTAACATATTCATCTGAAATATAGATGACAGAAATTTTGTACCATTCTCTAAGCTATATTTTCACTTTTGTGACAGAATTGTTTTGTTATACATAAGGTTTTGAATTTTAGATAATCATATTTGTCAATTATTGGGTTATTCCTTGTGCCAGTTGAATCCTATTTGAAAAGAAGTTTATGCCAATGCTTGCATCTTGAAGCATTTTCTCTACGTTTTTCTTTGAACATGCTCAACATTTCATATACTGGTAAAAGGTCTTAGATCCATTTTGAATTGATTTTTCTGCCTGCTGAGACATAGAGATCTAATTTGATTTTTTTCTTGCAATATTGCCAGCACAATATATCAAATAAACATATTTCACTGAATTTTCAATACTTTTTCAAATTTAGACATCCTTAACTGTTTGGTGTTCTTTTCTTTATCTACCTGCCATTCTGTGTGACAGCAACCAGGCTGATTTGTCCCTGTGGCTCTGTAGTATAAGTTCAAGGCAGGATAGATAGGACTCTATGGCTGTCTCTCTGCTCAGCATTGTTTTGGTTATCCACGGTCTTTTTGTATATTCATATTAACTTATAAAAGTAGTTACTTGGTTCTAAGAAGAATGAATAGGAATTTGGATGAGAGTTTAGTTGAATCTGTAGGTTAGTCTTGATAGTATAGCCATTTTCATAATATAAATTCTGCCAATCTAGGAACAAGAAAGTACTTTTCCAATGCCTAATGTCTTCCTCATATTTTTATGTTCAGTGCCTTAAATTTTTTATTGTAAATATTTTTACCTTTATAAGGAGGTTTATTTCTAGACAAGTTATTATGTTCAAGCTATTATATATGGGATATTTTTCTCTAATTCCTTTTTCAGGAAGTTTGTTAATGGTTCATTCAAAAATATTTTGCATATTTTACATCTTGTAACTTTACAGGAAGTAATGTATTTAAACATTTCCTGATGCAAGTCTTTAAATATGAAATCATTCCACCTGCACATAAGGATTGCACAGGAGTTGATTTTTATTCTTTTCCAACTTGAGTCTTATCTGCGGTGGTATTAACATGAACATTCTTATATATTCAGGCATATTCTTCAAATATAAGCTACAGTACAGATATATTTAATATTTTGTTCTCATAATTCTTTAACCATGTGGTTTGTTTTGAACACTTTGCTTTCTTTGGTATATGGTCTTTCATTCCTTTGCATCAGTAAGTCTGAAGTAAACACAGTTTCCAACTTTCATAGGAACAGCTCCAAGAAAACTATGAACCAAAATATTTCTGTGAAATTCTTATCTCAAATAATATTGATAATAGAAGGACTGTATAACCATATTTTTGCACTCAATATTATGTTAGACTGGTCAACTTTCTTTGATGATTACATTTGCCAATCCCTTTGTTAATGTAATCTCATTATATGTGCATGTCAAATATAGAATTAAGTTTTGTCATGAGCATAGGCAACTGATTTTTCTCTAAGTGAATGACTTGCTTAATATTGTACTTCTTCAAAATGAAGTATAATTATTTAGATATGTAACTGTCTCCCTTTATTTTAATCTCCCCTAAATCTCTTTGATCCTTCAAAGGACATGGAGTAAATATTATTCTACATTTGATATCCAAAATTCCTAATTGCTTAGAGTCTAATAGTATGAAAACTTTTGGGAAATAATTCCTTCACAGTAATGTGAGTATTGTGATAACGTTTCTGGCCTCGTGATTTTCCTGTTCCTCTCACACTAGTTATACCTAGTTTTGTTTTGTTTTTTAAATTGGAGATTATAAAGTATGTGGTAGTAACATTAATAAACAATATTTAAAAATATTCTCTTAATGAAACCATTTCTATGGATTGAATTGGTATGTCCCTTCAAAATATATATGTTGAAATATCAATCATTCATTGTAATGGTGCTAAGGTACTAAATTTGTTAGTAGTAATCAGGTCATAAGGGTTAAAACCTCACAAATGCTATTAATAAGGTGATAAATGATACTTGTTTGCCCTTTCTGTTCTATGAGGGCACAAAACGGGCACTGTCTATAATAGAGATAGCGGGCTCTGTATGACACTGCATACTATCTGGGCACCTCCATCTTGTAACTTCAAAGCCTATAAACACTAACAATTTAGAATTTAAATATCTATTTCTTATAAGCCATAAATCAATTCTACTTTATAAAGTAGTTCAAAGAATCTAAGGTAGGAAACTTGTTATCTATTTTGGAGTGTCTTTAAAAAAAATTCTAAAAACCTAGGAGTATTTCAGAACTGGGTGAACTTGAATGGGAGAATTTTTCAAAATAAGCTATAAGAAAAAAGTTGCTTTTCTGTGACTACAACACTAAAAGGGATTCTGGAGTAAGTCAAAGACAATAGAAGGGTGTAGTGAGAAACTCAGCTGTCTCGGAAAATACATGTGTCATCAAGATCACGATATAAGAGAAATGTGGACAAAACTAGCCTTTCTGATGAAAACCTAGACCAGATGAAGAGCATCTTATTAAAGAGCGGGGAAAGGCCCTACGTATCTCCATAAGAACTTAGAAAGAGATTCACACAGCCTTGTGGTTTGGAGAAAGCAGAACATATAGGAGATGAACTGCTATATAGACCAAGTATCTAGAAAGAAATGAAAGGTAGTATGCTCTGATCTTAAAAGTTTGCTTACAAACATGTGAAAAGCAAAATTAGAGATGGACATTTTTAATCAAAAAAGCAGTAGAACATTTGAAAATGGGAGAATTTATGAATCTATGAGCATAGATTACTGATGCTCATAAAATGAGAAATTAGATTCCAAAATAAATAAAGGTGTGGCTAAGTAAGAAAATGTATAGAGCCTGAAATAGGGTCTCCAAATGATTTCAAGTCTCTACTCAGTGCATTCCTCTGCAGTGTATTTTGTCTCCCTCACTCCATTGGGACCATATGAAGTGTAGAACATGGGAGCCATCATGAAACCCGCATGCTGGCACTATTCTGAAATGCTCAGTTTTTGCCCTGGGAGAATATGGCAGCAAGTGGATACTACAGTGGGAGTTTGAAAAAAAAACTAGTACAATTGTTAAGGGAAAAGTGAGTACATCTAAGCTGGAATTTTGAATCATCTTAGTCTCGTATCAAAGAAGCCATGCTGTTCCTAGTTCCAGGGTGCCAGAGTTTGGATGTAAAATCCCATAAAGCACTTTATTGATTGGGTTCATTTACATGATCCTGAGAAACTACAAGGCTGAGGTTTCCTCACTGTAGGACTCAAAACCTCCATATGCATGTCAAACTGAATCCCTATACTATAGCCTCCAGAATAATGAGAGGTCTTCTTCAATTTCTTTCCTCAGTGTCTTGAAGTTCTTATTGTACAAATCTTTTACTTGCTTGGTTAAAGTCACACCGAGGTACTTTATATTATTTGGGTCTACTATGAAGGGTGTCATTTCCCTAATTTCTTTCTAGGCTTGTTTCTCTTTTGTGTAGAGGAAGGCTACTGATTTATTTGAGTTAATTTTATACCCAGCCACTTTGCTGAAGTTGTTTATCAGCTTTAGTAGTTCTCTGGTGGAACTTTTGGGATCACTTAAATATACTATTATATTATCTGCAAATAGTGATATTTTGACTTCTTCTTTTCCGATCTGTATCCCCTTGACCTCCTTTTGTTGTCTGATTACTCTGGCTAGAACTTCAAGAACTATATTGAATAAGTAGGGAGAGAGTGGGCAGCCTTGTCTAGTCCCTGATTTTAGTGGGATTGCTTCAAGTTTCTCTCCATTTAGTTTAATGTTAGCAACTGGTTTGCTGTATATAGCTTTTACTATGTTTACGTATGGACCTTGAATTCCAATTCTTTCCAGGACTTTTATAATGAAGGGGTGTTGAGTTTTGTCAAATGCTTTCTCAGCATCTAATGAAATGATCATGTGGTTTTGTTCTTTCAGTTTGTTTATATAATGGATCACGTTGATGGGAGAAATCATTTTTATTTTATTGAAATCCCCTGATTTATAATATATTACTATATGCCTTGAGTGCGCTATATTACAATGTGCACAAGATTCTTTCCTTCTTAATGGTTTTATTTATTTACATCCCAAATGTTGTCTACTTCTTCCAGGTCTTTCCCTCCCAGAATTCCCCACCAGATCCCCTACCCCCTTGCTTTTGAGAGGGTACCATCACCACCCCTCATGTACAAAAGTTCCTATAATGTTAACAGTTTAAAGACTTCTGGAATAAAATGAAAACTTTTCCAAATTAAAATCTGCGATGAATTTAAAACCAAATATTTAATCTTTCTTAGTATTTTGAGTATAAGCTTTGCTGTACTGAGGTATAATTGTATTTACTCTGTATATAAGATATATTTTAAAGAAGATATGACAATGTTTAAGAAAGTGGCTCCCTTGACATAGTACTTGCCATGCAGAAATGAAGGCTGAACCTCAGTTTGAGTATTTGTATGTCTGTGACAATGCTGGACTCCGCAGTTTGGGTCTAGAAGATGAGAACTCTGAACAGAAGTTCTCAACCTGTGGGTCACAACCCCTATAGAGCTTCCATATCAGATATTTTGCATACCAGATATTTACAATATGATTCATAACAGCAGCAAAATTATAGTTATGAGATAGAAACTAATGATTTATGATTTGAGGTTACCACAGTGTGAGGAACTTTATTAAAGTGTTAAAGAATTAAGAACGTTGAGAACCACTAACTCTGTAAGAATAGTAATTGAATAGATTGGACTTATTTGGTAACCATTGTAGTAGAATTATAATCTTCAAGTTGGGTGAGAGACACTACCTCTCAATATAAGTTAGAGAGCTGTTGAGGAAGATCTCTCACACTAATCTCTGTCCTTCACACGTATACATATATATAGACACAGACAAAAGGTGCAGTGTCTAATTTGTTTATAACACATGATGGTGCTGTTTATGGCTGTGAGAGAAAGATGGTCACTAGTTTTGTCATTTAGAAAGCTACAGTGTTTGATCTGAGTATTTTCATAATATATTTTCAACCATAAGCATATGCTAAATTATCTGATTTGTCTCTAGTTTAACTCCCTAAATAGAGTTCGACATGTCAGATAGCAACATTAGTTGATTAGTTCTGAATGAAGTCGTCCCAGTGGAAAACACTCAAAATCATAAGTAATTATATACAACTATTTATATACTCAAGCAAAGATTGTTTGAAAATTATTTCTTTGTTATGTGTTTTATTTGCAATGGAATTAAATTTGATTTTTGCAATCCTATTAAAGAGGGAAATTGGATCACTTTTATGATTATTCTTTCACTTGCTTTTATGTCTTTTCACTATCTACTTTGTCACATCTAAAGTTTTGAGTCTTTTTTCCATGTTGTGAATTGAAATCAGTACAAAATTTCATAAATCTTAGTGACATCCCAGTGTTTGATGTGCTGCAATGTGTACAAATGAAACCTGAAACAAGGATGGTATTTTGAAAACTCCAACCTCAGTAAATCATATATATGTATATATATATATATATATATATATATATATGTGTGTGTGTGTGTGTGTGTGTGTGTATGATTTTTTATATTTTGTAATTTTACTTGAGTATATACTTGAGTATATAATTTTACTTGTATATATTTTACATATATATTTTTTACATTTTGTAATTTTACTTGAGTTAAATCATTAAGAATACATCTGGATTAATTTTCATTGTCTTTTGCATGTGTTATATGTGTTCATATTCCCTCCAAACTCATAAATAAAGAAATTTGTTGCAAAACATTCATCTGTAACTCAACAAGGAAACTAATTCCATTGACAGCTAACATTGGTATAAGCACTATTTTATACTAGTTTATAATTGTATATTTATTAACCCAATACTATAATTCTATAATACTATAATTCTCTTAACTAGGTAATTAAGTTATAGTTCTAACATGTAGTATTGGAAAGATTCAATTATAACGTAAAGATCATATAACTTGTAACGGATGAGTATTTGATTATAATAAGGTGCTATTTGTTCCAGGCCTGTGCTTGAAGCTACATATTTTTTAGACTCACAGAGATGAATTTTCATCTATGTACATCTGGCTACCACTCTGCAACTATCATGTCAAGTTACAGCAGGATTTTTTCTAACTAGTCCACTGTGCCTCACTCTTCATTTCCAATATGACCTTTCATTTGCTCTCTCTATTGTACACCTTAAGAGATGTTATCCTCCATTTTCTATACAATTGTATAATCTACAAATTCAAGTTATAGAATGCCATTGTTGCATCCTTTAATTTACTTTTGTTTGTTTGTATATGTTTACATCATAAAACTACCACCTCCCTGCCCCCCTCACAGAGCCCATCTCCCTTCCCCTCTTCCCTTTTACTCTGAGTGTGTGAGACCCTCCTGGTTATCACCCAACCTGGCACATCAAGTACCTGAAGGATTAGGTACCTCCTCTTTCACTAAGGCCAGACAAGGCGACCCTGTTGGAGCATGGATTTCACATCATGCTACAGCTTTATGGGCAGTCATCCACTCCAGTTGCCCCCAACCTCTTTCACCTAGGCAGCTGCAGATTTCTACTCATTCTCCTGGATCTGTGGCCCTCTCTCTTGTCTCTCCTCAAACCTATTCCTGCCTTTTCCCCATTCTCCTCCCCCTCCCCTCTCCTAACCAGTTCCCTGCTTCCCTCTGCCCTTACGATTATTTTATTCCATCTTTTAAGTGAAATTCAAGTATCATTGCTGGGGCCTTCATTCTTGTCTAACCTCTTTTGGTCTGTGGAGTTTATTATGGGTCTCTGATACTTTATTGTTAATATCTACTTATCAGTTAGTTCATACCATGCATGTCTTCTTGGATCTGGGTTACCTTAGTGGGGATATTTTCTAGTTCCACTCATTTGCCTGCAAAATTCATGTTCTTGTTTTAATAGCTGAATAGTACTCCATTCTGTAAATGAACTATATTTTCTGTATTCATTCTTCTGTTGAGGGACATCTAGATAGCTTCCAGTTTCTGGCTATTTATGAAGAAGGCTTCTATAAATATAATGGAGTACTTGTCCTTGTGGTATGGTTGAGCATCATTTAGGTATATGCCCAGGAGTGATATAGTTGGATCTTCAGATAGAAATATTGCTACCTTTCTGAGAAAAACAGCAGATTGCTTTTCAGAGTGTTTGCAAAGTTTGCAACCGCACCACCAGTGGAAGAGT
The DNA here is from genome assembly GCF_021556685.1 of Rattus norvegicus. Classification (NCBI taxonomy): domain Eukaryota; kingdom Metazoa; phylum Chordata; class Mammalia; order Rodentia; family Muridae; genus Rattus; species Rattus norvegicus. The sequence goes on along the minus strand of NC_141539.1, from coordinate 91,647,638 downwards.
GTTCCACTTTCTTCACGTCCTCACCAGCATTTGCTGTTGTTTGAGTTTTGGATCTTAGACATTTTGATTGGTGGAAGATAGACTCTCGGAGTCGTTTTGCTTTTCACCTCCCTGATAACCCAGGACTTTGAATATGACTTTAATTGCTACTCAGACATTTGAGACTCTTCTGCTGTTTAGCTCTGTACCTCATTTTTAATTGGGTTATTGGTTTGTTTGCATCTCCCTTCTTAAGTTCTTGATATATTTTGGATGTAGGGTTAGTGAAGGTCTTTTCCCAATCTGTAAGCTACCATTTGGCCTTATCAGCCCTGTCTTTTGCCATATAGAAGCTTTTCAGTTTTATGAGGTCCAATTTATTAATAGTTGATCTTAGAGACTGAGTCATTGGTGTTCTATTCAGAAAAAAATTTTCTCCTGTACCAATGCATTCAAGGCTATTTACCACTTTCTCTTCTATTAGATTCAGTGTATAGAGTTTTATGTTGAGGTCCTTGATTCACTTGGACTTGAGTTTTGGGCAGGGTCATAAAAAATGGATCTACTTGCCTTCTTTTACAAACAGACATCCAGTTTGACCAGCACCATATGTTAAAGATGCTTGCCCTTATCCATCATATGGTTTTCACTTCTTTATCTGACATCAAGTGTCCACAGGTATCTCTGTTTATTATGGAGTCTTTGATTGAATTCCTTTGATCAATCTGTTTCTGTGCCAATACCTTGTGGTTTTCATTAATATTATAGCTTGAGATCAGGAATGATGATTCCTCCAGAAATTCATTGTTCAGGATGGCTTTAGCTCTCCTGGGTTTTTACACATGAACTTGAGAATTATTCTTTCAAGGTCTGTAATGAATTCTGTTGGAATGCCAACAAACCAGAGCTTCCAGGGAATAAAAAACTACGCAAAGACTATACATGGACTGACCCAGGGCTCCAACTACATATGCAGCAGAGGATGGCCTTGTTGGGCAGCAGTGGAAGCTGAAGCCCTTGGTCCTGCCAAGGTTGGACTCCCAGTGCAGGGGAATGCAGAGGTTGGTGGTAAGGGGGTGGTGGTGGTGGTGGTGAACATCCTTATGGGAGAGGGGAAGAAGAAGATAAGGACAGGAAACTGGGAGAGGGAATAACATTTGAAATGTAAAAAAAAGAAATATATTCAATAAAAAATGATGATTCAATATATACCAGAAATTAAAAAACAAAAACAAAAAAGAAACACCCAATTGTTTTGGAATTTTGATGGGAATTGCACCAAATCTATAGATTGTTTTTAGTAAGATGACTATTTTTCCTATTATGATATGGCACTCACCCATGAGCATGGGGGAATCTTTCTTTCTTCTGATATATTCTTTAATTTCTTTTTCAGGAACTTTAAGTTCTAGTGATAAAAAACCTTTCATTTGCTTGATTAGAGTTACTCCAACATATTTTATATAATTTGTAGGTATTTTGAAGACTGTTGTTTGCTAATTTCTTTCTGAGATCACGTATCGTTTGTATAAAAGAGGGCCACTGATTTTTTACTTAATTTTATATCCAGCTTCTTTGCTGAAGTCGTTTATTAGGTATAGGAGTTCTCTAGTAGAATTTTGGGGGATTTTTATGTATACCATCACCTAATCCTTGAATGATGATACCTTGATTTCTTTCTTTGCAATTTATATCCATTTGATCTCCTTTTGTTGTTTTATTGCTTTATTTAGGGCTTCAAGCCCTATATTAAATAGTTAGAGGGAGATTGTGGGCAGCCTTGTCATATTCCTAATATTAGTAGGATTGCTTCATGTTTTTCTCTATTTAATTTGATATTGGCCATTAGCTTGCTATTTATTGCTTATATTGTGATTATGTATGTACCTTGAACCCCTGATCTCTAAGACAATTAACATGAAGACACTGTATTTTTTCAAAGCCTTTTTAGCTTCTAATAAGATGATTATGTGATATGTTTATTGAGTGCATTACATTGATGACATTTCATATATTGAACGATCCCTGAATTCCTGGGATGAAGCTTGCTTGATTGTGAATGAGACTTTTGATGTGTTCTTGGATTTCATTCTCAAGAATTTTTTTAAATGGGTTTTCTTTTTTTTTATGTTTTTTCCCATCTTTATTAAATTGGTTATTCCTTATTTACATTTCAATTGTTATTCCCTTTCCCGGTTTCCAGGCCAACATCCCCCAAAACCTTCCCATCCCCCTCCCCTTCTAGATGGGTGTTCCCCTCCCCATCCATCCCGTATTACTACCCTCCCCCCAACAATCCCGTTCACTGTGGGTTCAGTCTTGGCAGGACCAAGGTCTTCCCCCTTCAACTGGTGCCCTTACTAGGCTATTCATTGCCTATATATGCAGTTGGAGCCCAGGGTCAGTCCATGTATAGTCTTTGGCTTAGTCCCTGGAAGCGCTGCATATACAGCCACCAAACTAGATAAGATGGATGAAGGAAAGAAGTGCAGTCTGACATGAACCAGATGTAGATCTCTCCTGAGAGACACAGCCAGAACATGGCAAATACATAGGCAAATGCCAGCAGTAAACCATGGAACTGAGAACGGACCCCCGTTGAAGGATTCAGAGAAAGGACTGAAAGAACTTGAAGGGGCTTGAGACCCTATATGAACAACATTCTCAAGAATTTTATTGAGCATTATTGTATAGATGTTAATAAGTGAATTTAGTCTAAAGCTCTCTTTCTTTGTTGAATCTTTATGTAGCTTAGGTAGTAGGGTGAATATGGCCTCATAGAATAAATTATGTAGTGTTCCTTTTGTTTCTATATTAAGGTGTAGTTTGATGATTATTGGAATTTGGTCTTTGAAAGTTTGGTAGAATTGTACACTAAAACCTGGGCTTTATTGTGGGAGACTTAATGACTCCTATTTCCTTAACAGTTTTGGGACTCTTTAGATTGTTTATGGGATCTTGATTTCATTTTGGCAAGTGGCATCTGTCCAGGAAATTATTCATTTTATTTAAAGCCTATAAAGTTAAAAATTCTAAATGAAATGAATTTTCCAAAAGAACTTGCTTCTGGTTTTGTTGATTCTTTGTATTGTCTCTTTGCTTCTAATTGATTTCATCTCTAACTATTTTTTGCTTTCCACTCCTCATGGGTGTGTTTGCTTCTATTTGTTCTAGAGTCTCCAGGTGTGCGCTAAAGTTACTAGTATGAGATTTCTCTAATGTCTTTACGAAGGCACTTTGTGCTATAATTTTTCCTCTTAGCACTGTTTTCACTGTGTCTCATGAGTTTGGTTATGGTATGTTGTCACCCTTCATTGAATTCTTGAAAGTTTTTAGTTTCTTTCTTTATTTCTTCCCTGATAGAGTGATCATTGAATAGAGAATTGGTTGCTGTTTCTGCTGTGACTGAAGTTCAGCTTTAATCCATCATGATCTGATAAGCTTCATGAGGGTATTTCTCACATATGTTGAGACTTACTTTATTGACAACTATATCGTTGGAGAAGGACCAGATAGATGGATAAACCAACAAGATAGATGGATCAACTGTCAAAGGCTATGTTCATGTCAAAAAATTTCCTTAATTTTAAAAATAGGGAATAGATTATTTTTTCATACTTTAAATACAGACCACTGTTTTGCTCTCTCCCATCAACCTAGATCCCCACCACCTTCCCTCTCCCCCAGAACTACTCTCTTTACATTTCTCTTCAAAAAAGAACAGACCTCCATGAAGCAACAACCAAACATTAGCAAACAAGATACAATAAGACACCGCAATAGCCCTTATATCAAGCCTTGACAAAGCAAACCAAAGGAGGAAAAGCATAGAGTACAGTACTTAGGCAATATGTCATTTTGATAACATGGAAGATTGAAGTAAATTTTTTCCTTCCCCTTGAATGCTTATATATCTCTAATCTTATATTGTTCCTTCATTATATTAATAATTTCATAAATTATGTTTATTTGCATCTAGAAACTTTCAGTTTGTACTTAGTTAGATTGTAGAAATACTGATGAGTACATTTTCTTTCTTAATTAAAAAATTGCTGGCCATTTTTATAATGATTATATTATATATAATTATAAATAAAAATGTAATATATGTTTATAGATCATCTTTATGATTTACAGGTATTTTTGAAGATCTATTACAGTCCTTACCTTAGAAAGTATGCCAATTTATTCTGGAGTTCCTTCAGCTTTGTTGTAGAAATAATTTTCAGTCTTTGTGCCAGAGCCATTGAGAATGTTGACAACACCTTCTTTACTCTTCCATATCTGTTTTTTTTAAGTAATTTCTGTCAGTCTTGTTATTTTTGAAATAGGAAAGTCATATCATTGACTTGAATTCAGAAATTTGAACAATGAATGGAATACATGCTATAATAAGGAATTAATAATGATTTTTAAATATATTTGTAAAAATACAGTTACCAATCTTAGAAACTCACTAATCCCATGTTAACTGATCCATAAAAACCCAAGTAATTTAAGATTGCCCTTTCCTTGATGCTTAATGTTTCCTCTCATTCAAGTAGTTTGTAGCTGAATGGAAACTTTAAAAAAAAATTTTATTAGATATATTTCTTTACTTACATTTCAAACATATTCCCCTTCCGGGTTTCCTGTCCATAAGCCCCCTTTCCCTCCACTTCTCTCCCCTCCCCCTCCCCCTATGGGTATTCACCCTTTACATCAACCTTATTGCTCCCCCATATTGCCCTGCACTGGGAGTACAACCTTGGCAGGATCAAGGGCTTCCCCTTCCCCTGGTGCCCCAACAAGGCTATTCTCTGCTACATATGCAGTTGGAGCCCTGGGTCAGTCCACGTATAGTCTTTCGGTAGTGGTTTAATCCCTAGAAGCTCTGGTTGGTTGGCATTGTTGTTTTTATGGGGTTGCAAGCTCCTTCAACTCTTTCAATCCTTCCTCTAATTCCCCCCAAGGGAGTTCTACTCTTAGTTCGGTGGTTTGCTGCTAGCATTGACCTCTGTATTGGACATACTCTGGATGTATCTCTCAGGAGAGATCTATATCCGGTCCCTTTCAGCATGCATTTTTTAGCTTCATCAATCTTATCTAGTTTTGGTGGCTGTATATATATATATATATATATATGGGCCACATGTGTGTCAGGTTCTGAATGGCCATTCCTTGAGTCCCTGCTCTAAACTTTGCTTTCATATCCCCTCCTATGGATATTTTCCCCCTTTTAAGGAGTGGGAGCTTCCGCATTTTGGTCGTCCTTCTTGAGATTCCTGTGGTCTGTGGATTGCATCTTGGGTAATTCAAGCTTTTTTGGCTAATATCCACTTATCAATGAGTGCATACCAAATCTGTTTTTCTGGGATTGAGTAACCTCACTGAAGATGATATTTTCTAGTTCATTCCATTTGCCTATGAATTTCATGAAGTCATTGTTTTTTTATAGCTGAGTAGTACTCCATTGTGTAGATGTACCACATTTAAAGTTGGATTTTCTGGCTTGTAATAATAGTTATTTTGAAGCACTGAATTATCTCTCAGATGCTAATCAGATATATGGAAAATAGCTCACATGACTTTAAAATACTTCAACAATACATTTTCTGCACTGATAATGTTTCAGTGGAAAGTCTTAAGAAGTTTCAATGAGGGGTTGGGGATTTAGCTCAGTGGTAGAACGCTTGCCTAGGAAGCGCAAGGCCCTGGGTTCGGTCCCCAGTTCTGAAAAAAGAACCAAAAAATAAAAATAAAAAAAAAATAAAAGAAGTTTCAATGAGATGTTGGTTATATTTAAAGTCACATTAATGAATTATCAAACTATTTCTTTATTACAATGTATTCAATGAGACATTGACTAAAGTCATTGACTTTTTCATTAGGATAAATGTAAAGGTATTCAACCAAAGACCATTTCCACTTTAAAATTGCACGAGCAACCTGTGGTTGATGCACATACATAGATAAAATTCAGGATCTTCAGGGATTCTGTGTGGGAGAAGGTACAAGTTGATTTGGTGATAATATCACATCCTTGGTTGGCACTGTGGACACTTTTTCTATTTCATTCTACCTTCTTCCTCTTCTACTCTAGTGCCAAGAGAGTTAGAACAGTTATGTAGGAGCTGGAGAAATTGTGTAGTGGTTAAGAGCAACTATTGCTCCAAAACAGGATATGAGTTGAGAATTTACAACCTATTGTACCTCCAGCTTAAAATGATACAGCAGCATCTTATGGACTCTATGCACACTGGATTCAGTTGATGCCCATACAAGACAAGCAAGCACATATTCAAAACAAAGTAAATATTAATATATTACATATGTGTATAGGTATATTCACATATATACTTTTCAGTGAAGTCATATATTCAGAAATTCAAACAATGAATGGAATGCATGATACAGCAGAGAATTAATAATGATCATTTAAACTTAATTTTGCTAAAATATAGTTCTCAATCTTAGAAATTCAGAAGTATGTGCATGTAATGCTCACAAAGTTATGTTGTGTGTATTTGGCACTTTATTAAACATCTTGCTATGGCCAAAAACCTGGTTAGGAACCTAAACTTAAAGAGCCATGCTATAATATAAATTGAAAAGTTAAACTCATTGATTTGACAGAGCTAAAATACTGTTGGCTGTGTCTTGTCCCCCTTTGTACTAATTGGCACTGCCATTTTCTTATCTATATTTTTGAAAGTATTTCAAGCTAAGAGTTTTTATTTCTGTTGATATATATTTCTAGCTTTTGATCAAGTGGGTGTTTTGCTTTATAGTTTTCTTTTTAATTTAAGATCTTTGATATGTTTTCAGAGTTGTGGTGAATATTAAGTGATGGATGGCCAGAGTTAAGATGGTTAGATTTTTACCATTTCTATCTTGTATATTTAGCTATCATTTTCCTACCAGACATGGATATGAATGGCTTTACTTCTGTCTGTGAATGTGCTCAGGGTCGTAGATTATTCTAGAAAGTTACAACCCAAGCACATAAGACAGTGTGGTTTCTTCCTTTGTTTACATTCCCAATGACATCATGTACTTAAGAATACGCAGAAGGCTTTGCAGTATTTCGTTTTCTAACTACGAAAATCATTTCAATGTAGAAAAGCAAACTTTTGTTATTTATATTACAATTATCCTTACATAACTATGTACTGACTTTCTTTCTCATTTCCACCTACATATACCCTTTTCTGGGTTCTCTTGTTCCTGGAATTCATCTGCTTTTCTCCCTTCATAAGCTATGAAGTAACTCTGTCTATAGGAAGCATTTTGTTTCCATGCTCAAGAAAGATTCAGTTACAGAGTTATTAAGTTTTATAGTACTCTACCAAGCAAGTTTAAATAATATTTGAGCTGCAGATGATATGTTTGACATAGTTTAAAGCTTGTTTAACAATGTTGAATTTGGACTATGTGTTAAATTCTCAAAAGTAAAATCAGTCTTAAACATCTTTTATTTCTAATATTTTCATTGATGTTTGTTGGCATTATGAAGACAGATGTTGATGAACTGTATAAATAAACTAGTTAAGTATTTAAACCAAGTTTAACCAGCATAACCTATTAAATTTGCCTTTAAGAAAACATGATAAAAAGCAATAAATTGTATCTATGTGCATCTATCTCTATATCTATATATATGTATATATCTGTTTTCATAAAAATGGGAATTGAAAAATTCTTTTCCCCTAAAAAGGCATCTTTCTTCTGACTCTCATTCTTTTGCTCTCTTTTTATCAATATTGAAAGTTCAAAGTATGTATGTACCTGATTCACAATTAGTGTAAATGAATACGAATGACATGCCATTCTTGAATGGAATCATTTTTTCCCTTACTACCAATATGTTTAAAAGCAAATTGAATGTGAAAAAGGGTATATATATATATATATATATATATATATATATATATATATATATATATATGAAGAAAACATAAACAGCAAAATCAGCTTAGAACATTGAAGGTGAGGCCAAACTCTATGTAGAGTTTGAGAGGGCAGATACATCAGATTAAAGGGAGCAAGGGTAACTGGAAAAGGAAAAAGAAAATAGAGAGATGCTGAAAAGATAAAGGGGAAAATATAATCAAAGTGTGTCAAATGTATGCATAAAAATGATATAATATTGTTTACTTTGCACAATTGAACCATGTTAATAAAACTGGGGAGGGAAGATATACATGGCACCTTTGACATATGTACACTAGCATTTTCACTTGTAAGTGTTAGATTATTTCATCACTTTCTTCTATGAACCCAGAAAATGAAAGTATATTTCATGTTCACTTTGCCTCTTTTGATGGTAAATGGTTAGAGCTATTGCTATTATGGTTAATTCATAGTCACATCTTCTATACTTTTAATAATTGAATACAAAATGGTCCTTGCATAGAAGCAGACAACATCTCTAACTTAGTAGCAAATATCCCTTGGCTTTTGTCATTTTTACATATGAGGAAAGATATCAGGAATGTGGAAAGATATAGCTTTAGGGACAGTCTTGTAAAAGAAAGACTTGTGAAACAAAATGGAACTGATGTCCACCATGCATAGCATTGAGTGAAAGCTGGTTCCTGCACAGAATTCACAGACTTAAGACCATTTCACTTTGTTCTTAGTAATAAGTAAAAATCATATGGCTCACTACATAAAACATTTGGATTATTCTAGACTATTTATAACCCCATATACTGGAAGATAGGGACATTTTATAATGTAAAAGCAACATCAAGGTGGCCTCTTCTACTGATCGTCTTTCCACATATTTGACATCTTCTTCCCACTGGAAACAGAACTCAGGACATTGTGAGTCTGAGTTTCTCATCTAGGTGTCATTTAGTTTCTTGCTGTGCCATAAAAATTTACACTTCTTAGCAACCTAAAGTGGCCCTACCATCTAGATAAGAAGCAGATATGACAATGAGTAGATTTTCCTTGGCCTCACCTGATGGAAATATGCCATCCCTTTTCTCAGATTTCAGTTTTCAGTTCAGAAAACAAAACTTAATGAGTACCTAGTAATCCAGACCTATTGATAAAGGGTTGGGAGTTCATCTGGAATATTATTATAACTAAGTAAAACTATCTTGTAGTACTCTATTTTTTTTTCTGTGTACTAAGACAATAGTGTTTGTATGTCAAAAATCAAAGGAAAGCAAAAGGTAATTTAGGGAAATTTTGCATCTCTAAATATCTTCAGTTAGGATGTATTGCTACAAAATTAGGAGGTGTAATTACTCAAAACAAGATATAAGAGTACATCTTATGTCCAATGTAACCCAGAAGGTTCACTCATTCATGAATATTTGCTCTCTTTCCATCTGGCAAATAAAACTAATAGAGATACTGAGAAAAAGTGGACGAATTATCTTTTTTAAAATTTTTATTATATATTTCTTTACTTACATTTCAAAGGTTATTCACCTTCCTGGTTTCCTGTCCATAAGCCCCCATTCCCTCCTCTCCCCCTCCCCCATACGGGAATTCCGCTTATACACCCACCTTATTGCCCTCCCCCATATTTCCCTGCACTGGGGGTCAATCCACTCTTGGCAAGACCAAGGGCTTTCCCCTCCACTGGTGCCCCAACAAGGCTATTCTCTGCTACATATGCAGTTGGAGCCCTGGGTCAGTCCATGTATAGTCTTTCAGTAGTGGTTTAGTCCTTGGAAGCTCTGGTTGCTTGACATTGTTGTTTTTATGGGGTTGCAAGCTCCTTCAACTCTTTCATTCCTTCCTCTAATTTCCCGCAAGGGGGTCCTATTTTCAGTTTGGTGGTTTGCTGCTAACATTGACCTCTGTATTGTACATGCTCTGGATGTGTCTTTCAGGAGAGATCTATATCCAGTCACTTTATGCATGCATTTTTTAGCTTCATCAATCTTATCTAGTTTTGGTGGCTGTATATATATGGAACACATGTGTGTCAGGTTCTGAATGGCCATTCCTTGAGTCCCTGCTCTAAACTTTGCTTCCATATCCCCTCCTATGAATATTTTCCCCCTTTTAAGAAGGAGTGGGAAAATCTGCATTTTGGTCATCCTTCTTCTTGAAATTTCTGTGGTCTGTGGATTGCATCTTGCGTAATTTGAGCTTTTTGGCTAATATCCACTTATCAATGAGTGCATACCAAGTGTGTTTTTCTGTGTTTGAGTAACCTCACTCAGGACGATAATTTCTAGTTCATTCCACTTGCCTATGAATTTCATGAAGTCATTGTTTTTGATAGCTGAGTAGTACTCCATTGTGTAGATATACCACATTGTCTTTATCTATTCCTCTGTTGAAGGGCATCTGGGTCCTTTCCAGCTTCTGGTTATTATAAATAAGGCTGCTATGAAAATAGTGGAGCATGTGTCTTTGTTGTATGCTGGAGCATCTTTTGGGTATATGTCCGAGAGAAGTATAGCTGGGTCCTCAATTAGTGGAATGTCCAATTTTCTGAGGATCTTCCAGACTGATTTCCAGAGTGGTTGTACCAGTTTGCAATCCCACCAACAATGGAGAAGTGTTCCTCTTTCTCCACATCCTTGCGAGCATCTGCTGTCACCTGAGGTTTTTATCTTAGCCATTCTGACTGGTGGGAGGTGGAATCTCAGGGTTGTTTTGATTTGCATTTCCCTGATGACTTAAGATGTTTAACATTTCGGTGCTTTTAAGTCCTTCGATAATCCTCAGATGAGAATGTTTTGTTTAGCTCTGTACCCCATTTTTAATAGGGTGATCTGGCTCTCTGAAGTCTAACTTCTTGAGTTCTTTGTATATTTTGGTTATTACCCTCTATCAGATGTAGGATTGGTAAAGATCTTTTCCCAATCTGTTGGTAGTTGTTTTGTCCTAATGACAGTGTCTTTTGCTTTACAAAAGCTTTGCAGTTTTATGAGGTCCCAGTTGTCGATTCTTGATCTTAGAGCATAACCCACTGGTGTTTTGTTCAGGAAATTTTCCCCAGTGCCCTTGTGTTGGAGACTTTTCCCACTTTTTCTTCTATTAGTTTGAGTGTATCTGGTTTGATGTGGAGGTCTTTGATCCACTTGGACTTAAGCTTTGTACATGGTGATAAGAATGGATCAACTTTCATTCTTCTGCATGCTGACCTCCAGTTGAACCAGCACCATTTGTTGAAAATGCTATCTTTCTTCCATTGGATGGCTTGAGCTCCTTTGTAAAAGATATAGTGTGTATGGGTGTGTGGATTTATTTCCAGGTTTCAATTCTGTTCCACAGATCAACCATCCTGTCTCTGTACCAATACCATACAGTCTTTATGACTATTTCTCTGCAATACTGCTTGAAATCAGGGATGCTGATTCCCCTAGAAGTTTTTTTATTGTTGATTATAGTTTTCGCTATCCTGGGTTTTTTGTTATTGCAAATTAATTTGCAATTTTTTCTTTCTATCTCTATAAAGAATTGAGTAGAAATTTTGATGGGGATAGCATTGAATCTGTAGATTGCTTTGGCAAAATGGCCATCTTTACTATATTAATCCTGCCAATCCATGAGCATGAGAGATCTTTCCATATTCTGAGATCTTCCTCTATTTCTTTCTTCAGAGACTTGAAGTTCTTGTCATACAGTCTCTCTGATTGCTCTGGCTCAGACTTCAAGAGCTATATTGAATAAGAAGAGAGAAAGTGGGCAGCCTTGTCGAGTCCCTGATTTTAGTGGGATTCCTTCAAGTTTCTCTCCATTTATTTTAATGTTAGCTACTGGTTTGCTCTATATGGCTTTTACTATGTTTAGATATGGGCCTTGAATTCCTGGTTTTTCCAGGACCTTTATCATGAAGGGGTGTTGAATTGTCAAATGCTTTCTCAGCATCTAATGAAATGACCATGTGGTTCTTATCTTTGAGTTTGTTCATAGTGTGAATTACATTGATGGATTTTTGTATATTAAACCATCCCTGCTTCCCTGAGATGAAGCGTGCTTTATCGTGATGGATGATCATTTTGATGTGTTCCTGGATTCGTTTTCAAGAATTTCACGTTGAAGGAATCAGAGAAAGAACTGGAAGAGCTTGAAGGGGTTCGAGACCCCATATGTACAACAATGCCAAGCAACCAGAGCTTCCAGGGACTAAGCCACTACCTAAAGACTATACATGGACTGACCCTGGACTCTGACCTCATAGGTAGCAATGAATATCCTAGTAAGAGCACCAGTGGAAGGGGAAGCCCTCGGTCCTGCTAAGACTGAACCCCCAGTGAACTAGACTGTTGGGGGGAGGGGGACAATGGGGGAGGGTGGGGAGGGGAACACCGATAAGAAAGGGGAGGGGGGAGGGGGATGTTTGCCCGGAAACTGGGAAAGGGAATAACACTCGAAATGTATATAAGAAATACTCAAGTTAATAATAAAAAAAAAAAGAATTTCACTGAGTATTTTTGCACCAATATTCATAAGGGAAATTGGTCTGAAGTTCTCTTTCTTTGTTGGGTCATTAAGTGGTTTTGGTATAAGAGTAATTATAGCTTCATAGAAGGAGTTTGGTAGTGCTCTGTCTGGTTCAATTTTGGGGAATAATTTGGACAGTATTGTTATGAGGTCTTCTATGAAGGTCTGATAGAATTCAGTACTGAAACCATCTCGACCTGGGCTCTTTTTGGTTGGGAGACTTTTAATAACTGCTTCTATTCCTTTAGGAGTTATGGAGTTGTTTAGATGATTTATTTGTTCCTGGTTTAACTTTGGTACCCAGTATCCATCTAGAAAATTGTCCATTTCCTCCAGATTTTCCAGTTTTGTTGAATATAGGCTTTTGTAGTAGGATCTGATGATTTTTTAAATTTCTTCAGATTCTGTTGTTATAACTCCCTTTTCATTTCTGATTTTCTTAATTTGGACACATTATCTGTGTCCTCTGGTTAGTCTGGCTAAGGGTTAATCTATCTTGTTGATTTTCTCAAAGAACCAGCTTCTGCTTTTGTTTATTCTTTCTATGGTCCTTTTCGTTTCTACTTGGTTGATTTCAGCTCTGACTTTGATTCTTTCCTGCCTTCTACTCCTCCTGGGTTTATTTCTTTTTTTTTTGTTCTAGAGCTTTAAGGTGTGCTATCAAGCTGCTGACATATGCTCTCTCTTGCTTCTTTCTGCAGGCACTCAGAGCTATGAGTTTTCCTCTTATTACCGCTTTCGTTGTGTTCCATAATTTGGGGAATGCTGTATCTTCATTTTCATTAAATTCTAAGAAGTCTTTAATTTCTTTCTTTATTTCTTCCTTGACCAAGTTGTCATTGAGTAGAGCATTGTTCAACTTCCATGAATATGTGGGCTTTCTGTCATTATTTTTGTTATTGAAGACCAGTCTTAGTGTGTGGTGATCTGATAGGATGCATGGGATTATTTCTATATTCCTGTATCTGTTGAGGCCTGTTTTGTGACTGATTATATGGTCAATTTTGGAGAAGGTTTCATGAGCTGCTAAGAAGAAGGTATATCCTTTTGTTTTAAGATGAATGTTCTATAAATATCATTAAATCCAATTAGTTCATAACTTCTGTTAGTTTCTCTATGTCTTTGTTTAATTTCTGTTTCCATGATCTGTCCAGTGATGACAGTGTGGTGTTGAATTCTCCTACTATTATCATATGAGAAGCAATGTGTGCTTTGAACTTTAGTAAGGTTTCTTTTATGAATGTAGGTGACCTTGCATTTGGAGCATAGATATTTAGAATTGAGAGTTCATCTTGGTGGATTTTTCCTTTGATGACTATGAAGTGTCTTTCCTTATCTTTTTTTAATGACTCTTGGTTGAAAGTCAATTTTATTTGATTTTAGAATGGCAACTACAGCTTGTTTCTTCGGCCATTTGCTTGGAAAATTGTTTTCCAGCCATTTATTTTGATGTAGTGTCTGTCTTTGTCTCTGAGGTGTGTTTCCTGCATGCTTCAAAATGCTGGGTCCTCTTTACCTATCCAGTCTGTTATTCTATGTCTTTTTATTGGGTAATTGAGTCCGTTGATGTTGAGTGATATTAAGGAACAGTCGCTTCCTGTTAGTTTCATTGTTAGAGGTGAAATTATGTTTGTTTGTCTCTCTTTTAGTTTCATTGCAAGGAAATTATATTCTTGCTTTCTGTACAGTGTAGTTTCTCTCCTTGTTTTGGAGTTTTCCATCTATTATCCTTTGTAGGACTGGATTTGTAGAAAGATATTGCATAAATTTGGTTTTGTCATGGAATATTTTGGTTTCTCCATCTATGTTAATTGAAAGTTTTGGTGGATACAGTAACCTGAGCTGGCATTTGTGTTCTCTTAGGGTCTGTATTTCATCTGTCCAGGATCTTCTGGCTTTCATAGTCTCTGGTGGGAAATCTGGTATAATTCTTATAGGTCTGCCCTTATATATCTCTTGACCATTTTCCCTTACAGCTTTTAATATTATTTCTTTGTTTTGTGCATTTGCTGTTTTAAATATTATGTGACAGGAGGAATTTCTCTTTTGGTCCAATCTATTTAGAGTTCTGTATGCTTTTTGTGTGTTTATGGGTATCTCTTTCTTTAGGTTAGGGAAATTTTCTTCTCTGATTTTGTTGAAGATATTTACTGGTCCTTTGAACTGGGAGTCTTCACTTTCTTCAAGACCTATTATCCTTAGGTTTGATCTTCTCATTGTGTCCTGGATTTCCTGTATGTTTTTGGCTAGGAGCTTTTTGCGTTTTACATTATCTTTGACAGTTGTGTCGATGCTTTCTATGGTATCTTCTGCCCCTGAGATTCTCTCTTCTATCTCTTGTATTCTGTTGGTGATGCTTATGTCTACAGCTCCTTGTCTCTTGCTTTGGTTTTCTATATCCAGGGTTGTCTTCATTTGTGCTTTCTTTATTGTTTCTATTTCCATTTTCAATTCCTTCACCTGTTTGGTTGTGTTTTCCTGTAATTCTTTCAGTGATTTTTGTGTTTTCTCTCTAAGGGCTTGTACTTGTTTACTTCTGCTTTCCTACATTTCTCTAAGATGGTTCTTTATGTCTTTCTTAAAGTCCTCCATCATTAACAAAAAATGTGATTTCAAATTTAAACCTTGCTTTTTCTGGTGCGTTTGGATATCCAGCATTTTCTTTGATGGGAGACCTGGGCTCTGATGATGCCAAGTAGTCTTGGTTTCTGTTCATTATGTTCTTGAGCTTGCCTCTAGCCATTGGGTTATCTCTGATGTTTGCTTGTCTTGCTGTTTCTTGGAGTGACTTGGCCCTGCTGTAGGCCTCTGTGTCAGCACTCCTGTAGAACTGTTTTCCTGTTTTCTTTCAGCTTTTCCTGAGAACAGGTGCTCTACTCTCAGCTGTGGCAGCACTCCTCGAAATTGTTTTCCAGCTCTAGGCGAGGGCAGGAATCAAAGGGTCCTGCCCCTGATTGCTCATGTAGGTCCTTGCACCCCTTGTACAATATGCAATTCCCTCTTGGGTCTGGACTGTGGGCAAAGGTATTCTTCTCTGACTTCTCAGGAGTATCCCAACTTCTGAGGTTCCAGCTCTCTCCCCCATGGGATTTGGGTGCAGGGAGCTGCTCAACTGGGTCAGTTTGGTCCTGGGCACAGACCAGAACCACAGGTATTTGTGGCTGTCTGTTCCTATATCCCTTTGTCCAGAGGCACTGTGAAGTTTTCGCTTGGACCGGGGATTTGTGTTGAGATGTGCAGAGGTGGCAGTCTGTCCTGTGGCGTCGGGATGTCTGCATTTCTGGGTGGTCCACTCTCTTCTCCACGGGCTTTGGCTGCAGGGAACTGTGGGATCCAATTATCTTGTTATGTTTTTTTTTAATCTTTCTATCTGTCATTTTAATTGGTATGGGAAAGAAATTGAGAAAAAATATATAAAGAGGAGGAATGTCATGATTTCTTCTTGTTCCAATACTTTCTTGGAAAATTATGTTTCTCAGACATTTCATTGTCTTTATTCCTATCATTACTACTAAATGCTTCTGCATAACAAAATATCCCAAATTTCTGGTAGCACATTGTAAACTTTTGGTGATATATCAGGTATGAAAACTGTTTATTATTTACATGATTTTGTTATTTAAAGCTGCTTCATTTTTGTTAGCTTGATAAAATATAATATTTTATTCAAAATTATTTCTGAGTTTCTTTCCAAAACTTGATGTCAATTTATTATTCTGCCAGTCCATTGAAACTGTTTTTATTTGTATTAGTTCTTGGAACTAAGCATTTACTGTAGTATTCCTCCCAGCATTATCTGTTATGAAGCCATGTGCATAGAATTTCTACCTAAAGAAATAAGAAAAAAATCAATGTTATGTATCTAGGCTTTGAAATTTTTACTTTGCATGGTATTTCTCCTCACATTGAGAGTTATTTGAAAGAAAAACCTAAAGTAATATTTTTTCTGTTCTTGACTGCCTGCCTTCTTTCAAATATCAACTCTGAAAGTGCTTTTTCTAATGTTGAGCCATGCATGGACATAGATAATATTTGGAAAGATTCTTTGTAGAGGTGAATGTGTTGATTGAATTTAAGATTGCTTCATGTGTCATTTATACTCTGGTAGTTCAAGCTCTATAAATGTTCCCTGTATGGTCTTCATGCTCCATGCACATAGAAGATTATGCATAATTATGTGACAAAAGGCACAGATTCTAAAAATAGAGCATGCAACTGTCAAAGTGATTTTGCTTTTCAAAATTCAAGAAAGGTATTAGGAAGACTATGAAATTGGACAGACGTTTGCACCTGCCAAGTCGAGTACGTAGCTGTTGTGTTGGCCTTGATAGGCTCATTTCTTCTACCATCAAGAGTAGTAACAGTACTTAATATTCCTACTTCACTTATCTTCAAGGAACATGCAGATCATAAAAGTCATGGCAGGAAAGGGAAGTAAATGATTAATTCTCAGACATTTTTGAAAACAGCATGAAGCTATCTTTTTAATGCCTAAGACTTATGGAATTCATAGATATGAAAGAATATTATGTTTTGGCACTAATGCATCAGAGTTATGCTAATCACAGTACGGCCACATGAAAACAAATGAAATAAGAACATACATTATGTTTTACTTAGGAATTCAATTAATAAATGGAAGGTAAAGAGAACATCATACTTCTATGATATAAAGACATTTTAATTACGTCGTTGCCTTTATAAAGCTGCATTAAAGTATGCTCATCATTTATTATTTGATATAAATAGAATATATGTATGAATCAGAGATGTGTAAAAGAAAATGCTTTATGAGGTATTGCTTGAGAACCCTGATTTGTTAATTATTGCGATGAACATCATCTCTTTTCTTTCTACACTTATGTTTCGAGATTTTCAAACATCTTATTTGTGGTTGTTGTTTGAAACAGAATCTTTGCAACAAAGGCCAGGGGCTGACTTTTTAATGTATCAGAGGTTAGACTTGAAGTCATATTCTTCATGTTTATACTATCCCAGTGCAAACAGTACAGGCATGCTGTACCATGCAAGATAAGGAGTTATTTTTTAATGAGTATATAAAGTGGACTGCAGTTTTTCATCATTACTGTCCTGAGAAAAGCACTCATGATACAAAGGAATAATATACTATTCATTTTGTGGATCAGTAAAGACATTTGCTTAAGTTCTTTAAAATCTAACTGTCATAATAACATCATCAAAATATGTATTGGAGGCAAATGAGCCAGGAGTCCAGTAATAGCTTTACAAATCAAACCATATTTTGAGAGACAAAAAAAAAACAAGAGACTTTTCTCACTCATCACTGTTGAGTTCTTCTAAAACAAATGACAGATTAAGAAGACAAAGGCATAGGTTTAATAGAAAGATTGCATGATGTAGTAACATTCAAAAATGAGGCTCCAATGAGCTAGGAAGCCTGTGTATTTTTCTTCTGCATCCACATTCACATGAAGATTTGCTCATGTCTCTCTCTCTCTCTCTCTCTCTCTCTCTCTCTCTCTCTCTCTCTCTCTCTCTCTCTCTGTGTGTGTGTGTGTGTGTGTGTGTGTTTGTGTGTATGTGTGTGTTATGTGTGTTTATACATACTTATAATAGTTATGAGACTAGAAATCCATACCATCTTGTATCTTCCTCTAATTTTCTCCACCTTATTTTTTGGGATAGCATCTCCCTCTGAATCTGGAGCTCATGGATTCTACTAAACATATTGTGGATATTTTGGGGGTTCTGCTTGGGGTTTAATAACAAAGACATAGAGACATCTCTATAGTATAAGGCAGTCAGCCTATTTGCTGGGGCAGATCCTCAGCTAGTCCACCAGACTCAATTGCATCCCTCCAAATGACTCTGTCTGCTCTACTTCCCTGGCTTGCTCCTGCTTCTCTCCCTGTCTCTCTATTCTTGCCTTAGATTCAGCAACGAGTACTTTATTTCTCAAATGTCACACTTTTTTCTCATACAAAAAAAGGAAAAATATACCTATTAGCATGTTGGGAGAGATTGCTCCCTCATGGCAGTTTGCTTTTCTTTTTGGACATGTGAAGAAATGACAGATCCTGCCAGCCTGGAATGGTATTGGTGACACAGCAGTCAGCAATTAGGAATACAGGGTAATAGTTTCATAGTCACTTGACACAATACGTGTGAGGGTGGCTTACCCCAGGACAGACTAGCTATCTTGGATGCACCAGTAATCTGACTCTTTCCATTCCCCAGATCCATGGTTACAAATGAGGGCTACAGTGCCAGCCTTTTTATTTCACTTTTGGAAGCAAAAATCATGTTCTTAAGCTGGCAGAACAAGATCTTTAGTCATTGATCCAACTCCTTAGCCCCAGATCTGTGTAGTTTTGTGCTAATTTCTTAGAAGAATGGATGGTTAGGAAAATGTGTGATTGGTCCAAATGGGGGTGACCTACTAATAAATGGGGACAATGTAGAAAGTCCTATGCATTCAGAATCATCTACTCTGTGTGCCGGTGTCAAAGATGAAGTTATTTCTTTCTCTAGGTGTTAGGTGTGGTTCTGATGAGAGGCCAACCATGCTTTTCTGGTCTGTCACAGGGAAGAAGAATGTGGGGTGTCAGGTGCTTTCTGCTTGTCTTGTTGGCTCAAATGTCAAATTGTCATATTTTGGGTTAGTGTGTCCTGAACCTATAACTATAAAATGCAAAGTGACTCAAATTCAAACCCAATTTCAGATGCTCAGAAAATTTGTGATGGTGAGAAGAACACAATTCTTTGAAGACAAATGACATACAGGACACTACTTGTACAACGTAGGACCTGCATATGATAGGAAACATGAGAGAGAAGCTGACACTAACTCTGAACCAGACCTTTGTGTGGCTGGAGCAAAGAATGTGTGTCTGAAATTACCAGTGGGTGACTCTCAAAGCAAACAAACATAAACCATACAATTGTTTTTTCTCCTTTAGAGAAATCCAGCAACAAGGCTGCACAGTAGCCAGAGAATGAGAATGAGCCAGAAGATTAGAACAAATTGTTCTAATCTATTTGAAAAATAGTTGGGAGCCAAGCAAAACAATTTAGTGAGAAGCCCAGAGAAGCCAGTTTGAATCAGTTAGCATGGAGAAGAGTGTAGTCCAGAGCAGCTGAGTTGAACCAGCCAGCCAGAGTTCAGAAGGAAATAGAAAGAATGAGCTTATTCAGCCTTAAACCTCCAAGGGGAAACTTATATCAGGAATATGAATTTAAAATTATGTTTAAACACTTAAAAGAGTTCTCTCTTTCTATATGATTAAGCGTAGTTGAAAATGTGAACACTTATTTTCAACTTCATGAAAAGGAGTGTTTTTGTTCTCTTGGGGTTTTATTTGTTGCTTTTTGCTGGTGGTAGCAATAATAGTTTAGGAAAAAAACAGAAAGCACAGTAGCAAACTATGTAGCTATCAGAATAATAAAGGAATGGAAGTAGTGAGACCAGATTAGTTGCAATAAATAAATAAATAAATAACAAACTGCAATGAGAAGTAGTTGGTCCTGGTGGAGTTGAACTGTAAATAGTAGTGGAACAGAAATACAGCAATACTGGTCACAAATATATCTATCTGTTCTACATTTAGACAATAGAGAAGAGAAAGTCCAAAAGGAAAACAAGGACAAGGAATTTAATGTAAAAATGGTGTTCAGATGTCATAAGGCAAATTTAAAAAATAAAGGAGGGTGTCAAAAATGGCAGATATACTAACATAGGTTTAAAGAGAAAAGTTTGAATTGACTTGGGAGTCAGATACTTGTAAAGAATGTACTTAAGGAACAGGAAAGGATGAAGTTAGGTCGCCAGTAAATGGTGCTGGGTTTGGAAGGTGAGGACTGGACCTTACAGTGTATAAAGGAATAGGCAGCATAGTAGGATGGTCGCTGTGAAGAAAGGGTTCATATTTTCTGTTTGCTTTGTTTCTTTATGAAAAAATCTCAAGAAGAATTTCAAGTACAAGGAAGAGAATTTACTAAAGTATTATATGACACTAATAAAGAATGTTTTCAATGAAAGATAATAAAATAGTGCAAAATAATACTTGTAAAGGAAAACCCTTATTCTTCATTTCTTCTTTGCATTCCTTGCTATTTACTCTCCCAGTTTTGTTTCAAGAACATAACAGAACATGCATGCTTTATTACATAAAGTGTAAATCTGCTCCAGTTTACAGTATTGAACTAGAACCATAAAGTACTCCTTGGTCCCTCAGGTCTATTCCAATTCTGTTTGCAACAAATCAGAAAGGTCTGTAAGAGTTGCACGGTTTTCCTTTCACTCACTGTACTCTTGCCCTTTTCTCTTCTCTTTTTTCTGCCTGTTCCTTTTCTCCCTTATCCCTGATTTATTCTTTCTCTCATGTATCCTAAACCATTAATTATTTTAATCAAGCCATGACATTAATACATCAATATGACTTACTTTGTGGATTTAATGTTTTTCATTCTCCCCAAGTATGGAAAAAGTGTTGCTTTTGAGCTTAGAAAGCCACTCATAATGTCTGCTAGACCAGATTTCTCACCTCATTTTCAGTGGATCCCCTAATTTTCTAGTGCCAGCCCAGGAAGACCTGACCTATGGTATCTTGTGTTTCTAGAAAGGGAACGCTCATATAACTGTGTAGGTGCCATGACTCCAGATGTCAGATCTCATATTTCTGAGAAAACTGATCTGTATGAGCATGTAGCTTTAGAACAGCTGTAGGCATTCTAGGTTTCATTTGCTTTCATGCAGTATGAGTGCTAAATATGATCATGATGTATTTATCATGAGTTCTAAATATAAATAGGAATATGTATATGTATATATATCATACATATATAAACATGAGTTCTAAACCCATGGTTTACCTCATTTAATCATTTAATGTTGATATGTTGACATGATCATTTGATGAAGCAGTTTGTTGATAGAAATCTGAGCAATTTTGCAAATACTTACATGTATGGATGATGATGACAAGTCATAATGAGGCCTTCCCAGAAGTTCCCATCCTTCCCTGAAATCCTCTCTCACAGTCTTGCATTTTAAGCTACTATATACTTTCAATACCTGCCTTAATTATCATATAGTTTCATGTTACTCTTTCATTGTATCTTTTTACCCTCCCCCAGTTGCTTGTGCAATTCAGTAGATATTAGCATTAAAGACAAATTACACAGAAAACAAAAATGAGAAGTGATTTTAAATTTATTTGGGTCGTTTGTTTGCTTGTTTTTCATGTTCCTATCACTATTTTACTGCTAGTTAGGCAGAGCAAACTCTCTGAACACTATAGGTCATCTAGAAAATGATCATACTCCTATGCCAAGAGCTTTGTAGTATTTTATGAGCTATTACCTTTCAATGGTTTACTCACTGCTGCTGCTGGCTATGTAACACCTACACATTATTGAAGAAAATATAATGAATGATGTAATAATGTCTAGCCATTTATAAACCTACAACTAGAAGAGGACAGAGAGGGCAGTCTGAAAGTCACTTCTTCATAAGCATCAAGTGAAGTGAGGTAAGATATACAGGAAACAGCATAGAACTTGTGGTCATGAAAAGCAAGAAATTCATCACTGAGTAGAAAGCTGGTTAGTTTGGGGGCAATGCAGAATAATAACACTCATAGTTTTACGCCATTATCGGAGTATATGAACAAGTTTGGTCTGGGCTATAAAGTAATCTGAAGGCCAGTGAGGTAACTTAGTAAAGATTTGTCCCATCAAAGAAGCAAAAAGATAGCTGGGAATATGGGTCTTAGGTATAAAGATGGCTTACCATGTGTAAAGCCCTAGGATCAATCCCTAGTACCTATCACAAGTAAGTAAATAAATAAATCGTTATGCAGTTAGAAGGACTTAGAAAATATACTGTGGGGATCTTTATTTCAGTATGAATTCTTTAATAACGAATGGGGAGTTTTAAAGTGCTGTGTATTTTGAATTATTTTCTCTATATATCCTAGAACTGTCAACAAGATTATTTTTACCATGGCATTATGAATTCATACTGGAAGAAAATAGTCAGAAAATGGAAGTAAGTCAAAGGTACATCCTATTATTATACCAGAGGCCACGATTTTAGGTGTCACAGCTTAATTACATATTCTTGGTGCCACACAAAGGTACTTGGATAATAACCAGACCCACCTCCATGTGGTTGCCTTATCTGACCATATCAGCTGACCCATGGTGATTTTCTTTTCCTGTGAAGTCCAAAGGGTTTTTTTTTTATCCTTTATCATTACTTTTCATCGTTATACAACTTCACCTTTGTTATAAACCCTGCATTTTCTACTGAACTTTTTATAAAGTCCTATGGAAGTGATGCAACATTTAGTAACGAAGCAGTATGTGCTAGGCAGCTCACTACACACTTGCACACTGCACTGAATGTATTCTCCATCTCTGGGTTATTTGAGTTCTGTGCAATAGAAAGCCATTTTCCAAGAGCCAGACAAGCTAATCTAGCTACTCTTCAATGGTATGCAAAGTGGATTTAGAATCAGGTTCAATCATATTAGGGTTTCCTGAGGACTCATAATGGAAGGAATTAAATCTATGGGAAAATGGAGAGGTACCTACTAGAGAGTACAGGAACTATATGGATCTATTATTTCCTGCTACCTTCCCTTCATGCAAATTGATATCCTATGTCCTTTCTTTTACATAATTTTCCCATCCAGAACTTGTGAGTCCTTTATCATCCCACCTCCACACTACAGGGTCCAGGGAAACTTTTGATCAAACCTATTTCTTCTCCATTTCTGTTTCTGACTTCCTTTGTTATGGTCTGTCTTTTCATAAGAACTAAGGAATATGTTTTCTTCCACCTTTTGACATTTATATTTTAGTTATTTTACTTCTGTACAGGCCCATATTACCTGTTAATGTAATTAAATCATTATCAATTGTTTTTCAGAAGAAAAAAGTCAGTTAACATTTTGTTTCTTTCTTAGAGAAATGAAAACAGCCTACAGAGATAAGTGATCTGTCCTGTTAATACAAGAAGACCCTCATTAACTCTTAAGTTGTAAACTTAGATCCACTAAAGGTACTCATGTAGCACACTGCCCAAGATGGATACAGATTTTATATGTAATCCTTCTTCCAGGTAATTTTCAGTGATTTTGTTGAAGGAATTACATAAAAAGCATACAAAATCTTCAGTATTAAAATACTTCTAAGAAACTGCAGAATGTATAGAAGTTCAAAGTAAACAAAATATTAAATTTTACTAAAAATATTAAAAGTAATTTGAATGAAATAAGTGAGAAAATAAACTATAAAGATAGATTGTGCTAAGTACTGGAGAAATGTTTAAAGCATAGACAAGGAGTTCAATAAAAAAGAAACAAATCTTATGGCCATAATGAAATATTTTATACCATCTAATATTCCATATTTTCATAAGTAGACAAAAAGGCATATTAAATAATATTCCCTTTTATAAACTCCCTATCATGTTCTTGGAAATGTGTATATCATCCCTGTCATCCCCATAAGAAGTTGGATAAATATATGCATTTAACACTGTATAAAGAAGTTAGTTAGACTGAAGAAAGATGAAAAAAATTCAGTTTCCTGATGTAGAATATAATACCTTAGTTTTAGTACCTGGATGTGCCTGATTTTGTGCTGATTATTCGAAGATTCTTAACATAATTAATATAGATGATATTATCCTTTTTTGAAGACTCATTTTATTTTGAACGATGTGTGTGTGTGTGTGTGTGTGTGTGTGTGTGTGTGTGTGTGTGTGTGTGTGTGTGTACAGAAATGCAGGTGCCTAAGTACCTAGATGCCTCTGAATCTGAAGGTACAGACAGTTATACTTGGGTGCTGATAACTTAACTCATGAACTCTGCAAGAGTGCTACACTCCTTTAACTGTCAAGCCACTTTTCCAGAAATTTCTGATAGTTGTAAGCCTCCATGTAAATATTCAAACTCTGCTCCTCTGAAAGATTAGTGCTTATAACTGCTGAGCAGTCTTACCAGTCACAAATTGCAACATTTAATCTCTTTGTATATTTCAATAGTTCCAACTTACAAGGAGCATGAATATAACATATATATTTAATTTTTTATTAAATTATTTTATATATTTACATTTCAAATGTTGCCCCCTTCCAATCCCTCCTCTCATAGTTCTTCACCTCATCACCCTCCTCTTTTATTCTGAGAGGGTGCTCCCCCTCCTATCTACCACCCTCACCCTCCTACCCATGCCCACATCTTCCCCCCACCCCCAGCATCCTCCTTCCCTAGAGCATCAAGTCTTTACAGTGTTAGGTGCATTCTCTCCCACTGAGGTCAGACAAGAAAGTCCTTTGCTATAGGTGTACTGGGGTCCATGGACTATCCCATGTGTGCTCTTTTGTTGGTGGTTTAGTCTCTGTGAGCTCTGGGGGCTCCATGTTAGTTGATACTCTTGTTTTTTTTCTATTGGATTGTCATCCCTTCAATCGTCCCCTCAACTCTTCAAAGGGGCCTGCCACCTCTGTTCAATGGTTAGCTGTAAGTTTCTGCATCTGTCTCAGTCAGCTGCTGGTAGAGCCTCTCAGAGTACTCATGCTAGGCTACTGTCTGCAAACATAACATGGCATCAGTAATAGAGTCAGGGTTTGGTGCCTGCCCATTGGATGGATCCCAAGTTGGACCAGTCACTAGATGGCCTTTCCTCCGTTCTCTACCCCATTTTTGTTCCTGCATTTCTTTTAGACAGGAAAAATGCTGGGTCAAAGAGTTTGAAGGTAGGTTGGTAACCCCATTCCTCCACTGGGAGCCCTGTTTATTGACTAGAGATGGTTTTTTTCAGGTTTGATCTTCCCAATGTTGGGCATTAAGCCATTCCATTGTGTCCTAGGAGCCTCTCCCACCCTAAATCTCTAGCACTTTCTAGAGGTTCCCCCACCCTCTGCCACTCCCCAAAATGTGTA
Organism: Rattus norvegicus; assembly: GCF_021556685.1. Taxonomy (NCBI): domain Eukaryota; kingdom Metazoa; phylum Chordata; class Mammalia; order Rodentia; family Muridae; genus Rattus; species Rattus norvegicus. Next base: position 91,622,323 of record NC_141539.1, on the reverse strand, counting down.
TTTCCATTCATTTCCCTGGCCCTCTGGGCTTCTCTTCTGTCTCACTCCAGACTTGATCCTGCCCCCATTTCCCTTTCTCCTAAACAGGTCCCTCCCTCCCTCTGCCTCCCATTATTAAAACAATTGGGATTGAAGCATCCTCACCTGGGCATTCCATCATGTTAAATTTTATATGGACTGTGAATTATATCATGGGTATTCTGTACATTTTGGTCACACAGCTCTATCTGCCATCAAGGAGCCCTGCTGAGTCTGAGACACCTGGGCTAATTAACACCAGAGATAAACAGAAGGTAAACAGAAGCATAAGAACATAAGCAACAGAAGCCAGTGTAATTTGGTGTCACCAGAACCCAGGTCTGCTACCACAAGTCCTGAGTACCCTAAGACACCCGATGAGCAAGATTCTGACCTAAAATCTCATCTCTATATCCTCTTTTTAAGGAGGATATAGATAACCCTCTTAAAGAAATACAGCAAAACACTGGCAAACAGGTAAAGGAATTGAACAAAACAGTCTAAGACCTAAAAATGGAAAGAAAGATGCTTAAATCCAGATGATCTTGGACAGATGTCATATAAACCCTAAGAGACCACAGTATATATAATATACTATATTTAAAATTTTCATTTCTATCATGTAAACTCAGGATTTAAGACGTAGAAAAGCATCACAGTTTGGAAATCATGCTCACCGATGAGATGGTTGTAATGTCATTTAACTTTATGGTGTCTCATGGCTCCCTCCGTAAAACAAAGATGACAATAATAACTTCTCAAAGGCTTACTATAAGTATAAATATTATATCAAAATTCTGTCTTATTAGCTTTTCCTGCCAACTTGACACAACCTAGCATCACCTGAGAAGGGGACTTCAAGTTATGGGCATGGCTGGAGCAGATTGACATGTATGGCTATATCTATTGTTGGTTGTCCTGATTATTAACTGATAATTGGTGGGTGGCTCTGCCCACACTAGGCTGTACCATGCCTAGGCATGTGTTTCTAAAAAGTATACAGCATTACTTTGAGAATCAGCAGGTCTGGGGCCTAGACAGCAACAGCATGCTCCATGCTTCCTCCTGCACATCTTCAATGAGAAGTGGTTTACTTGGTTAGAGGTAATTTGTGAGAAATAGCAAGTAGGCATTATTTAACATCCTGTCGAAGTGTGCCTGCCTTGATTTTCCCGAGTGGTGGACAGTGATGTAAAGTCACAAACTTAAGTAAGCCTTTTTTTCTTAGTCACTGTTTGTCATAGCATTGGAAACAAAACTAGAACACATTCTTAGAACAATGCCCCTTCATTGAAAGGGGATAGCTGTTATTTATGAGATATTGTTAATCATTAAATCATCAGAATAACTAATATGGGTTCAGATGACTAACCATAGGTACTCTGATGTTATTTCCCATATGTCTAATAATTTGAGACTTTTCATGCAACCCCAATTATTCTAAGAAACACCTGCCTCCTAGTTTTAGTATCTATCTATCTATCTATCTATCTATCTATCTATCTATCTATCTATCTATCTATCTTTCTATCTATCTATCTATGTTCATATTAACCTATCTTAAGGTATATGTGCATCTAGTATATAACTTCTTGGAAATATCATTTTTTCAATTAATAAACAATTGTTTTTTGAACTATAGGGAAAAGTCTTATACATTTTTTCCAAAATTTAGATGCTAACTTAGGACATTTTCCATCACAGTTCAGCATTGTTTTAGCCTACTCATGGAATACTTCCTTACAAGAATCTGCAAGTAGACATGTGCATACAATATGGAAGCTTCTTGATCTATGGAAAGTAGAACAAAAAGGGATGCTTCCAAAATGTCTTAACTTGGAAAATATGCTTTTAGAAGAGTTTTATTTACTTACTATTTTAGTATATTTGTTTTTGTAATTTAGTTGGTATATTCATCTATGAACATGCAGAAACTAGAAACTTTCACTTTTCAATTAGATTCACAAAAAGCTGAGAGACTGTGTTTTCTTCAATGTATATTGTTCTCCTTGCTTACTGCATGGGAAAGTTAACGTGGACAATTGAAGTATAAATTGCTAGATGGCCATCAGTTCAAAGAGAAAAATGTATGTTCTTAACATATTTTAAATGTTAACATGATTAATTTTATATAAACATAATTTATAAAATATTCTTATGGATTCATTCAATTTCCATAATATATGTGAATTATTAAGATGTTTAGTGTGTTTTGTGATACTGATTTAGTTCTGCTTATTATCCTTTGATCATGTATATGTACTTATTGTTTAAGTGTTTTTGTTATAGCTGACACTGATTACATTTCATATAAAAATGCCTGTTGTCTAAAGCCTTATTTATTTTAGGCTAATATTTTAAACATTGATTCTCAGCACATCTGATATTATGTTGATAATTTTCATAAAGTGATCAATTTACTTACAATATGTACAACCAAAATAACTTATGCTTCTATGCATGTATATATTATGGTATGAGCATATTATATTGTGTACTCTAGATGAGTACAGAGAAACCTATACAAATTTGGAGGGGTTACTTATACATGAAAAACATATTTTCAAACTCAATATGAGCAATCGGAGCAGATATTTGGCATTAGAAACTACCTTCTTTATCAGATTTATGATTTATTTAAGTCATTAACATACTTGTAAATGTTTTTCATGGAGAATGAATCATTAAAGCAGTACTAACATTGGCTTTGACTATAATTATTTTTCTAATATACTTTTATTCTAATTGGCCACTTGAAGTTTGATTATGCAAATACATCTCCTCTTTTCACTATTGTGAAATCCTCAAGTTAGCTTCGTGTAAAATTTAAAGGACCATTTATAGAAAGAAAGTGTTCATACTAACATATGTGAAGGGAAGTGTTAAATGTTCTTTGCATTTAATTTAATGTTGCTCATCCATTTAGAAATTCAGTAGTATCTCTCAAAGGATCAAGAAAGGTATAATTGGATGTTTGCTTAGGTAAACTACATTTTCAGTTTGGTTATATTAATATATTTCTGCAAGAGTCGCATGCAGGTGGCTCTTACTGATAAATATTTGGGGTCTAGACATTTGGAGGAGGATTCAGAGCATGTGTTTTTCTGATTTTCTGTGATTCAACACGGTTTGGTGCTGGCTAAGTCTCTAAAAACAACAAGACATAGAGCTGTTAGTTCAAGCCACAGTGGCTCCATTGACTTTGTATTTTAAAAAACAAATATATGGATTCCAGTATCCCAGTATTGTAATTCAGACAAAATCTTGGGAACCAAATGGATGCTGTTAACTGATTATCAATGTAATACTTACATGAAAATAAACATTTATTTACAGTGTTTAAACTTTTAATTGAAAAATATGTTCATACATTGAATAAATGGTTTTAATATTAAATTATATAGGTAGAATTAAATACTAAAAATTTAGATTAAAGTTTTAAATAAAGAAATAGGGAATGTATGGAAGAAAGCTGAGGCAGGGGGATGACCCCATAGGAAGACCAGCAGTCTCAACTAACCCAGACCCCTGAGATCAATCAGAGACTGAGCCACCAACCAGGCAGCATACAGGAGCTGGTCCCAGGACTGTGACACATATATGACCAGTCTAGCCTCAGTGGGAGAAGACTTGGTTAACCCTCAAGAGACTTGAGTGGGGAGACCTGTGGGGCATCCTCTTGGAGACGGGATGGAAGAATGGGATGAGGAACTGTGAGTGAGGGTACTGAAGGGGGGCAGCGTCTGAACTGTAAAAAAACGTAATAATAACAATGATAATAATAATAATTAATAATAATAATAAAAAAGAAACAGGCATTCTTTAGATTCCTTAGGTTCCTTATGTATGCTTGTGTATGTGTGTTGCGGGGAGGGTTAGTGTATTTGGGTGAACATGTGCATGTTGGTATCCATCTGTATGTTGGGGGCAGTGTGTTTGTGTGTGTGTGTGTGTGTGTGTGTGTGTGTGTGTGTGTGTGTGTGTGTGTGTGTATGCACATAGCTGCATGGTAGACACAGTATTTTGTCAAGTGTCTTTCGCCTCTCCCTGAATCTGGACAACAGCGATGAGGTTAAGCTGTCTGACGAGAAAACTGTAGGATCTGCTTATTTCTCTCTCCTCAGCATGGAGAATATGAAAACAACCTACTTCTGCCTAGTCCATGGGTTATGGGCATATATAATCAGGTCCCTATGTTTGTGTGCAAGCAGGTTGAATGTCTGAGTCACCCTGCCAGCAAGAAATAAGGATTCTTTAGAAGTGAATTTTAATACCACAGCATGTGCGTTGATTTTTTAAACATGCATGTGAAATAGATGGTTTGCATTGCACAATTAAATGCATTCTTACATCCATCTGATTATCAAGTTTTAAGAAATAGACTTTTGTCACAGGTAGCTATTTGTACTCACAAGTATAAGTTTTTTTACAAAAATATCTACTCCATTTGGTTAGCAGACCTTTAAATCTCTTGTAACAAACATTTTAACTGTGAAGAATTTGGAAGAGTAAATTCTAGTCAGAATTTGTTCTCAGAAACCTATGGCTGATGAAGAACTAAGAGTACAAACTCCCCAGATTCCCAATCTTCGCACACCTCACAGATAACTTCTCCCAATATGATCTTTATTTATTTCCATTCAGACTCATGTGTCTTCGTGTTTAATTTCAGAAGTCTCACTCATATGACAGTTCTAAAATGTTTGTGGTTCTTTGGCCATACGTTTATCTCTGTGGGATTGGAGAGCTGCATCGGGAGTTAGGTATGCATTCTACTTTGCAGAGGGCCTGAATTAGGTTACCTCTCCTGCATCAAACAACCCACAGCCCCATCCCTTAGAGCTCCAGCTCCAGGAGTCAGATGACCACCCTCTGCAGTCAGATACTCTCACAAGAACATACTCACCCATAGACCCGCACACAGGCACATAATTAAAATTAAAATACATCATTTAAACTGACAGTCAACTCATGTGCTAATATCAATAAAGTCACAGAACTTTGTGTGCAGATAGCCCAAGGTTATTAACATGTGGAACTTAGATTTTCATTGACTTTTATCATTTTGCAAAGGAGATAATTCAGAACTGATATTGATGGGTGGTGGAGCCATTGTGCAATATATGTAAGTCCTAACTTTTGCTTCAGAGAAATGTCAGCAAAACTTTCCTCCTGGCCTTTTTTTTTTCCCTGAAGTTTCAGAAACATGGAGAATGTCCATCTCAGCAAAGGATCTGACCTCTCTCCTTATCATTGGCCTGTTAACTGAAGATCATTGTATGTTCCATTTAAAGATATTTCTTGAAAAATAACTTTGAAGAAATTTGGTCAGGGGTCAAAGGCCTAGTGGCCCTAATTTATATACCAGCAAGCACTCAGTGAGCCTCCCTGTAACATCAGCAGAAGTTAAGGCTTAAACCCTGGCTACAGTGCCAGTGCTGAATCATCTGCCTTGGGAAAAGGTAAATGTTGATGATGATGATGTAATCAGCACACGTTGATAGGCTTTAGATGTCATCAGTTGAGATTCAGCCTCATCCTAAACAATGTACTTATTTATTCAGTCATATATTTCTTCATGGTGTGCGTGTGTGTGTGTGTGTGTGTGTGTGTGTGTGTGTGCATGTGTGTGTAAGTGTATGTGTGTGTGAGTGCATGTGTGTGTGTCCAAGTGTGTGTGTGTCCAAGTGTGTGTGTGTGTGTGTGTATGTGTGTGTGTGTTCCCATGCATGCGACTGTTTCCTGTAGCCTATGCTACCCTTGATTTCTGAGCTTTCATTTATTCACTTTTGGCCTATACCCTCCATTTGACACACCCTTCACAGAAGCCTCAGTGTTAAAATCATAAAGTTTTGAAAAGGCACCAGGCAACTTAGTTTAAGAACAGGGTCTGCCTCAGCCTTGTCTCACAACACATCAGCTTTGGACTCCTTCAGCCCTCTCACCTTTGGAGTGGTGTATATGAGAATAATGAGTAAATAAAATTAAGTAGAAAATAAGGAAATGACTTCTTAAAAAGGAGAATGGGTCTAGAAATATGACTGGAATAAAATTAAAGGAAACACCCTGTAATATTGCTTTCTGAGTTCAGATGTCATTCTTGGGTTTTCTCATCATAACAGCTTCACTGAAGCCAATATTGAATTTCTGACACTAAGCATGTCTACCTAGTTGTTTCCAGTAATTTGTTGACATTGCATGTTAGAAAAGCATTTTCGGGATCATATGCCTTTCTACCAAACTGGCTTTTGGAGATAATCACGATCAGATTTGACATTTTGTAATTGACAACTCACGATGGGAGGAATAGGTTGTCTGGGTTAGTAAGTTATATTTATAGGCTTGCATTTGAGTCAGACAAGTACAAGTAATGTAGGTGTGAAAGTGGGGTGAAGTGGGCATGGAAACAGTGAAACCCCTCAGCCTGAAGTCAGTCTCTCAGGGTAATTGCACAGACACAGAGACTGGCTGCTTACATCTTGCTTTTCTTGGCAGTTTTGCACTTACCTGTTTATAGAAAGTGGTCCATACACACTTTGGCAAACTCTGCCAAATGGTTTTATAATGCAACAGAACTGTCAAATGAACAGAAATCCTGCATTTAGATCCATAGTGTATGCAGTACACTCAGGGAATTGTACAGTCCAAATCCAAATAGTGTTTGTACTGTACTTAATATAATAATTAACTGTTACCAGAGTCTGGTCCAGAAATGGTTCCAACAAGCCAGAAGGCAGCTGTGAATCTTGCCAGAAGAAGGGAGCAGATGATTCTAGCAAGAAAAGAGATGGCTGAACAGCATAGGAGTTAAAATGTCTCTGTCTCTAAAAACTCGTTACATTGAGAGGGCTACTTAGTAGAGCATGATTAGAAAGGTTAGAGGACAAAGGAGAAAGAACATAGACCTTACAACATACATCTAATTCTGCGGCAGGATAGGAAATTCAGCCAAAGAACAGGAAAAAGACAGACAGTTGGAAACATTTTTGGAGGAACTGTTATCTTAGAAGTCAAGAGCAGGTATGTCATTTGAGAATGTTGACCTCTGTAGCCTGAGTAGAAAAAAGTCTAAGTGGTCACAAAGGTGACAGACTTCAAGTGATGGTCCTGGGAAGTTCTCTTAGAATAGGTGTAAGCTATTCAGAAAGCCAAATACTTGGATAGTGGCATAAGCATTATGAAAGTGCACAAAGGCCCCATTGGTTATATGAGAGGAAGAAGAAACACTGACTTATTGGTGTGCCATTCCATGAACCAGGATTTATTTTAGAGAAGAGTATCTTAAATAAAGCTTATGTCTGATGATGCTGTACTGTGAAAACACAAATAACAAAGTAAAGAAACAATGGTGGTTAAAAACAATGTTTCCCCTTCATAGAGGAAGTACCAAAGCATGAGTTGTACGGCCAAGAGTCAGGGCATGGGGCTCTTCTGGATGTCCGAGTCTTCAGAGACTAAGTCTGGAACACAAGCCAATCAACAAGGCTTCAGGATAGAAGTGCCGTCTGTGAATCAGGCCAATCATTGTGTGCAGTGAAGGGCATCAAAGTCCTACAATAGAAACCTATATGAGGTGCTTTGTCTATAACAGAGTGAGCTGATCTTTATTAGAAGCTGGTCTTTTATTAGGAGCTGATCTTTTTAAGAAGAATGGATCATGGACACAGAGTTTATTTAATAGGAGAAGCTAACAATAAAGAGGCGAGAAGCAGGGTAGTTCCCGGAAGTATGTATGTCTGGAACCTTGGACATATCTAGGAGTCAGAAGCATACTGAGAATAAATTTAAACCAATATTAATTGAATAATGATCAAAGGAAGGTAAAAGGAGAATGAATAAGATGGATATTTAGTGTGTTGGATAGGCTAAAAGGAACTTTGTATCCATGCTAATTTTCCCCTGGCATTAAAGCTGATGCTGATCTAGGCCAGCTTTTCCACAGCCACATATCTGGAAACCAACCAATGGATTCTACAGTGTATACATACGCATGTGCACAGAGGTAGTGAGTGTAGATCTATACTTTGCTGTGCACTGAACAAACAGCCTAGAGCAGTTTTTCAACCTGTGGGCTATAAACCTTTAGAGGTTGAATATCAGATATCCTGCATAGCAGATATTTACATTTTGATTCATAACAGTAACAAAATTATAGTTATGAAGTAGCAAAGAAAATAATTTTATGGTTGGGAGGAACTGTATTAAAGTGTCAAGGTTTTAGGAAGGTTGAGAACCACTAGTCTAGAGCACCATAGCTCCAGTAAAGGAGAGATTTATGTGGTACTATTTTTTTAATAATCCTGTGTATTAGGCATAGTATTGTTTTCATGGTAGAAAAATTGCTCTACCAGTGAACTGTGTCTTCAGTCATCTTTTTCTATTTGTCTTGTCTTTTCTTTCACTGTGTTCACTGTGTAGCCAAGAATGACACAGATCCGCTAACCCTCATGTGTCTGCTTTCTGAGTGTTGGAGTCACAGGACTTTACTAGCATATCCAGCTTTTGGTGGCTTGGTGTAGGTCCTCTACAAGTTTCATGGCTTATCATTGAACTCACTCATTCATCTAGAAAGGACCTGGGTTTACAATCTAACTGCCTCCACATCCTTCCTTTCTAGAACTCTAAGTCTGTGTAAGCCTGACCTATGAGCACTAGTGTGTATCCAAACTGATGGCATTTGAACCACGAGGTTTTGAACAAGTGAGTGTTTCAGTTAATATACAGATAGCAGAAAATTTAGAGTAACCACTGAAATGGTATTTTTTTTCATATCAGATTGATTTTATTTTCATCAGCGTCAAAGCACTATGTAGTAACTACTGTATCTACACAGTTTGACATTATTTTTATTCCTTTGAATTTTATTTAGCTGAAATTTCTTCACGCAATCAAGTATAAGTAAAAGGAGTAGAAAGAGCTATTCGGTAGGCATAGAAGTAGCTAGAAGACAGTGAGGAGACAGGAATGCTGAGCTGCTTCTGAACATTGCTCAAAGGGATGAGAGCACAGCAGGCCCAAAACAACTTCATTCTCTACTTTCTGTCTTCAGTCATTCCTTCTAAGGAGTAGGGCGGGTTCTTAGGGCGGCAGAACAGTGGTGAGACTGAAGCAACCCACTTCTCCGTGTCTCAGCCCCAAGTGTGTTAGACTATTTCTGCTATTCTCAGTGCCTGTTCATGGGTTGGAGGAAGGAAGCTGATTCCTGGATCAACTTGACCTATTTAAAAATACATTTTAGAGAACTCTTTAATCTTAGCTTGGGTTGCTATAACCACTTCCATTTTAAAAATAGGTGTTCTAAAAATAGGAGCACAAATGATAGACAGAATCAGGCCTCCTTAGAAGGTAAATTTAAGGACTTACCCTCATTGACCTGTGTAGTCTACACAGACTGGTCATGGTCACTGTTGTTATATTGTTGTCGTCATTGTTATATACTTGGAGCGGCCATTTGCATTTGTATTGATTACTACTCTTCCTGTGCACACGATTAAAACAAAACATGCTAAGATCTGTAGCTAGTCTGTGGAAGAGTATATGAAGCCTGTTTTGCATTCTTTATTGCAAATATTCCTCTACCCTGGTCAAACTATGACTTCTCTAGAGTTTCCAAATCAAACTCACACACACACACACACACACACACACACACACACACACACACACACACACACACATACACACACACACACGCACACCCACCACCACCACCACCACCATTGTAGATCCTCTCTTGATTTGTCAGATCTCTAGAGAACAGCCTCAGGAAGAATTGATAGTGTGGGCACTTATCTGATTTTGTTTTTGTTTTGTTTTGTTATTTGGTTTCTTTGGGGGGTGGGAGCCTAGGGTTTGCTATCCTGTCTTTACTTCCATAGCTCCTCAATATTTTCAGCCGGCTCACATTTTCTATTGTCAATTTCAGAGGACTCCTTCACTTCGTAATTATCACTTTTGTTGCAATTTTTTTGATGTGATTACCACACTCATGTCTTGGAGGTCTGATGACTGCTTTATTGAGAAATTGATAGTGATGAGTGTGTCACTTGTTAACTGTGTGCTTCCAATCAGTAGTTCATTCTTTCTTTCTTTTTTCTTCATAATATCCACCGTAATCAGTTCCAATGAGATCATGATAATCATTGAAATATACAAAGTCCTCACATATATAGATTTAAAAAATAAATTTTAACAACTCTAATGATATGTTAGGTGACCTTATTTCTGAATGCTTCTGTGAGTCATCACATCTATTTTTTCTATAGTGCATTATAATCACTGTAGTTCTGAGATTTATTGCTGATAGAATGATAGGAAGAAGCTGTCTCAGTTGGTAGCTGCTTTCCTTAGAACACCTTGGGCATTTTTTTTTCATGTGGACTTCCCCACTGCTTTCAAGCTTAGCCACTCCTACTTTCCTCTGCAGAAGGCAAATATGTATTCCACTGCTTTTGGCTTGTGAGGAAACATGGGCAGCACTGCAAAAGAGAGGAGGAGCAGAGTCTGAAGGAAGAGGTGATGAAGCTAACTGGCCGTTCATCCCAACCATCTAAAGCTTGAGAAAGAAGGGAACTTAGGTTTCATTACCAGTATTTTATCATGTTTACACATCTGTTAAATAGCATTACTGCAATTTCATTTCTAAAACAATAATTTATATGCTATTCTGAAAAATATGTCTAAGTGCTCAGGATATGGTAATAGATTTTCTGCATAAGCATGAAGTCCAGAATTCAATTCTTAGACCCAGGTATAAGGTCAGGAAGGATGCTGCACATCCCAGTTATCTCAGCCTGGGAAGCATAGACTGGAGGATTTCAAAGGTTTTGTGGAGAACCAGTATAGCTGTATCAGCAAAATCCAGTCTTAGAGAGAGACTCTGCCTCAAAATAGTAAGGTAGTAAGTGACTGATGTATGCCCACAAATACAGAAGGAATATCTCATGTTTGAATTTAGTGTATAATGCATAATTTAGTAATAAGATACAATGTATCTGCTAGTTTGTGTCACTCTCGACACATTTCTTTGTCACTTTGATATTCTTTTTCATTATTTGCTGGCATCATTTTGCTAGAATTAATGAATGAATGCCAAATCCTGATCTTGTAAATGTAACCATCCTTAGCAGATTCCTTCCGAATATAGAAAGTACCAGGGACAAAGTAGCTGCTTGTACCTCTAAATCTGTAGTATTTGGGATATAATTAATATAAGTGGTTCTTTAGTATGATTTTGTACTTCTGATTGCTTCTCACACACTATTAGATAAGCACAATACACGTGAGATGGATTTCTATTATATCTTACAGAGACATTATAAGCAGTTTGGGAACGGGTTGCTTTTCCTGGAATTACAGACATAACTATTAACTCAGCTCATCTTTGAAGCTATGTATGCTCACACTAAGATCAGTGTTTGCCAGCATTTAGGACACCCTGGTAAGATGTCTTTGAACTAACTGGAGGTATCAGACACATGCATCGCGAGGCTCTTCCACTGTTATAGACTCAGCTCTTTTTGTGTTTTCAGGTTGTATGGTTCCCTGATTACCTCGGCAGTGTTCTGTTCATCTAGTCCACCCCACTGGGCTTAACACCCTCATTTGTTCAGTGACTTTCAATTTGTTTTTGCAATATTTGGTTCTCCACTGGAGAGTGTCTAAGTGGGTATATCAGGTGGGATGGAGCCACTGGGAGCTGTAGAGAAATACTGTGGCACCCACCCAAGCAATCAGGAGCAGTGATTTCAATGGCAGCATGTGGTAAAGTTGCCCTCTTGAGCCACACAGCAGAACATAAAAGTCTGAAACATGTGATGTCAGAGCAGAGGGAAAGCAAATAATGGGAAGCGAGAGCTGCATTTTCTAGTGCAGTCCGTAAAATCCAAGAAGACACAGAAGGGGCACAATGGGGGTTTAATCAGTTAACTGTAAGAACTGATTGTGGAGAATTAATTTTGAAGCAAGCAAAAATAACAAGTCTTACGTTACATGTTGCCTAGAATTGAGATTATTCCAAGGTTTAATATCATTACGAGGCTGCATCGAACTGTAGGAGCCTCTGCACATGGCTGGTTGTCCATGGATCAGTGGAAACTGACAATGTTTGGTTTCTAGGACTATGTAGTTTTGCTTCTATTGATGGGCTCCCTACATCACCCAACATAATTATCTTTTTATGTTGTGCTTACATGATTAGCAGGTTCTGTTGTCTAATATTTTGTAAGCTTCTGTGCTATTTCTGACACTCAAATATATGCAAGAGAACTTCCTTGTATTAATCACTTACTAATAAATGTGAATCACAACTATGTTCAGATTATCTATTTATACCTCAATTTCGAATACAGAGCCTGTGGGCAAAGCTGCAATTAGCTTCAGGTACCCCATAGATGATGTTTATGTGAAATCATAATGCCAAATGATCCCCTTTTCACTGCCCATTTCTTTTTTCAAGTAATGTAGTTTCTTCTTCTTCAACTTCACTATCTTTATCCTTGAGAATTAGCTACTCCAACTAAAATCAGTGAGCTTTACACTCAGTTTTAGTTCCCATATGCTTGAGTTAAATGTAGCGTGTCTAAAGTCCACATGCGAGTGTTGCAGTGCTTGCCACAGCAGAAGTTTTGTAGTTTTAGAGATTTTAAGTACTTCAAATGGGCATTCAGACAGTTCTAGAAAAACTAAACAACCAATATTGACTTGTACCTACCCTCTCTTCCTTTCATGTCTGTGGTCACTCTTGCATCAGTTTTCACAATAACATGAATTAAAGTGTGATTTATTCAGATCTTCCTAATCAGAGCTGCTCTCATGTTCTTTGACTCCCTCATGTCCAAAATTATAAGCCAAACAACCTCCATTTCTTTACACAGTATCTAGCTTTGGATGTTGTTCTCTAGTCCAGGAACGTGGACTAAAGTACTATTTCCATTTTTTTTTTGCATTTTCAGTCAGCAATCTCATTCTGAAAAGCTCCCTCTGTCCTTTGCTTTCTTTAATCAAGATAAAAGCACAACTCTATTATCATCTTTATTTGTGCCATTGCAACCCAGGTTTGCTGCTTATAAACTTGACCTCCAAGAAATTAAACCCTCTTTAAACCTAGGCCTATCTTCATTTCCTCTTCTAATAACAGTTTTATTTTATTTTACCTTGTATTTATGTAGAACACAGTCTCCAATAAAACATTTTTTCACAATGAGAAGTCCATCATCATTTGGGCAACTTGACTGGTTCGCCTTTGGTCAATTCTCTTTCAATGTGATTATCCAGGTTAGCAACATGTACATATAGGAGACCTTTCAAAATAATTAAGCTTTGGAATCATCAAGAATATAAAATCCAATCCTATGACTTCAAAACAATCAAACAACATTCTTCAATTTAAAAATATGATAGAAATAGTCTTTTATTGCAATGTTTCAGTCTCAAGGGAAAGCTATCAATCTTTGATAGATTTAGTTTTGATATATTTGGTACATAATAATGAGAAAAAGACTGAATAACATCAAGAAGTGAAGTAATGTAACTAATGTAAGAACTGACCAACTAATTTTATACCAACCCTACTTAATGTTTTTTCTGTTTAAATGTTGTTGATTTTATTATCTATATTTAACATTGAAAATTTCACTGATCCAAATACCTTGGGGTTTCAGTAAACTGCAAAAATAATTTATAAAAACAAAAATTTCTCATGAACTCTAATTTAATTTCAGAACAACTTTTGCTTAATGGTGTGTGTGTGTGTGTGTGTGTGTGTGTGTGTGTGTGTGTGTGTGTGTTATGCAGGTACATGTGCACACATTTGTGTGCAGGTGCAAACTCCAGAACCTGATGTCAGGCATTTTCTTCTATCAGTGTTCTCTTTTATTTTTGGAGACCGGTCCTCTAATAATTGAACCTGAAACTGCCAATTCCCCAATGTAGGTTAATGCCAGAGCATTGAGGTTGGAGTGGGTGGGAGTGGGAACATCCTCATAGAAGCAGGGTAGGTGGTATGACAGAGGAGTGAAAGGGGATAACATCTGAAATGTAAATACATAAAATACCCAAGAAATATAAAATTAAAATAAAACCAGACAAGCTGCTCAGGGAGTTCCACGAGGCCTCCTCCTTTAGTTCCCCAAACTGGAGTTATAGGCACACAGCCATATCTGTCTTATTGTGGGTTCTGAAGATCTAAATGCAGGCCCAATGCTTAGGTGGCAAGGATTTTTATAAGTGCACTATTTCTCTCATTTCTTTATGTTGACTCTGTCCTGTCTTCCCCCTTGCTTTGCCTTACAATAGGAGGGAATTTAGAAGAAATAAAGATAGATCCTGTTCCCTTCAGCTCCTTTATCTTGGGGATATTCTTTAAACAATCCATTTTCCTTTTTTCTTTGGACTCGTGTCTGTCATATAGACTTAGGACACATGCGCAATCTATTCTAACCAAGTCATATATGACTTCCTAAGTTCAAGCTTAGTAAAGAGTCTCTTTTTTGAGGACTCTAGGGTATTAAAGTAGAAACATAGTTGTGCTTAAAGTAGTTGTGAAGTTCATTCTTAACTATTAATTATAGCTAATTTGAAGTTACGTGTATATATAATGTTATACATAAAGTATATAAATGAACACAAACAATAGTAAATAATTTCTGGAAAAATTGTTAAATAAAAATATAGTATGTTTCTAGTCTCTAAAAACTGACATTTTGGAGACTTGAAAAGGAAAAATATGGCTTCTAAGTAGAAATTTAAAATTTTGACAAGTATGTAAACTCTAAGGAAGACTATTGTAAGGATTAGAATAAATAAGATTTCATCTATTTATTGTTTTAATAGAACAGGAAATTGGAAAATATAGGTAGACATAGATAATGGGAGAAAGAAGTTGAAAATTAATATGGTTAGTCTTCTTTAAGAATCAGTTTATACAAATGACAAAATTAGAGAAAATGAGTTGTTACCAATACTATGTATGTGTGAATTTTACTGGAATAATAGGACGATCAGACTACATAAAGAGAAAATTTAAAGGTCATGCTAAAGCCTTTAGAGTTTATTTCCCATAACCATGCATTAAGTGTTATTGAAGAGTAAAGACGTGAAGTGGGTGATAGGATGATAAAGTTGGGAGGATTTGTTTTTCTAAAAATAGGATCAAGCCGGGATTGATTAAGTGTTAAGTTGTAGGCTAAATTAGGAAACGGAGAAGGAACTACTACTGAGTTGTTTTTAGAGGCGTTGAAGGCCTCTATTAGTGAAGGCTGAAGAACCAGCAAAAAGTCTCAAAGCAGATGTAATTTTGTACATAGGATATTGGTTTGGAAAAGTTAAGTAAGTAACCAAGGAAATGCTTAGAAAGCACTTGAGCCAGAATGCAAGATAAGCTCGATTTGACCTCAAAATGCAAGCTCTTCCCAAGTAAGCACACAGAAGAAACTATGTTTTGTATTTGATATGATTAGCTATGGGCAAGGGGATGCTGGTTAAACACTGTATACACCCCTGCCATAACTGAAAGCCAGAATATTATAAATCCAATTATATGCTTTTGCAATAGGGGCTTTAGTGCTTTAACTCAGGCTAGCTTAGAACTCCCCATATGACTCAGATTGTTCTTGAAATTACAACAAATCCACCTGCCTTAATATTTCAAGCCAGCCTCTCATATATATATATATATATATATATATATATATATATATATATATATAATTATATATTGCACGATTCTATGCATATATATATATATATTATCTCTAGCAATGATACTTATGAAGAACAGACGTAGAATCAAAGCTGGAGGAAAAGGCATATAATTAGTCACAATTGACCTTACAATATATAAACGTGTGAATCAGCTTTTCTCTTACACAGCTCTTACTGACTTCACCGTTATTTAAATAGAGCTTTATTTGTCTAATTACACCTGAAGAGTCAGAGGAGAAAGTCTACTCTAACCCCCATGGTTTAGTGACCCAATTACACTGCGTTGCACCATAGTACTACATTTGTACTCAAGTGGACCTCGGTTTCCAAGAAAAGCTTCATGAATCCTTGATAGTCGTTTAGGGAAAGTCCAGTGGCATTATGATAAACTTTAAAGGCTTCCTTACATTCAAAATTTGATATTAAAAAAAAAGTATTGACAAGTGAAACCAAAACTTGTGTCCTCCCATTTTTCTTGGCTTTCTGCTTTCATTTCTCTCCTCTTATATGACAGTCTTACTATATCCCTGGCTGGCCTGGGACTACAGGGTAGCCCAGAAGGACTTCAAATTGTGCAGATCATTGCCTTCTGCTGGGAGAGCTGGGATTACAAATTCATGCCACCATGTGAAGATCTGAGTAAAGATTTTTAAACAGTAACACCTTTCCTTGCATGGGATTCTGTCTGATTAGATGCCAGGATATACAATGTATATGCTCAGTTGAATGAGTGTAACCTGACATTTATAAATAAAATTTGAAACTTCTATGCTACGTGCACTATACACCGCTTTCAGCATCACCACGATACTATTGCACAGTGTATATTTCACTCAACTAAAGTAGACAGTGGATATTGACAAAGTCATGCAGCTATCACAACCATTTAATATTAGAAACTCTCCTCAAGACACACCTGCCATGCAAGAAAAATGACGAAAGAAACATTCCTTACCAACACAGTGTCACTGTCTTGTTGATCCAAAAAGCCTAGATAGTCACATTCTATCAATGATACACTGGCCATCTGGATGTCTCTATAAAAGGCAAATATATATGAAGTCATAGGGATATATAACATATTATTTAGCAGTTTTAAAGCAAATATGTACTTGGTTATTTCTCATCTTTCATTGTTTTGAATTATAAGTCTATGGATGTCTTTCTATGGGTATATGCCTGTTTTTTTTCTTGGATGTATATGCAGTATCACAGAGACTTTCAACTTATACTTTGGTAGGGATTCAAAAACTTGCATAATTTTTAAATGTGGCAAATTTTCTTAAAGGTGATTAAAGCAATTAGTGTTTCTTTGTTTAAGAAATTAATATTTTCTTCTTTCTCTCCATTAGATCCTTTAAATAATCAAAAGTAACATCCTATTTTATATGACATTCTCCTGCTATACTGGCAAACATAAAGATGTATATGATTACCACATATTTTTAGATAGATAGATAAGATAGATAGATAGATAGATAGATAGATAGATAGATAGATAGATAGAACGATAGGCATACAGTTTTCATGGATTCTCAAGATAGAATGATGCTATTTACAATTCACTGTAATGCAAATTTCTATTCTCATTTAAAAACATGTGATTATTCCTCTAGGGTGAAAGAAGTAACTTGATATCCTTTTTAATAATCTCATAAAATCATTATAGTAAAAAATAAATAAACATCTCACTCTCATTAGATATTTAAATTAAGTTAATTTTTCTCTGCATTTGTCCTAACTGCAAAGCTTCAGGAATCATGCTTGTGCTTATGTTCTTCACATGTAAAATGATACTCCCCTTGGGCTAAATTTCACCAAGCAGATTTCATTTGTATATATTCATGAATGCATTATAATCTATAGATAATTTTATATCCAAACATAGAAGTAACAATTCCTAACCCAACCAGATTTTCCAGAAGCACCTTTGACAAAACATTAATAATAAAGGACATAGTAAAAATGTTAGATTATCCATGTTTTTTTATTTCAATATTGTTTTGATTTGCATTTCACTGACTAGAAATGAGAGAAAACATTTTTATATGTTGACTAGAAATATAAATAACATCCTCTGTGTAATACTAATTATTTCCCTTTGCCGTTTCTACTGTCTGTTTACTTCTTATAATTTATTAACATTTGTTTATCAGTTGCATTATAAATATTTTATAAATTGAGATTTTTATCATTTCATTGTTTCTGAGATTCCAGTCATTTGTGGTTTGATATATATATATGTATTTTTTTTCGAACGATGTTTTCTATTAAGAGATAGAGATAAACATAGTTTTTCTTACTAATTGTTTTCCAAATAATACAATGTTTAACCAAAAGCATATAAGGTCCGTCCCTAAGTTATTCAATGACACCATCCTGATGTTAAAGATACGTCCAAGTTACTTTGCACATTCCCTTATTCTGTATTCAATTATTTCAATATTCTAAATATTGAGTAATTTACATTATCTTACATTATCTTACTTAGGTTATAAAGTCAGACTATATTATTTTTCTATGTTGTCTCAGAAGAGAATTTAAAGTTAGAAACATGGGATGTGAATATTTGAAACACACAGGCTACTTAAATAGTCCTAATATATAAAAGAAAAATTGTTTTTATTAAAAAGGGACATCCACACAAAGTTCTATCATCAAAGTTTTCTTATGAATCTAGAAATTACTTTGGTGTTCATTATTTTGGGGACTAATATCAATTGAGATGGAATCTGTGATTTTTATTTTAATACTTATAAATAGCGGAAGACTGTAGAAAACTTGAAATGCCGATGTACCTCAAATAAATTATTTTAGAATGCAGGGTGTGCATGATCTCACTACCTAGAAAACAACCTTTGTCATTACATCTCTGAGCTGCTTCACTGGATCTGTGCTTTCCCTGATTCTCTTTAGAATATTAAAATGTACCGAAGGTTGCATGATTAATTATTGTGATGTTAATATTTTATGAGAAAATATATTAAATCCTGTTTCAAATTGAATGCAATTTATGCCTGAATAGAGTCAGTGCGTTTATTTAGATGAATAAAGAGATTAGTAATTCTAAATAAGTAGCTAGGGTGTTTTGAACCTTTGAATAATGCATTTAGGTTTAATAATCTTAAATGAGAATGGCATCGTGTTTTCCTTCACCACACTGGGAGTATCAGTGTTTCAAAGTAACTCGTGCATTAATTTTTAAATATCGTAATTGTAGCAGTAATAGCACAGCTATACATCCCATACAACAAATCCATGGAGTCACATTCTTCACTCAGAATAGAAGATGCAGTATTTAGAATTCGATGGCCATTGCAAACATAAGCAAGAGTCCGATTTGCATTGATTATTTACACAATGGCCTTTCCCTTGGAATAGAAAGGTACAGAGTAAAATGAATACCAGCTATACTTTGTTGGATGGCAGACATTTGAAAGTCAAGTTCTGCAGTAGTGTTGACGGTTATGGATGGAGCACAATGGTTAATACAAAGTGGCTCTAACTATGGCTCAGCCACAATCACTAAAACATTGTGGTTCAGAATTTTGTTATTCATACGACAGAGATTTGTGAAATAGAGTGTAGTGTGCACCTAATTTCCTGCCTAATCGATAAAACCAAATTCTGATCCATGAATTTATAGGGAGAAAGACAGTAAATGACCCAACACAGTGGTCCTTTATATACATGGATGATAGCTCTTTCCCAGAGTGGCCTTTTGTCGCCTGTGATATTTCCCCTATACCTAGAAGTATCCAATCCTCTCGCTGCATACTCTGCCTTTTGCCTTTCCTCTGTAAAACATTTGTCAACACTTGGTATTACAGTCCATACTTACTTTTTTCTTATCCTTAAATGCAATTTCTCAAGAGGATAGGCTGTGTTTTTACCACTGGACCCAGTACCTACCACAGTCTTAGCTCACAGTTTACAATGTACTCCTTGAATGTTTTACTTTGGGATCCAGTTATTCATTCTGGAAAGACCTGGTGCATTTGGGGTGATATGGCTGTAGGTCATTTTTCCCCACCCAGGAGGAAAAGTTTGCCACTGGAGAAAAAACAAAGTATACAGTTCTATTATGGCTTTTCCTTCATACCTTGTAATGGATGTCAGAATTACTAATGATGTTTTTAAATTCAAAAATGAAATACAAGAATTACATTTTAGGTATTAAAGTATATGATCCCTCACAGGGAAAATCTCTGGAATTGAAATATCTAGAATGTTATGTAGACATAAATACTATAAGCAAAGTAAGGACTAAAGGCTTATCTGCTAGTCTGTCTAACAATATAAAGGGTTTGATGTTTTTAAATAAAATGAGGTTTTAAAAATCAGGTCACAAACATTATCTGCCTTTATTAAAGAGATTACTTTGAAAGCTAAGTGAAAAATATCTTTATGATTTCTAAAATAAATAGAAAAATTACTTGCTTTAATGGAAAATATTATATCATTATTCTAATCATGTCATCTTCAAATACGACTGTAATGAACATTGTTTTTCGTATGTCACTGTGACCCCTTTGGGGAGAGAGGGAGTATTGTGAGCTTTCTCATCCAGCGCTAGTAGAAGACATGAAAATCATTACCATGTCTTTAAGAGGCAGTTCAGTTTTGATTTTATTTACATTTGGTCCTGTACTTTTCATCTCAAAATGTATTATAGACATTTTGATATAAATTGAAAAACATATATATCAATATCGTTTTTTTCTGTGATTGCTCATGATTTCTAGGCTAGCATGGGTTATACTTACGTGCTCATTAGGTAGTTTAGTTTCTTTGTGTTTTGTCAACCTGACGTATCATTATTTTATTTATTTACATTTCAGTCAGTTGTTGCCCTCCCTCTTGTTATACCATACCACAGCTCCTCATCCCATTCTTCCTCTGACTTGCCTCTGAGAGGGTAGTCAATCCCCCCAAGCCTCCCCCTTCCTTGGGGCCTCAAGTTTCTCTAGGATTAAATGTATCTTTTCCTACTAAGGCCAGACAAGGCAGGCTTCTGCTATATTTTTGAGAGGGGCATCTGACTAGCGTGTCTATGCTCCTGCTTGGTAGATCAGTCTCCGGGACCTCTCTGGGATCTCTAGTCTTCCTATGGGGTTGCCCTCCTCTTCAGCCTCTTCAGTCCTTCCCCTAATTCAACCATAAGGGTCCATGACATAGTCCAGTGTTTGGGTGTAAGTATCTGTTTCTGTCTCAGTCAGCTGTTGGTAGGGCCTCTCAAAGGACAGTCATGCTAGTCTCTTGTTTAAATCACATCACAACATCAGTAATAATATCAGGTCTTGGTGTCCAACCATGAGATGGATCCCAAGTTGGGCAAGTCACTGAACTGCCTTTGCTTCAGTATCTTCTCAATTTTTGTCTCTACAATTCTTTTAGAAAGGAACAGTCCTGGGTCAGAAATTTTGACTGTGGATTAGTAACCCTGTCCTTCTGCTTGAGGCTCTGCCTGTCTACTGGAGATAGACACTTCAAGTTCCTTCTCCACAATGTTGGACATTGTGGCTAAGGTAGCCCCATTGAGTCCTTATAGACTCTCACCTCCTGGGTCTCTGGTGCTTTCTAGAGGGGCCCCCCACCTCTCACCCTGCGTACTGTTTTATCTCCATACTTTCTCTTGGCCTCTTGGCTTTGCTTCTATCCCCCTGCCTCGCATCTGATCCTGTTCCTCTTTTCACCTCTCCCATCTAGGTCCCTCCATCCCTCTGCCTTCCTTGATTATTTCCTTCCCCAATCTAAGCTGAATTAAAGCATCCTCTCTTGGGCCTTTCTACTTGATATCCTTCTTATGGGTTGCATCCTAGGTATTCTGTACTATTTTGGCTAATATCCACTAATCAATATTCATACATGCCATGCATTTCCTCACTGAGGATGATATGTTCTAGTTCCATTTGCCTGAAAAATTCATGATGTCCTCATTTTTAGTAGCTGAATAGTATTCCATTTTGTAAATGAATCACATTTTCTGTATCCATCCTTCAGTTGACGGACATCTGAGTTGTTTGTATCTTATAACTATTATATATTAGGCTTCTGTGAACAAGATGAAGCACATATCCTTGTGGTATGATGAGGCATCTTTTGGATATGTGCCAAGAAGTGGCATAACTGGCTCTTCAGTTAGAATTATTTCCAATTTTCTGAGGAACCAGCCAATTGCTTTCCAGAGTGTGTGCAAAATTTGTAATCCCACAAGCAATTTAGGAGTATTCTTATTTTTCCACATCCTTGACAGCATGTGCTGTCACTTTATTTTTTGATCTTAGCCATTCTGGTTGGTGTGAGGTGGACTCTCAGAGTCATTTTTATTTGCATTTCTCTGATGACTAAAAACTTTGAAATTTCTTTAAATGCTTCTTGGTCATGTTAGATTCTGCCATGGGAATTCTCTGCTTAGCTCTTTACTCCATTTTTCAATTCTGTTATTTGGTTTTTGTGGATGTTCCCTTTTTGAGTACTTTATATATTTTGAATATTAGCGCTCTGTAGGATGTAGGGTTATTGAAGATTTTTTTCCCAAGCTTTAGGTTGCCAATTTGTCCAATTGAATGTGTCTTTTGCCTTACAGAAGTTTTTCAGCTTTATGAAGTCCCATTTGTCAATTGTTGATCTTAGAACCTGAACCATTGGTCTTATAGTCAGGAAATCCTCCCTGTGCCAATGAGTTTGATGCTCTTTGCTACTTTCTCTTCTAATAGATTCAGTATATCTGGTTTTATGTTGAGGTTTCTGATCTTCTTGGACTTGAGCTTTGTGCAGGGTGATAAATATGGATCTATTTTCATTTCCTACAGATAGCCCGCCAGTTTGACTCACACAATTTATTGAAGATGATTTCTTTTTTCCACTGTGTGTGTTTTTGGCTTCTTTGTCAAAGATCAAGTATCCATTAGGTGTACATGTTTACTTCTGGGTATTTGATTCTATTCCATTGACCAACCTGTCTATTTCTGTACAAATACCATGTAGTTTTTATCACTATGTCTTTGAAGTACAGCTTGAGGTCAAGAATGGTAATTCCCCCTGGAAGTTCTTTTATTGTTAAGGATAGTTTTGACTCTCTTGTTTGTTTTTGTTTTTCCAAATGAAGTTGAGAATTTCTCTTTTCTTGTCTGTAAAGAATTGTGTTGGAATTTTGATTGGGATTGCATTGACTTTGTAGATTGATTTTGGTAAAATGGCCATTTTCTCTATGTTAATCCTACCAGTTCATGAACAGGGAAGATCTTTCTATCTTCTTGGGTCTTCTTCAAATTCTTTTTACAGAGATTTGAAGCTCTTTTGAACAGATCTTTTGCTTGCTTGGTAAGAGTTACACCAAGATATTAAGAACTATTTGTGTCTGTTAGGAAGGGAGTTGCTTCCCTACTTTCTTTCTTAACCTGTTTATCATTTATGAGAAGGAAGGCTACTGATTTGTTTGAGTTAAGTTTATATCCTGCTACTTTGCTGAAGTTGTTTATCAGCTGTAGGAGTTTTCTGGGGGAATTGTCGTGGTCGCTAATGTATACTATCGTATCATCTGAAACACAAAGACCCAAAAAGAGAGAGAACTTTAGATCAAACTGTCTTATGAAAATCAATGCAAAAATACTCAGTAAAATTCACCACAATCAAGTAAAATGCATCTCAGGAATGTAGGGCTGGTTCAATAAATGAAAATCCATCAACATAATACACTAAATAAACAAACTCAAGGCAAACGGCCACATGATCATTAGATGCCAAAAAAGACTTCAACAAAATTCAACACCCCTTCATGTTAAAAGTCTCTAAGAGATCGGAATTCATGGCACATACCTAAATATAATAAAATAAATATATAGCAAACCAACAGCCAACATCAAATTAAATGGAGAGAAACTAGAAGCAATCCCACTAAAATCTGGGACAAGACAAGTTTGCCTACTCTAGTCCTATCTATTCAATAGAGTACTCAAAGTTAGAGCTAGAGCAACTACACAACCGAGTGAGATCAATGGGATACAAATTGGAAAGAAATATATTTTCATATATTTTAAAAATTTTGTATTAAAATATTTAATGTATACTATGCTTATAACCTAGAAAATGAGGAGATGCTTGCTCTTTAAACTTCATGTTACATAGGAAAGTGTATACAGGGGTTCAGTGGTTAAGAGCACGTACTGTTCTTGCAGAAGACCTGAATTTAATTCTTAGCATCCATATCAAGTATACATAACTACCTATTAAGATTAGTAGTCACAGTGGACTTATCAAGAAACTGTTCTCCAGAGTACACAGCACCAGACACACACACACAAACACACACACACACACACGCACACGCACACACACACACACATTAGTTTAATATTTTTTTAAAAATGTATTTTGAAAAGGAATGGTAATATTTTGTATAAAATTGAAGGAATACAACTCTAGCTTTTGAAGGAATAACTTTTTAATTGAGTAAGCAACAAACTAAAATTTTCAGATACTTTCTATTATTACAAACTCTCTAAACACATACATACTATTTGGCAAAAATCCTAGTTTTGACATTTATAGTTTACATAAAGGGTTTAACATTTCTGATTAAGTATAACATGTATTTGTGATCTAGTGTAAATGATGTCATTATATGTGAAAATTAGATAAAATAAGTGAGATTGAATACTGTAGATCTTAGGTAACAAGTGATGTAAGATTGGTATCAGTTAGCATCCTGTATTGTTTCATTATGTAAGCCTGACTTTGAAAAAATTCCTAAATTAGTTTTAACTCTTTTCTTTTTCCCTTTAACCATGTAAGAATATCTTTCTTTCCTATCAAAAAAGAACAGTCTTTTCTTATGGTATGTGATGATTTAAATGTATCATTTCTGTATTACCTTAAAACCTAGGTGACAAATATATTAAATTTTGTGAAAACATGTCTTCAAAGTTTGCATAAGCCAGGCCTTCAGTGCCATTTATTTCGGTTTTAGATCAATGCAGGCTACAGCCATTTTCCTTTCCTTGGAAGAGCATAGCTAATAGGTTCTATGGATTTTTAGGAGCAAAATACAAAACATTATATTTCAGAACCATCATTGCCTTTATTTTCTATTATAATGAGTAATAAGAGTAATAAGAGTAATAAATTTGAAGGCAGGCCATTCAGGACCATGGGCAAGTGAGAGAATTAACAAGAGCAGAGAAAGATGAATTTCAAAGGGACTACCAGGTGAGGAAACATGTGTTTGCAATTGTTGAGTCAGTTTAATCTTGCTCATTTTGTGCTTATATGCTGGAAAAGAGAAATACTATATTTGCTAAAAATGTCTTTGCCATAAAAGTCTCCAAAATGTATGGGCTTTCTTTCCATAAATTTATTTTGGATGGTGTTGTTCACAGTTAAGAAATATCACTGGGTTGCCAAACACAGAATAGCCCTTTGAAATGAATTCCTGGAATATCATGAAAAGTTTATTATAGTAATCTGTGCACATTTAAGTGACATAAACTCATTTGATTCCTTTCTTCTGTATGGTGGAAACAAAGACAGATCCATTTAGATGTACAGACTTACAGGAAAGATTTAGATGATCTTGAAAATTCTAAAATGTTATATCTGAATCTAAGATGCTTTGTAAGACTAAATATTTCTTTACAGAATTATATGTTAGTGGTATATACTTGTACAAACACAATTTTAAAAACAATGATATGAAGAGAGAAAAGGTAAAATCATACATCAGATGTTTCCACAACATAATATAAATGTGAATTATTTTGCTAGTATCACACCCTTACATCTTCCCTATTTTGTATTTTTCATACAATGTATTTTGATTATATTTTCTTCTCCCCCTAATTTTCCTCTACCTCCCTTCCCTACATACACAACTTTATTCTCTTAGTATACATACATACATACATACATACATACATACATACATACATAGATTCTAAGACAAAACAGGAAATGCATGCAAAGTAATGCAAAACTCAAAAACAGAAAGGCAAACAATTAAAAGACAGAGAAGGCAATAAATGCCCAACTGACATAAAATGAAAGAAAAGGTCAGCAAAAATACCCTTTGTGTTGCCTAAATGCTCCTGGACATGGGGTCCACCCTGCAGCATATTTGTATGCCCATTGGCACTCCATTGGGGGGAAAAAACAATTTTACCTTTGACAGCAGATATCAATTGTCAATAGCTTCTTGGTTGGGGTGGGATTTGTTTCCACTAATTCAGCCTAGTGCTAGGACGTGGCTTGAACTTCAATAAATCTGTGCAGGCCTCCACAGTCTGTGAGTTCCTGTGTGCCTCAGACCTATTGTTTCTGGAAGACAACGTTTTCTTGAACTCTCATTATCCCTGGCTCTAACAATATCTCTGTCCTCTTCCACTTCAATCCATGAGCCCTGAGAGGAGGGGCTTGATGAAGACATTCATTTAGAACTGAGTATTCCAAAGGTCCTCACTTTCTGTATATTATACACTTATAGTCTCTATGTTAATTCCCATCTACTGCAAGAAAATGTTTGTCTGATGGAGACTGAGCAAGGCACTGACTTATGGGTAAAAACAGTATGTCATTGTGAGTCGTTTTATTGTTATTTTAAGTTTGAAATTATATTATTTCCTCTTTTCCTTTCTCCTCTTCAGCCTCTTATATGTATCCATCCCTTGCTTTCATTCATGGCTTCTGTTTTGAAGTTGTTTTACAAATACACACACACACACACACACACACACACATGCACACACGCACGCATGCATACACACGTTCTTGTCCCTTTATCTAGAATTGGAAACTCAAAAACTATACCCTGCTATATTAGCAAGCCTCTAGGTGTCTTTCCTGTTAGGTTACGTCATGCTGGTGAGACTTAATGGATTTAGGAGACATAATCTGACAATGTTCTTAGATAACTGTGTTCTTTAGCTTTTACATTCTTCCCCACTGGTTTTTATTTTAAACTGATTACTAGAGCACAAAACAAGACAGCTTCATCATATTTGATTTTCCCTGAAAATGTGAACAGAGATAGGCTAAAAAGTTCTGCATTCTTAAATAGCTGATGTATTCTTATTTGATTGACAGTATAGGCAAACTACACATACATAATCTGTAACACTTTTAATAATGTATATTAAGACTCTGTTCATTTTATACAAATAATGACTTTTTTCAGTTATAAGGAAAACTAGTGGACCAAAGTCAAGCAAAACATTGTATTGTAACAAATTTTGTTGAACTTTACTCATCAATCCTGACCCCCTCAGACATGCTGCAGTCTGAGGATGGATGGAGACACTGAAAAGAGTATTTCGAACTCTCTTTCCCGCTGAGGATCAAAGGCCCAGCTCCACATGTGATGACCTGCATTTTCCTACTGAGCTACATCTCCAGAATTTTAAACATTACTTCCAAAATGTTATCTGTTCCTTAAAGCAAAATCCATCAATGCTATAAAAATTACGAAAAACTATACTGAATTTGGACTTTATAATGACAATTGAGACACATGAAATATTTCCATATTACTGAAAACAAAAACAACATATGTTTTAATTTAGAAGGTTACATTCTCTGGTTTCTTACAAAGGAGAGCATTGACTGAAGTATAGATTCACAATGAAGCCAACCAGATTAAGAAAAGATCCTAGGGAAGATCAATAGACTGTTCTTGGTGCCATCACAATAAAGGACAAGGAAGAACTGTTTTACTAGGGACAAATCCAAAGAGGCTCAAGGAATTGTCATTTCTGTAGAAACCTCAAGAAAACATTCTTTTTTTTGCATGGACTGTTGAGGGATATCTGAATCAGATGTTCTTGTACATACATACTTCAAGATTTTTTTATACCTCTTGTGTTTTGTAGAACAGATAACACGGTGTAACCAGAAATGGAGAACTGGTGTTTTAAGACTCTCCAGTCCAGTAGTAGTTTAGTAATTGTCCTGACTCTCTTCCAATTGCTTTGTAAAAGATTCTCCACATGATCCTAGGCTTTGGAAAGAAGAGACCTTATAATAAGAACTGCCCCGGCAGAAGTCTGAGTTCTTACCGTGGCTTGAGCTGGATTCTACCCTTTTTATTTTTCCCTTCATGCATGGTTATTGAGATTGCCTGTATGATTGAGTTCTTGGCACCTCAGCTCTAAAAAAAGATTTAGATAAATTAAAAGAGCTTCCGAGAAAAGCCACAAAAAATGATGAAAGACTTAGTAGTATTGATTTATGAGGAAAGATTAAAAGAATGACTTTCCTTGGCATGGCATCAAATTAAGCTCTGGTGGCACACTATGACTATAAATATTTGTAAACAGAGGGAGGGGGACATTCTTTTATTGGTCTAGTAAGGCAATGTGTTATGCAAAATAGAGGTTAGTACTGACTATAAAGGTCCCTCCTTCTGCCTTTTCTCTTTAAATCTGCTGCTGTATTTCTCCTAGGAAAGGAGCAGCCATCATTTAGTGTTTAGAAGTCACTGCCTTACTCTGGCTATATTGGAGGAAAACAAGAAAGAAAAGGCTATAGCACGGTTTCTTATCAGTTTCTAAAAATGTTGAACAATGTTTATGAGCTTTCTAAATCTTTGAGGTTCTGCCATCCAATGGTGGCCTTAATAACCGAGCTACTATTAAAATTTTAATCATTGTGCTGCCAGATTCTCATGCCTTAATGTTTCTTTCTACGCAAGTGCTACCAAACTTCTGTGTTCCACACAGTGAAGAGATACACTCTCTTACGGAAGAGGTGTCTTCACCATAACAGCTGTGCACAAGGCAAGCTACCGTTGCCATCTGGAATCTTAAGAGACGATAAAGTCGAGGTTGAGCATTTGATGAACACCGTCCGAATGCGTTCAAAAAGGCACATGCCTCTTCTAATCCAGACAGTGAAAGGACCCAAGCTTTGTCCTCTTTCTACAGTGTACTTGAGCAATTATTTAAAGCGGATCCAATTCAAACTATAAATTCCCTCACAAAGGACTTTTATTTTATATATACAGGCTTCCTTTAAATTGACTTAAGCTGTTTCTTGAAATTTTTGCATATCATGTCATGAAAACATCATAACTAACTTCATCTTAAATGAAGGCATGAAACTATACATTACTTAAAAATCTGAATAATCCATCTTGACTCTGCTAGGCAACTTTTCTCATATTGTTTATATAAGAAAATGAACTTTAAGACCCAACTTTGAATAGCAGTATGACATTCTTCTAGAGGTCCAATTCCCACAGTGAAGCTTTGTGTGGGACAGATTAGCGTCAATCATGTTAATTATGTGAATTTGCTTTAGTGAAAGGACCTCATTTGGTTGTCATTCACTAGAACTGCGCTCTAACAAGCAATATAATTCATGATTAGCAAATTAGTATTTCAGTATTGAAGAATTACCTGTGTACCTAGCCTTTGAAGATGATTCATGCATATTGTAAAACCGGAATTAATAAAATTAAAAAAAAGAAACACTAGACTTATCGTTTCAAATAAAGAGATGAAGTCAAACACTTAGAAGTGGCAAGATTCTACTTCAAATGTATCTCTTTATTAACATGTGATTTGGTATGGATAACTTTTCATTTCTTTTCTTTAACATTGAACTTCCATAAGCTTACCTCTGTTTTTTCAGAAATAATTGAACATTTATGTTTATAGTCTATACATAAGAATTGCAAAGCAAACGAAGAATATGGTAGAATTGCCATAGTATTAATATACATACAACTTTCCAGAAACAATCCCTCAATTCTCTCTAACCCACTCTCTATAAAACAATAATCTTAAAGAAAGATACATATAATTATAAAGCTTTATTAATTTGTAATACAATGAAAATATTCAGTAAAAATAAAATTGTCACATTTTTCTTAATCTAAGTACTCATGAAAAAAATTAAGATTTTCTTCAAAAGGTTTAATGCCTTAACACTACTGTATTCAGTGCACTTATTTTCAATAATTTAAGATATATAAAATAAAATAATGCCTATTGTAAGAAAACTTCATTTTGTATACAGTAACAGCAAGTAAAACTTCAAACCTATAAGACATCTCAAAGCAGGGAAAAGAATCATTGTTTGAGAATGTGGAAAGACCTAATAATTTATTAGTTTTGCTTCATGCAATTTTAACCAAAATTTTCAAGTAATAATTTAGAAAAAAAATGCAAAATTGAAAAATCTCTAAGATTGATGAAATCAAAAATAAATGTAATTGTTACAAAAATAAATGAATAAAATTAATCACAATTAACAATTCATAATCTCGATTTTTCAACTTGCATAGAACATAGTGTAGCAGATTTTTTTATTTGCTAATGAACACTGTATAAGAAATAATTAATTAATTGAAAGTGGAAGTCTGTTTACACTTATATATATATATATATATAACATCTTCAAAATTATTTGGCCTTTATTATTTTAAAGTTTGTTCCTTTTATAAAAGTATAGTAATATAGAAAAGGAAACTTTCCTTTTGGTACAGAAAAGATAGAAAGAATTTCAAAAGGCTTGGAGATGCCACACTTCTCCTTTTGCGATTCAGCAATGATGTAATCCATGTTTTAGAATGCTCACCTATGGTGTCTTCCTCTGTGTCTCTCCACTCTCATTGTCAAGGCCAGAGCTCTAAGGAAACTCACCAATTTCCACTAGTCTAGTTGCCATCCAGCACCAGGAATCTGTCTCATGAGTGCTGGCACAGGATCTATGCCTGCTTGGCATTTGCACTGGTCCAGTATATTGAAACTCTGGTCCTCATTCTTGCACAGTGAGTTCTTTTTCCAAGAACCATCTTTCCAAAAAAAATGTCCATCTTAAAGTAAGCAGGATGATTGGGCAGGAAGACAGTTCACCTAGTCGCAGGGACCTTCTTGCACACAGGATTTTTTCCTTTCCTTCTCTTTATTTTTGTTAGTTTGCTTTGTTTTATTCTATTCAACTTAACCTCTGGAGTTCAGTTTCTAGGATTCTTTTAACAATCATATTACCCTTTTTTTGAGTTAAACTTCACTGCAGTTTACCTACCTTGTGTGAATTGATGCATATATTTGAAGAATATTTGAAGAATTCTGATGTTATATGAAGACCACATGTCTTAGGTTTTGTAAGTGAAGAAACAGTATTTACCAGTAAATATTTTCTTTTATTTTTTTTCCATAGAATTAAGAATTCTGAGCAAAGTAAAAGAAGTCAAATTAGAGCTCAACAGAACAGCATTTGGAAAGATAAAATCATTCCCACGTATTTAAGGACGGTGAGGACAGTATGTTGGTAGGACCATAAAGTTTTTTATTACTCAGTGAGTAGTGGATTAGATTGTCTAGGGCTGTGTTAATACACAAGCACATCTTTTCCCCATCATTGACTCCAGGATGAAGGTGCTCGCAGAGTAAATCATACCTTCCTTCTTGGCTTCCAGTGGATTAACCACTTAATTCATCCTTATGTGGTAGCAATTTGTGTATTTAACCCTTGGGAAAATTTTGCACATCCTAATTACCTTTCTTTAATAACTGTATATTTAAAGTATGCAATATGATGCTTTGACATAAATAGTCATGTACAAACGACTAGAGAAATGCACATAGTTATTTTTTGATTAAATATTGCTTAAATTTGAATTTTAGCAGATTTGCATTATACAGTGCAAACCTGTTATTATAATCCTCGTGTTCTTTGACTGCTAGATGTACTACCATTTTCTGTGGTTCCATCTCTTTACTTCTGACTGAGAGTTATTTTTTCCATACCACCCCTGGTAGTCACCATTTTACTCTGTTCACAGTCACTTGCAATTTTTTCTTTCAGTGCCTTCTTTATCCAACTTTGTATAATATCTTATGCATTCATCCTTTATTACAATAATGGTAGAATTCATTATATTTAAGAGATGGGTTGCATCTGTCTCAGAGTTTATGTTTTTATCATTTCATTGACACTGAAAATGTTTCCACATCTACACTGTTTTGAGTAGTGCTGTAGCCAAAATTTGTATCTAAATTTTTCTGTAAGATGTTAATTTCATTTCTTATGTCCGTAACCTATAAAAAATGCCTGGATTATATCATAGACCTATTTCAAACAAAGTATTTAAATAGTTCTCCACCATCACTGGGCCAGTGTGAATCCACACCAACTATATGCCCATGCTTCTTTTCTCTGGTGTATCTCAATTCTTGTCATAGCCACACTTATCAACATGAGGATATCTCTAATTTAACCTTAATTAGTTTATCTAATAGAGATGTTAAATACCTGTTTTATCGCTTATTAGCAATACATTTTTCTTGTTAACAAAGTAAAGACTTTACTAGTTCTTTGCTACTGCATTGAGTTCTTAGGTATTTAAATATATAATATCTGTGTACCTAGATATCCATTACCAGATCTATGCCATGCATATATATGTACATATATTTAATATGTGTATATGTGTGTATATATGATATAATGTGCTTATATGTGTGTGTGTTTGCATGTGTGTGTGTGTGTGTGTGTGTGTGTGTGTGTGTGAGAGAGAGAGAGAGAGAGAGAGAGAGAGAGAGAGTATTCCTTGGAATGTAGATAGTGGTTCCAGCAACATTTGCTGAAGGCCAGGAATATGTATTTAGGTAACTTTATTAAAAATCCGTTAGCCATAAATACTTGGATATGTTTCCATGCTTTTTTTTCTGTGTTAAGGGTTCTTTTTTTAATGTATAAAATTATTTATTGTCAATAAATTTTTACTTAAGGGGTTGGTTTGATTTCTTTGCTGTCCATCCAGGCCGTCTGAAAATAGCCCTTTCTCAAGGTCATCCAGCTGTGCTTTCAGCCCTGCATAATAAGAACATGGGAGTAATTGGATGAGCACTCTAGAACCATCTACATATAAAGTAACAGCTGGATAAAACTTTTCTCAAAAAATGTTCCCAACAGGTTAACTGCTATCCAAGTAGCATATGGAAAACCTAATGAGAATTTTTCTTTATGGTCATGTCCACAGCAAATGAGAAACCTTTCTTATTCTACGATGGGACCTATATTTCTGTTTTTGTTACAGTACTATGGTTTCTTGTGAGATAATTTAAAATTAGTAAACATTATACCTAGATATTTTTTTCTCAAGGTAAGATTAGCTACTTGCTGTCTCTTAAGGCAGCCTATTAATTATTTTACTTTATTTTTAAGATTTATTTATTTTATGTATATGAGTACACTGTTGCTGCCTTCAGACACAGCAGGAAAGGGCATCAGGTCCCATTACAGATGGTTGCAAGCCACCATGTGGATGCTGGGAATTGAACTCAGTACTTCTGAAAAAGTAGTTGGTGCTCTTAACCATTGAGCCATCTCTCCAGCCCCTGTTAATTGTTTTAGACAGAAGATTTTTTTTATGGAAACTGTCACTAGAATTGTGAATGACATTGCAAGAAATCTGCATTTTTCTTTTTTTTGGCATGGGCAGTTTAAAAATGACAATTTTGATCACTGAGTAATTAATAACTTTCCACTTATTTGTGTCTTCTTTGGTTTCATTCATCAATGTCTTACAGTTTTCACTTCACAACTTTTATTCCTTGTTAAAATGTATTAAAACCTATTTTATTCATTATAATTAAATCAGGAATTAATGATTGTCTTGATTTCTCTTCAAATAAATCACTCACATAAAGCAGTGTTAACTGATGGTTGTATGCCTGTCTTTTATCCTCCAAATGGTTCTAAATTCAGATCTTCTAACTTTTGAAGGTCTCTTTAATATTTTATAAGTTGATCATAATTCCTACACTAAGTATTCACACACTCCCTTCAATCTCTATGATTTGGGACCCCTTTACCATCTTTGTTATTATTCTTGCTAGTGTTGTGAGTTTGATGCTGAACGAAGGTGAGAAGAATTAACCTTCTTGAATTGTATTTAATATCAAGTACTTTTTGGTTTTGCAAACAGTTATATGTGTGGGCTTTTTGCAAATTTCCTTTGTTATTTTGAAGAAAATCCCCCTCTCCCTTAATTTGTGGAGATTTTTTAATAATAATAATAATAATAATAATAATAATAATAAGCTGTTGATTCTAGTCAAATATATTTATAAAGATGATATTAGTTCTTACTTCTCTCATCATTCATACCATATACAACATTGCCATGCATATGGCTTTCACTATAGGATGAGTTCAATTTTTGATTTGTTGTGCAATTTAGTTTGCTAGTATGTAGTTGAGAATTTGGGCATCTTTGATAATCAGGGCAATGGGTTGTAGATTTCTTTTCTCTATCAATGTTGGGTGTGACATCAGATGATGCTGACCTGACAAAATGAGCTTGGAAGTGTTCTTACTTCTTCTACTTCTTTTTTTATTGGACATTTTATTTATTTACATTTAAAATATTATCCCCTTTCCCAGTTTCCACTCTGCAAACCCCCTATCCCTCCCATATTCCCTCCCTGTTTCTATGAGGGTGTTCCCCAACACATCCATTCTCATCTTCCCGCCCTGGTATTCCCCTACACTGGGGCATCGAGTCTTCACAGGACAAAGGACCTCTCTTCCCATTGATGCCAGACAAGGTCATCTTCTGCTACATATGCAGCTGGAGCCATGGGTTTCCCTATGAATACTTTTTATTGGTGGTTTAGTCCCTGGGAGCTCTTTTGGGGGTGGGGGATCTGGTTGCTTGATTATTGTTCTTCCTATGGGATTACGAATCCTTCATCTCCTTCAGTCCTTCCTCTAACTCCTTCAATGGGGATCCTGTTCTCAGCCCAATGGTTGGCTGCAAGCATCCACCTCTGTATTTGTCAGGCTCCATCAAAGCCTCTCAGGAGACAGCTATTATCAGGCTACGGTCAAGCACTTCTTGGCATCCACAATAGTGTCTGGGTTTGGTGTCTGTATATGAGAAGGATTCCCAGGTGGGGCAGTCTCTGGATGACCTTTCCTTCATTCTATGCCCCACACCTTGTCTCTGTATTTCCTTTAGACAGGAGCAATTCTGGGTTAAAAATTTGGTGATGAGCGTGGCCCCATTTCCCAACTGGAGGCCTTGCCCAAGCTCTGGATATGTTCTGGTGGCTACATGGTGTTCCTACTTCTTTAAAATACTTCTTTAATATGCCTCTTCTTAGAAGAATTTAAGAGGGCTGATATTAATATTTCTTTGATTTTGGACAGAATTAAACTATGAGCACATCTGGTCATAAATTTGTCTCTTTGGAAGATATTTCCTATTTCAATGTCTTCATTTGCCCGTGTTTTGCTTAGATTTTTCTACTTGTTTCCTTATAAAGGTGATAGACTCATGTAAGAGAATCATCCTAATTTAAATAACCTTACTCCTTTTTGCCAGGTATACTCATTTTGTGAGGTACTGATGATTAGGGCTTTACTCTGAATCTTGAGGTCATAGTTCAACCAATTTTATCTATGTGACTTTTGCTATATGAATAACCATTTCTCGGAGAACACTTGATATACCCAATACCACTGTCAAAACAAAGATGCCTATGTAAATGCTTTTCAACCATAAATAGAAAAATGTATCTTTTCCAAAAGTTATTAATTTGCAAAGAAAATTTATAATTACCATTTTTCCGGCAATATCCTTATGACAGAGGCAATACTAAATATAATAATATGCAATATTCATGTTTAAAATCATCTGTCTGATATTGTGCTGTACATTTCATAAATATTACAGATAATACCTACTTATCTTTAAATAGGAAGGTCTCAAAACTATGAGAAACTGGAAAACTATATTTTCTTATAATGCTTTTTTATTATATGTCATTCAGCTTTATATATGTACATAAGTATCTATGCAATTTTACCTGTAATGTACATATATCTTTAAGGCCTTTCATGAGTAGCTGAAGACATCGAGAGACCTTACTAATTATATTAACACTTTGTATCTTCAAGTTTTCTGAGTGTTTTTCCTTATTTTTGAAATGATTTATGAAATATGTTTATTATAACTCAGTTAGCAATTCATGATAATTAAAAGGATGATTATCTTATTTTCTAGGTATTAACATGAGACCTATTAGAGACTGGCATAGTCAATCTAGGGTTGTGTTTTCAGTAATGTAGATCAGATGTGCACAGCAGGCTGTCTTATGAGTCTAGGAGGATGATTTTTTAGAGCTTCTATCACATCTAACAAAACCTTACTCTGAATTCACAAAGAAAAGTAGCAATTTTAGAGTCAGGGAATCTCTGTCCTTCACATTACAATTTGCTAAATAAGATTAAAACTATAAATGAAGTGAAAGATATTTATTGTTTCTGTCAGTTCGGTGCTTGTCACGAAAATGAAACAAATACTTAGTCCCATGATAATAATCCATATTCACAGAAGAGCACTTTTCTTCGCAAACACCCAGCAGTCTGTTGGCTTCTGTTAAATCTTAGATGAATAAAATTATCCTCTCTGTATCCATTCACCCAAAATACCTATGAATGTTGTCTATTTAGGCTTTAGTGCTGCGAACAGACTCCATGACCAATGCAAGTCTTATAAAGGACAACATTTAATTGGGGCTGGCCTACAGGTTCAGAAGTACAGTCCATCATCAAGGCAGGAACATGGCAGTGTCCAAGCAGGAATGGTGCAGGACAAGCTGAGAGTTCTACATCTTCATCTGAAGGCTGCTGGTAGAATACTGACCTAGGCAGCTTAAAGCTTAAAGGGTCTTAAAGCCCACACCCACAGTGACACACCTACTCCAACAATGCTACACCTCCAAAAGATGCCATTCCCTGTGCCAAGCATATTCAAGCCATGAAAAAGGTGAAAGCTACCGAAATTGAAAATCACTATAATAGGGTTATATATCAATCCCTGCTTCAAAGACATATTCTTTCAGTGTGATTTTAGATGAGAATTTATTCTTAAAATTTATTATTCATATTGTCTCCTGTATGATTGTTTATAAACACAATACCATAAAGGGCAATTTTATTTTGATAATATAATTCATTAATATTTGGAATTTAATTTAGAGCAGATATTGTTAAATATATAACATAACATGATTCAAATAATCCCTCAATATCATTGCTTTCACTTATAATTTAATCTATTTTCTTATCATTTTCAAATTCCTGTGTGTGTGTTCTTCATGATGGAAAGGTATTATAGATCAATAATATCTTGAATTACTTTCACTCATCATTACCCCTGTTAGACAAGTAGAATGAAATTATGCAAACCTTGATTTTATATGGAGCCAAGAAATGCATTGATGCCCTAAAGTAACCAGGAATAAACAGGATTATGGTTCATCATATAGCAAGGAAAAGTTGGTAATTACTTAAAGGGATGCAGATTCTTTAACAGAAATAACAAGAATAGTTTCAGAATGTGGTCAGAAAAGAATTAGAATTGGATTCCAAACAAATATTCAGAGGAAACAATGGAAACAATATTAAATATATGTTGTGTAGGGTTCTAATACCTCAAATAACCCTTCAACAAGGTTACCTAGGAAAGGCAAATCTGGCTTCTGTGAACTGATGTGTATGAAATACCACCAAGCAAAATACAAGCAAAGTATAGGACAGGTCAAGGTGCCAGTTTTTACACGTTTAGGTTTAGAGGAGTACCTTGACAAAACACAACATCATTATTAATTTCTTTTATGTTGAAAATTATGGGATCTCATTAAGGATTAAGGAATTCTCTATTATGTTGCGATCTGGGCTCTTTCTTCAAACCTGAATGTTATTTTGACCCAAGATGTTTATAGGAGCTTTCAACATTGCTGCCTGATTTGGTCCTCAGGTAAGAAGATTTTTCCAAAATCTTCAGCACCACTACCTCCCACAAGGTCATGATTGTAAGTCCTATATGTCACTTTTGTTTATAGCATACTGGAAAATCCTTGCTTTCATGAAAATAATAAGCTGCAAGAAAGAGTTGAAAATATATTGTTTTATTTTTTATTCAAAAATCTTGGTAACAGATTAAAAATTAAAGTCAAGTTTGAGAACAAGATGCTATCAAACATTAAGGTTACATGGTGATTTGTCATAGAATTGGGAGAGAAATCACCATTCCGAAAGTATATGATAAAGGAAGGAGCTCTCAGAAAGACTAGCGTAGGCATGCATATTTTACTTACATATCTGTTTCCCAATTTTCCCAATAGGATAAGGAAAGTCATAGAATTTGATGCATGCTGTGTTTTTAATCATTTTTTGAACATCTATAACTGTCGTGTAAAGTTATGTGGACATTGCAAATCTAGCACCAAACTTCCAAAATTTACATTTGTGTATAAGATGACCAGTAATAAAAAATGAACTTGGGAGAGAAATATATAGATATAGATATAGATATAGATATAGATATAGATATAGATATAGATATAGATATAGATATAGATATAGATATAGATATAGATATAGATATAGATATAGATATATCTTTCATTAAATTCTACAACTCTTAATGATATAATAAAGATAGACTGCCAAAAAATGGTTAACCTTTAATAAAACCTTGTTAAAGGATCAACACATTTTTAAAATTCACCATAGGCTTTTAGGTCAATGATGTAGTTAATTTGATTTGTTCCTTAACAATAAAAGAAGACTGTGTTGGTGAATTCCAGATATGTGACCACTCATGCAAGGTAATTAGTATAACTTCCTTTCTCTGTGAAGTTTCAAGATGTAAGAAGGTAAAAGAGAATGAAACAAGAACATTTCTACTGTGAGAAGTTGCAGTTAGGATGTATACCGAAATGGCCAGGGAAAGGTGTGATTCTCTCTACAGTGTGTCATAATGTAAGAGGGGTCACTCCACCGTGACTCTGAATTTCAAGAGAAAAACATAGCCACTACATATCCTTGTCTACTTCGTAGAGGGAAAGCCAAGGACATAGAATTTAGTTTTGTTTCTTTCCTACCTTTCATATTGTCAGTGTCCTAATAGAATGTTACATGGATTAATGATCTTAAAAGTCTACTTTTAAGAATAGAAGTGTACACTTGAGAGGCAGACACAAGTGGATCTCTAGGCTCAAGGTCATTCAGGTCTACATAGTCAGTTACAGTATAGCTGGGGCTACATAGAGAAACCCTGTCTCAAACAAAAGAAAACAAGAATCAAACTGACAGGAAAAGAAGGAAGTTTAAAGAATAATGGTGATCTTGCACACAGGGAAAATACGCATTAAAAAATGACACTATCATTTATTCACTTTTATTGCTCAATACTTCAGAATCAGGCTTTAGATAACAACTGGTGTGTGTTTCTGCATGTGCACATTTGTGTGCGTGCAGGCACACAAAAATGTGCATGTTTGTGGGTTCCAGATTTCAGGCTCAAGTATCATCCCAGGGATATATATACCTGTTTCTGTCTCTCCAGCTATAGCATTACAAAAAAATTATGTGCAACTGTGTCTGGCTTTTTCTTTTTGTTCTTTTTTTTCATCATTTCTTTTTTTAATATAGGTTTGTTAATGATAAAATTTTTGTTTGTAAGGCAGGTATTTTATTAATTAAACCACATTCCTAGCCCTAGATTATTTTTCCTACTTTAAAACTGTTATTGGATTGTTTTATTTGGATTTTAAATGATATCTCCTATCCTGATTTTCCTTCCCTGTTATTCCATCCCCCGCCCCTTGTTCTATGAAGGTGCTTCCCCACCAATCCACTCACTCACTCCCAACTCTCTGCCCTGACATTTGGGCACTGAGCCTTGACAGGACCAAGGGCCTCTCCTCCCATTGATGCCATCCTCTGCTACATATGCAAAGGGAGCCATAGGTTCATCCCTGTGTTCCCTTGGAATGGCAGTTTAGTTGCTTGGTCCTGGGTCAAAAAATGTTGAAGATGGATGGGTGTCCCCATACCTCAACCGGGGGTTTTTGTCTATGTAGTTTCTTTAGGTTCAATCTCCCTGCTGTTGGGCATTTTGGTTAAGGTCATCCCTAATGAGTCCTGTAAACATCTTACATCCCAGGTCTCTGGAACTTTCTAGAGTTTCCCCTGCCCCATCCCCCACTGAAGCATATTTTCATTCATTCTTCTGGCCCTCTGGGCTTCTCTCCTGTCTTCCTCCATACCTGATCCTGTCCCCATTTCCTCCTCCCATTGCCATCTTTGTCTCTGGTCCCTTCCTCCCTCTGCATCCCATTAATATTCCCCCTACTAAGTGGGATCGAAGTATCCATACCTGGGCCTTCATGTTAAGCTTCATTCTGTTTCTGAGTTGTGTCATGTGTATCTGTACTATTTGGCTAATATCCACTTATCATTGAGAACACACCATGCATATCCTTTTGGATGTGGGTTACCTTGCTCAAGATGATATCTATTATTTCTATCCATTTGCCTGCAAAATTCATGATGTCCTTGTTTTTAATAACTGAGTATTCCATTGTGTAAATGAACCACATTTTCTGTATCCATTCTTTGGTTGAGGGATGTATGGACTGTTTCCAGCTTCTGGAAAACAATACAAGTTCATTGTTCCAGTCCTCTTTTTATTAATCATTTTATTCATTTACATTTCAAAAAACCCCACTCCTGGTTTTCCCTCCATCACCCCTCCAAATCATGCCCTCCTCTTTGTCTCTATGATGGTGCTCCTCCACTCACTCACCCGTTCCTGCCTAACCACTCTAGCCTCACCCTATGTTGGGGGATCTAGCCTCCACAGGATCAAGGGCCTCCCCTCCCACTAATAGCAGATAAGACAATCAATCCTCTGCTACATATGTAGCTGGAGCCATGGATCCTTCCATGTATACTCTTTGATTTGTGGTATAGTCCCTGGGAGCTCTGGTTGTTCAGATTAGTTGATATTGTTCTTGCTGTGGGGTTGCAATTCCCTTCAACTCCTCCAGTCCTTCCTCTAGCTCTTCCATTGGAATCCCTGGGCTCAGTCTGATGGTTGACTATGAGTATCTGCCTCTGTATTAGTCAGGCGCAGGCAGCAGAACCTCACATGGGACAACCAAACCACGCTCCTGTCAACAATCACTTCTTGGCATCAGCAATAATAGTGTTGGAGTTTGATTGCTAGATGGGATGGATCTGGAGATGATTTTAGCTGAAATATCCAACAGAGGACGGATAGAACCTGTAAAGACCACCTGCAGTAGATAGGCACACTCCCCAGTTGAGGGATGGGCCATCCACCTATCTTAAAAATTTTAACACAGAATTGTTCCTGTCCAAAGGAAAGACAGGGACAAAAAATGCACAGGAAGTCTTCTCAGAAACTCTTTAATATTCTATCAATTCCACCCATGCTGGCATTGCTAATAATAACATCTGTAACACTTTATTCTTCTTTGTGCCTTGCCAATGACCTATTAAATTTCCATGTCTAATTTCCACAGTATGTTTGTGATTCCAACATTTTTATCACCAATCACAATCTCCATCTTCTGCTTTGGGCTACAAGCATATTAGAATTGTAGATGTTGAAATTTGAACACACAGTCTTCTGAAACCACTGTTCCCTTTTGTTTTCTCTAGTACACTATGGGTAATACAAACTCATGAATTTGTAAAACATATACTTTGTCTTATTCTTGTTTATTTGATTCTTAATCAATTTTAACCCTTCTTCATGCCTTTTCATCTTATAGGCCATTAAAACACTTAATTTGTAAAATTCTACTGTCTAAAGTACCTAAATGTTTGTTGCGTTTATCACTCTTTGTGCTCTCATTCGCACATTTTCTACCTTGCTATCTCATTAAGAACCACCCTTATCACTTACTGAATTATTATCTGCCTCCTGAACAATGTTTCTATTTTAGTACTTGCTTATGCCCTTCTCCACACCTAAGCTCAGAAATGGCTTTCAAAGATGAACTTCCAACTGTGCCTTGCTAAAAATCCATTGTCCTTAAAATATATTCTAAGCTTTTTATGGAGGGTATAGAGATTTGTTTTAAGGGCTTGTAGTACACGCACTTAACAATTCCTTTCTCTAAACACCATAGCATCATTCCCATGGATGCAGTGATCCCTTATTGATATGCATGCATGGCTGTCTGGCAGCGTGTACATTCTTCACAGATCTCATACTACCAGGTGCAGCTTTCCATTGTCCCATAGTGATCTCTCCCCACATTCTCATGAATTATACTCATCCCCCCATAAATTGCATTAAATCTCTGTGTTGAATATATCACCGTCTATTATCTTGCTGTCTCACAATTCTTATTTTCTCCATTTATCTTCCACCCGTATTCATAGTCTTCATTAGTTAAAAGTTGTGGGGACTCAAAAAGTATTTCCTACCTGATCATCATTAAACCTCCAGCACTTGGAACTGTGTCAGGTATAATAAATGCTTACTCAATATTATAGATATTCTAAGAAAAATAATAGCCAATG
The DNA here is from genome assembly GCF_021556685.1 of Rattus norvegicus. NCBI lineage: Eukaryota > Metazoa > Chordata > Mammalia > Rodentia > Muridae > Rattus > Rattus norvegicus. The sequence goes on along the minus strand of NC_141539.1, from coordinate 91,580,248 downwards.
TACTCCAGTTTATAGATAATTAATACCTAACATATATTTTCACATGTAAAAGTTGTGCAATATTAGCAATAATTCTATGAGCAAGAAAGACTGTATTAGAGGAGTGAAATTGCTGGATTTAAATTTTGAGGTAGGGTCACTATGTAGAGATAAGAGCTTGTGGTATGCTCAGCCCCAATTGGACACTGTATCACCATTTAACCCAAGGCTCAAGGGTCATCATAGATGAATAGGCACAAATATTGTAGGAACCATAGGTCATAAATGAAGATAGCAACATTTTTTTCACTCAAGGCATGGCAGTTGAGCACATGGACTAACAGTGATTGTGACTATATGTATGCACACAACTGTAACATTAAACTCCTCAAATTTTAGCATGGGTGGGGAGAGTGCCATCAAGTACTACACCAAGCTAAGGATCTATTGTCAGTTGATGTCTGGGATAGAAATACATTTTTCTTCATAAATATGGTCCATGAGAAAGTACCTAGACATATACTGACAGGACTAGGTAAACTAGTTAAACAATCAAACAGATCTCACTAATTTTGGTGGAAATGGTGTTGGAGGATGGGAGAGAATGAGTGGCAGATTTGATCAGAACATGCTGTATCTATGTATAGAATTCTTAAACAATTATTTTTGAATGAAGTTTGGAAGTACGAAAAAAAAAACTTAGTTCAGATTTTCTCCAACAGATCCATATTGGCAAAAATTCTGAAGCCTGAAAAGTGCAAAATTTGCATAAATGATTCCATTAGACAGTGGTTCAAGCAATAATCAATCAAGAATAATAATTAACATTTAGTGAATATTTGCTAGATTATTTTCTAGTTGTCTTCTAACTAATATGAACTTGTCCCTTTGAGCCAAACTACTTTAGACTTGACTCACTTACATAACAGAAAGAAAGAAGGCAGCACGCACCATACTTCTATAGAATATAAAGTATCTAGTGCTAGGCGAGCTAATTTATGGCCATTCTTTAAGCCTCATTGAAATTCATCTTCAGTATTACAGTTGAAAATGCTTCATATTGTGGGATTGTCACTTCTCTGTGGTTTTATTATTTAACCAGTAGCTTGATGTGGACGAGTGGAGACGAGTGGAGGAGGGGTGATGCAGTCGAGGACAATTGTAAATTTGAAGAAACATTGTGTAGTTTAGAGCAGTCTTCAAGAATTGCCAGAAGGAGGACTCCAACCTTTGAGATTATATTCTTTGATTTTCTTGATACTTCACTTGTAATGAATTTGAAAACTGTCGTTGGAAGTGATATTTATTTCAGTGAAGAATTTTGGAAAAGTCTGTCAACTCTCATTTCATTATAAAGCAAGCTTATAGTTCTTACTCCTCTTACTATAGCACGCATGTGACATATATTTTAATAGACAGTTTGACTTAGGGGCAGCTTGAGAAGTGTTTTAGTTTCCTGTTGGGAGATTTCCAGACGGGATGAGAACTAAAAAGAGCCATGTGTTGAATATTTAGTATTCAGAACTGTGGAAATACTCTTGGCATCTGCTTTTGGCCATGTCTTAGCTAAACTAATAGGGGTTTTCTTCTCCCATTTTTTATTTTCACTTACCTTGAGGAAGTTTTATATTTCTTAGGGACAGAGATGTAGAAAAAAATTAAATGTTATTGTTTAATTTTTTAATTTTTACTCATAAAAATTTAGACTGAATTTTCAAAACAAATAGGCCAAGGCATTTCTTTTTTAGTTCTTTCTCTCTTACAACAGTTTTACTAAGAGCTGATGTAGTGATTACCAATCCATTGGAAGTGTGCATCATGCACATTTACTCTCTCGGGAAGTTTGTACACTAATGGAATAAAAAAAATCAAGTTTTACTATGTAAATGGCTGCTGAAGTAGTGGTTTTTATTTAACTAATTATTATTGGTGAAGAGAATACACAGTTTTCTAGCTGCTCTCTGCCTTAGACTGAACCCCTCAGATAGAAGAAAGCCTTGTATACATTCACCTATATTGATTAAAAATAGATTTTTCAAAGTTACATGAAAAATTAAGATATAGTAAACCCTTTGGTAAAAGTTAGGAGTATTAGTTATATACAATGAGATAATCTGTGTTCTTTGAGATCATAGGTAGAAGATGCTTGTAAGGATCCAAGAACTAGATTATTTAAAATGTGGTAAGCCATCACAAATATTTGCTGTAGCTTTGATAGTACACGCCGAGAACCACACAGTATTTGCAGCTTGATGTTATCACCTATCTCTCATGTCTCTACTACTGAGAATGGCTTCGAAGACAGCAGGAGGAAGGGGCTTATAGCCTTTAATCAATTTTTGGGACTATAATTAGTGTTTAAAGAAGAATAAACCAGATTCACAAATGGCTTTGCCTTTGCCCAGCAAAACACTACATCAAATGTGTTTGTTTTTGTATTATCAAGAAGAGGTTCCTCTTACAAAACACCATCAGTCAGTTCCACCCTGGACAATCTTCAACAATAGGATGAGAGGAAAAACATTTGTCCTGACAATATGGCATTGTGAAAAATTCTTGACTTTGCACATGCCGAGGCTAAAAATGCTACTCTCTTTAGGAAATAAAGGAATCTTTTATCCAACAGATGAGATTTTTTTTGATAACTGCCAAGGAAAAAAAGGCAGAAGGAAATTTTCAAAAAAATGAGAGGAAAAATTGGGGTTCAGTGTGATTGTGTGGTAAACAATGATGGGCTTTTGGAGTGTGAAGGGGCGGGACTGACAACTCAGTTAATTCTAGATGTTAGGAGGCACCTCTTCTGATGTCTCTGTGAATCAGCTGTAGAGTGCTGAGGCCCATTTTTAAACTCAACTGTGAATAGCTCTTGCTTTTTACTATTGCTCTGGGTTTTTGTTTGTTTTTTAGATACATATGGCAGTTTTATTCCGAAGTATTATATTCTGCCTCATCTAATTCCTTTTTAATGTATTTTGAAATAAATATAGTTTATCCGATTGTCTGATGTATAAATATGCAGAAGCAATACAGGCATAAAGTCCCCAGGAAAGCTTTACATATCTATTAGCAAAGCAATCTGAAATTAAAATAAGTGTTAAGACTATTTTACGGGGACAAACAAACAGCCCTGTTTTGTGTCATTTTATTTAGATAATGAATGTAAATGGCGTCTTTGTTCCTTGGGGTCTGCCTTTGTTGTTAGATAAGTTATTTTCACCCTGTGCCAGTTAATTATGCTGTATCAACTCAAGATATATCTCAAACGAAATCATCATGAAAGCCACTGGGAGGGACATGACAGGCAGAGTGTAAGGGAGAGCCTGGCAGTGTCTACATGAGGCTGATAAGTGAAAGTTTAGTAATGCCGATGCAAGGAACACAGACAACCTTAGTGATGCTGTGTTTGAGCTGTTGGGGTGGTCAGCCCATCACAGAACCAAGCATCTCATTTCTTCTCTAGATCCAGTCACATTGCCTTTCTGAGAGAGTGCACTGCTTAGGATTTACCCCTCTGTACCTATAATAGTGTGACACCTTTTTCCAAAACAGTTATCAAAAAGTACATGAAGGTAAACTTGTCACATATTTATTTACACCTTCTAGTGGCTCAGGCATCATGTGCTCTGAGGTGTTGCCTCAGGGCTCCATGCTGCTTGTGTTTTCTCCTCTCCCCACCTCCATGTGGATAGATATCTCAAGTTCAAGGTCTCCCAATCAATGTACCTTTTCATATTCCTACCCTTATTCTGCCACGTGAATGTGGTTTCCAATAATTGTAAGTATGATGATATCAGCACCTTTCCTCCCTTTATGCCATTTCCTGTATCAGAACTCTAGCCTTTATAGATAGTTTTTTAGTCAAAAGATATACAAAATATTTGTCTCTACAATATCCTCCTTTCAAACAATCCCAGGCCAGACACGTTCAAGCTGCTGTTTACCCCACTCAAAAGACCACTGTCTGTTTAGTACCTGAACTGTTAATCATCTCTCAGAATATCTTCATCTGGTTATTGTTTTCAAACCAGTAGTTCACCTGGAACATATTCCTGCCTTTAGTCACATCTGCATTTGAGCGCACAATCCCTTCCCTATGATAGAGACTGAAAGAGCGTACCCCTAAACGGGGAGCCGCGTCTCTCGCTCCAATCTTGGGGTGGGGTGCTCCCAGGAATCACGAGTAGCCATTCTTGATGTAACAGCAAGAGGTAGCTTTTATTAACGAGATCCCTATTTGCGGGATCCCGGATCGATACGTATCTCACACAGGAGACAGAGGAATCGCCCCGAGCCTCCAGACTCGGGGGTTTATATAGGGGAGGTTAGGGGCATTTGTGCAGTTACACATGATTGGTCAATTCAAATGGTGCACAGTTACTTTCGGCGCGAAATTACATCAGCAAGGAGTATGTGCTATCTAGCAGCTCAGCAGCGCGGGTAGGGTGGCTCATCTCACTCAGGGGGATGACTCTCTTCTGGGGAGTGAAGGAAGGGGAGGGGGTGGCTACGGATGGTCAGTGTCCGTGGGGCTGGTAGCTGGTCCGGCAAGTCCTATCTCTGGCTCTCCCTCAGGTACGTCCGGCCCTGCACATCCGGACTCTGACAATGAGTAACCTTTTTAAAACTCTAGTTCTACAAGACCACCCTAGAAGATTCAAAGCTACATTCCTACTTCCTTCGTGGCAAACTCAACTTCTTCCACATATTTATGAAAATGATAATTAGAAGCAAATTCATTTCTTTTATCGTGTATTATTCAAAGTGAGGCAAGAAATTTTATAAAGCCTTGGCCTACAGGATAAGGATTGCGAAACCAAGTTTCACTCTTGGCTTTATGACTTACTTCTTTGACCTTCTCTTCTGTCATCTGCATAAGTTTATAAAAAAATGCTTTTCTCTATCTCATATCACAGTTTATTTTCTATTACCTTATGGTTACAAGCAGAAATGAAAAAATCGACCCAGATTTAGTCACTTCTCTCTGTGACATCTTTAGTGTTCACTTATGGGGTTAAATGCTAGCATGGCCAAAATGCTATGTTATTATGTTATGTTAGATTAATTTTATTTGTACCACAAAAAATGGAGTTTCTAAAAACATGGTTTCCCTGTGAACATTATTTTTTGAAATCTAGTTATTCTTTGCTTACCACTTAATAAAATCATTTCTTTAGGATGTTTAGAACAAGGTCCATGTACAGGGAATTACAGAGCTGTGGACCAGTAGAAGGAGCTAAATACAATTAATACAGGGAGCATCAGAAGCTGCTCTCTGAATTTGAGAATAAAGTCCTTATTAAGAATGAAGTAATAGCCAAGAAACCAGGAATGGACAGTCAGTGATCAGCATATCAGCTAAGTCAGAATTTTCTAAGTTTGGTCTAAACTCACACAAGAAACAAGATCAAATCGGGAAGAATTCTACAATATTGAATCTTGAATGCTTGAATATACAGTGTCCATTAACTGACTATGAATTTGGGAAGGCAACAGCAATTATAAGCAACTGGTCGTGGTTGTTCAATTTGGGAAATAGTCTAAAACCTAATCCACACTTTATGTTTTTCAGAAACAAAAGTTACGGTCTCTCCTGCCTGTTAGAATGCTATATACATTACTAATCCTCTTATTATGTCTCATGAAAGGATGTCTACACTTCTGACAGAATAGAAAAACTTCATTCGTTTATATTTTTGTGACACAGAGGAATTAACTTAGAACCTTTTCAAAGCCGGATACACAATCTTTTATTGAACTACACCTTAGCCCCAGTGACAGTGTTTGAAAACAATTGGAAATGAATTGATTTAGTTCTGATGCCAACAAATGATATTACTGCCACTGTCAAAGATCTCCCTGGGGGATTAGCCCCAAGATTGGCATAAATTCCCAAGAATGGTGTAATGAGAGGAGCTAAGTATTGATGTCATGTACCTAGGTCTTCTCTATCATGAAATAATACTTAAAAATCAATATTCTGTATATTTTTGATTTCTCATTTGGGTTTTCAAACTGGCAAAGACTAACCTGATCTCCATTGGTTTGTTTGGCATCAACATTTCTCATTATAAATTAGCCAGCAGGAAATGTATTTGTAGATTGTATTATGAATTGGTGTCCTGAGAGTTTTGCTAGCCAGAATCATTGCAATTGAGTATACCCTGTGGTGATCTCAGGTTTTGCTGACAAAATTAAATTGTTACTTATAAAAGTGAGGACCCTAAACTCAGAATACCAAACTATCTCTGGAAATGTTTCAGGAGTGATTGACTAGAAATCCCCTATAATCTTTCTTTTCTGTTGCATATATATTTCTTAGATCAATCAACTTTATCTATGTACCTAATTTCAGGAAATGCTTGATAAATTCTATCCTTCCTTTAGATTGTCTTTATAATAAATAATATGAAATATATAACAATAAGATAAGATATTGTATATGGCATATGACCAGAGGGCCAGGAGAATTAATGGAAATCTGCAGCTGTTGGGAGATAGTTTGGGGATTATCTGTAGGAAAGGCCAGAGACCTGGAATGAGAAAGGCTCCCAGGAGTCAATGTCCATGACCTTAGCCAAAATGCCTAACACTAGGGACATTGAACCTGAAGAGACCATATACTATAGCTAGGCAGGACCCCCAGTGGAGATAAGGGTGCCAACCCACTCACTAAACTTTTGCCCTACCTAAAATTTGTCCTGTCTAAGAGAAATGTGGAGACAAACATGGAGCAGAAACTGAAGGGATGGCTAACCAGGCTCAAACTGAGATCCATGCCGTAAGTAAGCACCAATCCCTGACACTACTAATGATACTCTGTTATGCTTGCAGACAAGAGACTAGCATAACTGTCCTCTGAGAGGTTCTACCTAGCAGCTGACTGAAACAGAAGCAGATACCGCAGTCAAACATTTGGACAGATATTGGAGACTTGTTGAAAAGTTGGAGAAGAATCAAAAGCCCTAAATGGGATAGAAACTCCACAGGAAAAGCAGTAGAGTCAGCTGAAACTGGATCCGTGGGAACTCTTAGAGTCTGAGCCATCAACCAAAGAGCACACCCGGGCTGAACTGAGACCCCTCAGCACATATGTAGCAAACGTGCAGCTCAGTCTTCCCATGGTTCCAACAACTGGAGTGGAGACGGTAGCCTAACTGGGAAATCCTTTCCCCAACATGACTGCCTTCTCTGGCCTCCGTGGGAGATTATGAATCTAATTCTTTAGAGTCTCAATATGTTCGCCAGGGTGCCTGAATACCTGAGGGGAAGCACCCTCATAGAGAAGAAGTGGAAGCGAAAAGCAAAGAGCAATTCAGGGTAAATCAGGAGGGGGTCAGCAGTTGGGATGAAATAAATAAATAAATGAATAAATAAATAAATAAATGTAAACTGCATATTACATATGTTATATTATGTAGAATTAGCATTTAATAAATAACATAATATATCCCTTTTAATTTTAATCATATAGCACTTATTTAAAAACATAAATGATAAAATTATTGGAGAAAATTTTTACGTGAATATGACTGCATAAATTATCCTCCTATGCCTATAAAACTACATCCATACTTTAAATGTTTTGAAAGAATATTAGGTTTACGAATCATGCTTCCACAGTTTTAAATGTGTTCAGCTGTCCTATGCATCATGATATTTTCAAAAGTCATTACTGAGCAGGGGTCATATCACAGTCCTTTGGGAGGCAGGGAAATAGAGCTACCTGAGTATACACTTCGCCTGGTCAATAGAGAAAGTTCCACACCATCAAGAGTTCAAGAGTTACACGGTGAAACCCGATCTGAAAAGAATTCCTTAAATACCATTTAATTAGTAAAATTCAGTTAAGCAATCAAAGAAATGCCAATTTCTCTTACTACTCTACACTATTTCCTCACCCTTTTACCCCTTCATGGGCTGGCAATTAGTCATAATTTGGAGCCTGAGTGGTTAAAAATTAAGCAAGCATTTCTTGGCATTAGTAATAGTGACTGAGTTTGGTGGCTACATGTGGGATAGAAGCCAAGAAGTGGTTGCTCCAGTAACCAATGAGTACACATGGGGGGACTCATGGCTCCAGTCATATATGTAGCAGAGGATGGCATTGTCTGGTGTCAATAGGAGGAGAAGCCCTTGGTCCAATGAAGGTTCATTTCCCCAGTGTAGGGGAAAGCCAGGGCATTGAGGTAGGAGTAGGTGGGTGGGAGTAGGAGTATCCTCATAGAGGCAGGGGGAGGGGGGGAGATGGGAAAGGGAGGGTAACATTTGAAATGTAAAGACATAAAATATCCAATAAAGATAAAATAAAAAAGAAAAAATTAAGATGTTAAGTTGTAAGTGGACTGTTCTTTAGAAGGATACAAAGATGTTTTACCCATGATAAAATTCAAACCGAAGAAATAGCATACGGTTATATTTCTGTCTCAATGGTAAGTAACAATTACATATCTCAAAATTGGAAATCTCCAATGAGGATTATATATATATATATATATATATATATATATATATATATATATATCTCCTTTATTCATTAAATTAGAACCTTGTGGCCCAGTTGGAATGGCAACTCACATATGAACAGCAACATCCTCTTGGCACTGCTCAGAATCATCTCTGAGGAATGAATGCACTCATTTTTGGCTTTCACACACTTGTAAATGTTTCAGCATCAAAGTAATAAATTATAGTAACTGGTAGTTCTAAAACGTACCTCCTGAATTATAATGTCTCACCAAAATATCATTTTTCTGTCCTTGCATAGCTTTCTGTAAAAGAAAATGGACTGTGAGTAGAAATTGGAGACACAAATGGACCTCTTCTTCACAACTGTGAGATTAGGGTGTCCACCTCTATCCAGCAATTGTTCCAACAAGTATTTTTTTTCCAGAAGTGATTGCTGCTATACATTTTGGGAATACTGGTGTAGGTTATGATTGTAAACAACCAAGAAGGATATCATAAGGTTTTTTTTTAAGAACGAGACAAATGTTTTTGTTCTCAAAAAACAATAGGCTAAATTAATACAAAATCGAACCATGTTGGAAATGCCTGGAGGTTATTCTCTCTTTTGTGTGAAAACCGGCAGATGTTTGAGTAATAGCTACAACTGTGAGGCAGCCTATGCACTTGAGTAAGCCATTTATGATGTAATCAAGATTTTTATTATTACCCTTTACAACCAAAATCTAATAAATATGTCAAATTCTCCTCTCTGGAAGATCTAGGAAGCTTTATAATCTATGAGGCACTTTAAAATTGTTATGATTGTTTAATCATGCTATAAATTTGCACAGATTAGTGAGGTTGAGATCATTCTTTTGTTCTTGGCATTGAACATCAGAGGCAAGCATGTGCATGTTGCATGTGAAACATACAACAATTGTATCTCAGTTTGCCATGAGCTAAAATCTCTCTAGATAGTCCCTGTGTTTTGTAACATCCTGTTGTATCTGCCTGGTGACTTGAAAGAGTTACCAGGATCTACCCAATTAATGTATACTCTCTAGTCTGTAAGCTTGCACAGACTGTTTAAAGCCAACTATATCAAATATAGTGAAATATCATTACTCATTCTAATCCGTATGATCTCATTTGGTGACAAGCTAACTAAAACAATGAGAAGACAATTAAGGAATCATAACTATTGAGAATTAAGATCATCTCACCTAGATTACTTAAAAAGAATACAGTAAGCTCACAAATTAAGATACATTCAAAATGAAATTTTTCTCTTGAACAATGATATATTTAACCAGCTCCCATGGGGAAATTAGCATTTATAAAAGAAAAGAAAATTCAGCATAGTTTTGTAATGCTAGTGCAGGTTCAAACATCTTATCATGAAGGCATAAGTCAGCTTAAAATAATAGATATTATAGACTGACATTTTAAACAAAATATAGATTATAATGGCATACATTTTCCTTGGTGCTTTCATGAATAAAATCCTATAAAAAGATATAAATTTGTTCATGGACTATTCAAGACTATATTTGTGTTAGTTTTCTGAAGTGATAGTATATGACGCCTTAAAGTGAATATTACAAATAAGGTCACAAAAAGCATTAGCCAGAGGCATTTCTTCTGTAGTACCTACTCAAATAGGTGTGCTCATTCCACACAAATTATTCTCTTACCTACATATTCTACCTATGATGGTACAGCCCAGTGGGTAATGGTCAAGAAGGGACTGGTGGTCTATGATACTCTCTGGCAAACATTACCACCCATAGAAGTGATACATTACATAACTTGGTTTGTATTTGTTATGCTAGTATGTGGTGACTAATTGTTGCATTGCTGTCATTTGTGCCAGCACTTATTTTCATTTGTTTGGTTCATTTAAAATCTTAGACATTCTCCCAAACAATAGCACTGAATTAATACATCCGCCTTAAATCCCCAAATCTCAAATAAATGATCTAATGTAGTGACTTAAAGTACTAAATCATTTAAAGAGAATATAGTCTTATACCATTTTAGAGTTTATAAACATATATATGTCTATACACGTATATGCTTATGTAATATACTCTACTCTATATTCTATGCTCTGTGTTTTTTGCTATGTTCTATATTCTATATGTAATTATATAGAAATATAATCTATGGCAAATTATTTACGTGTAGAATGTGAACATAACGCCACCTCAGAACGTCATTACTCTACTAGGATGTAGTCATCTCTGTCTCTGAGGGCTTCCTTCTTTCCTCATGGACCACCACCATGATTCAATTTGCTTGCCCAAAGCAGCTGCAGTCTTGAGGTGACTGTACACTTCCTGAAGCTTATTTTCAAATCATTTCTTTAATTCGCCGTGTCAAGGTCAGTGATAACTTTCCTGTTGTTTATGTTATGGTAAATTCTAGTTTGTGTCTAGTTTTTATTTTAAAAATCCATGTGAAGTATTAAAGCAATGTACTATATATTGCCAATCCAGGGTTTCTTATCTTCCCTGGCCTCTTTTATATTATCTTCCTTATCTGGATTTATCACGGTTCCATCATTCTGTGAGTGATTTGAAAAGTCATGATGCTATCCCTTAATTCTCTACAAGAGTGTACATTCATAAAATCTTGTGTACTTAGATTAGTATTTGTTCTCACTAGATTAAATAGTAAATCCATGGAAAACTTACACCAATATTTTTATTTTAATTGAACATAGCAATCAATTTAGTTAAATAAATCCTCTCTCTCTTACATTCGGAATTTTGCCCCAATTCAATTCCCATCAACTCTTGCCTGAGTCAAATCAATATCATTCTTCTGTTCTTACTGTAAGTTTTCACCCTTTGAATGAATTTTCCCCACAGTAGCCAGCCACAGTGACCATGTAAATATGTGTTTAAGATCATATGACAAATCCCTACATATACAAAGTAATGCAGATATTAAAGTAACATATGTATTCAGGTCTCCTTGACTAATTACATTACTTTCTAAACCCTGCCTTCAGTTTACCAGTTCTATCAAATCTGTTGATATCCAGGCTTTTCTGTTGCTGTTTCTATCATTTGAAAAGTTGTTTACCCTACATACCTTTATAGCTCTTTCCTTCATCTGTCTCAGGACCTCTTGCAAATACATGTTTTAAGAAAAATAGTATATAAATATTCTACAGTATGCAAGCCATTTGATCTTATGTATATTTTTTGAGAAAGATTATCTACATTAGGCTGGCCTTAAATTCCCTGGTTAGCTGAGAAAAATTTTAACTTTGATTCCTTCTAACTCTGCCTCCATGTGCTGTGATTATAGGCATATTCTCTGATACCTGGTGTTGTTTTTTGTTTTGCTTTGTGTGTGTGTGTGTGTGTGTGTGTGTGTGTGTGTGTGTGTGTGTGTCCTAAGGATTAAACCAGGACTTTCTGTCTTTTTTTCCAGACTCTGAAATCCTTTTCTATCTTATGTATTTCCCCACTGAAGTAATGGTCACCAAAACATGATATATATTATTTAAATTACAATTATATATTATTTAGATTATTTCAAATGTCTGATACTACTATGTAGGAATTATGTGGGTGGAGATTTTGATTCCTTTGTACTAACTCAACAAATTACAAAGCATTTAAAGGCTATTGCTTGGAAAGTGTTTTGCAGAAAATTTAATGAAATTAAAGAAGAAATGTACATAAAGCACATTTGGTTTGCTAAATCAACAACGATTAATAAATATTAAAACTCCAAACCTTCACAATAGAGCACATTTATCTTAGGGGTTTTATTATCTATTTCCATGATGTTTTAAAAGATAATTTTAGATTTGTTTATTTCATTTTATGTGTCTGAGTGTTTTGGCTGTATATATTAATGTGCACCACAGGTAGACCTAGAGAGTGCAGAAGCTGGAAGAGAGTTTAAGATCCCTTAGAACGAGAGTTACATATGACTGTAAACCATTTCTTGGTGCTGAGAACTGAACCTTTGTCCTCTGTAAGAGTAGCAAATGCTGTTAAGTTCTAGGCCATCCCTACAACATCATTTCTAATTTTTAAAAAGATTCATAAGGCTGTAATATTTTAAGTAGCCACTGTCACATCTTTCTGATTTAATGTGTAGATCTAGTTTATATCTCTCTACCATAGGCAGCCTTCTATCACGTGGCAAATTAGCTTTCTGAGTAGTCACACTCTCTTAATACATGAATATACTGGAATTATCAATTATGACATAGTGTATATCATGCTTAATTTAAAATGTTGTCAAAGAGATAAAAGTAAGAGGTTGACTTGTTGGAGCATAACCAAATAATAACCAGCTCCTAAAATGTATTTTTTATTAGTTTTTAGTCTTCAAATAATACATGACAATAGTAGCATATACTAAACAGATGTTTTCTATTTGTATTTGTACTAAACAGGAAATGAAATGTAGTAACTATTGTAAGCTTGTTATCTTGTAAGCACACCCATTAAGTGTTATTTTGTGGTTCTGTTGTCTCTGTATTAAAGTCAGGAAACAAATCTTGTATTAAGGGAAGCTCTGGGACTTGTCTGTGAAAGTCCTGCAGTGAATAAAGTATGAAGTCAAACCCTACGTGATCTGCCCTCAGAACCTGGGTTTAAAGATTGTCCTATTATGAAACGGATTTGGTACACTCAAGTGGCAAATTTCCTTTCTAATCTTTTAAAATTCATCTTTGTATAATTTGGATTTCTCAAGATACGCGACCTGTGTTTGAAAACAGGCCTAATATTCGTTATATCTAGGAAGACTGTTTTAACTTTTTCTCTGGTTCCTGTGCTGTGGAGGACTCAAAAATAATTCATTGCGTAGATCTTCCTGTGACTCTAACAGCTGTCCATATCGCAGTGGACAGGGAGACACGGTTACTTAATAAAGTTCCTTTCAGCTTGTGCTAACTGCCTTCTTCAGATTGTTTCCCTTCAATTCTGAACAACATTTTCCTAGAAGGAATTTCTCCACCACAACTGAAACGATGAAAGCGAAAGTCCAGAAACAATCTTTGTGTGTGTGTGTTACTGACCACTAAGCAATCATTTCAAATACAAACTAAAAACACTAACTTTACTTGTATCTTTTTTTTTATTTTATTTTATTTTTTTATTAACTTGAGTATTTCTTATATACATTTCGAGTGTTATTCCCTTTCCCGGTTTCCGGGCAAACATCCCCCTCCCCCCTCCCCTTCCTTATGGGTGTTCCCCTCCCAACCCTCCCCCCATTGCCGCCCTCCCCCCATAGACTAGTTCACTGGGGGTTCAGTCTTAGCAGGACCCAGGGCTTCCCCTTCCACTGGTGCTCTTACTAGGATATTCATTGCTACCTATGGGGTCAGAGTCCAGGGTCAGTCCATGTATAGTCTTTAGGTAGTGGCTTAGTCCCTGGAAGCTCTGGTTGCTTGACATTGTTGTACTTTTGGGGTCTCGAGCCCCTTCAAGCCTTACTTGTATCTTTAAAATGAAGGCTGAGAATATGCTTTTTGTAAGTCATTGAGCAAGTGAAAATAAAATGTAAATCAGTATATATTACTGATTAAAATAGACTTTGAGTTGCTTAATAATGGAACCATTTTCTCCTACTGTTAAATATTGACTCACACTTAAACACACTTGGTAGAGATTTTTTTTACTACTTTTATTTTTTTACAGTCTAAGCCTTACCCCTTCCCTGTCTGACCTCCCACAGTTCCTCATCTCCTCTCCCACTCCCCCAACCCCCCATTCCATCTCTGAGAGGATGGCCCCCTACCAGGCCTCCCCAATCCCTAGGGCCTCAAGTCTCTCAAGAGTTAGGTGTCTCTTCCACTGAGGCCAGACCAGGCAATCATCTGCTGTATATGTGTCTAGGGCCTTGAACCATCTAGTACATGCTGCGTGGTTGGTGGCTCAGTGTAGTTGACACTGCTGGTCTTCCTATGGGGTTGCCCTCCTGAGCTTATTCCAACCTTTCCCTCATTCAACCACAGGTTCTCTGAATTCACTCCAATGGGTATAAGTATCTGTTTCCATCTCAGTCACCTGCTTGTTGGGCTTCTCACAGGACAGCCATGCTAGGGTCCTGTCTGTAAGCACACCATAGCATCAGTAATAGTGTCAGGCCTTGGAGTCTCCCCCTGAGATGGATTCCATTTGGGAAGGTGACTTGACCTCCTTTCCCTCAGTCTCTTCTCCAGTTTTGTCCCTGCAGTTCTGTTAGACAGGAACAATTGTGGGTCAGAAGTTTTTGACTGTGGAATGGCAACCCCATCCCTCCACTTGATGCCCTGTCTTTCTACTGGAGGTGGACTTTACAAGTTCCTTCTCTCTACTGTCATTGATGGTAGACATTTAAGATGAGTGGGAAAGACATTATTATTTATCCATTACTAATAGTGTAATGACAATATTTAGATTTTGTTCTTTTTATAATTATAAAATTACCAAAACCAAAATTCATGCTGTTGAAGCAACAATTGTTATGTTGTTTTGTTGAGACATCACAGATTTAAAAAAAAAAGATTTTTGCTAGTTGTGGCAACAATGGCTAAAAATATACACTATTCAAGTTAAGTACCATGAAAATATAACAGTATAAAGTTGTTTTCAAAACAATTGGAATAATGATATACTTCTTACTGAAATGTTTTAAGTAAAATATTACCAAATAAAATTAATTTAAAACTTCAGATTTAAATCTAAAACCTGTTATTCTCTCATTTTGTTCTTTAAGATTTATTTATTTTATGTATATGTACACTTTAGCTATCTTCAGACACACCAGAAGAGGGCATCGGATCCCATTACTGATGGTTGTGAGCCACCATGTGGTTGCTGGGAATTGAACTCATGACCTCTGGAAGAACAGTCAGTGCTCATAACCACTGAGCCATCTCTCCAGTCACAAACCTGTTATTATTTTGAAAGTCATTTAACATTAAATTGTCTTAGTGTTAATCTCCTTCCCTACCTCCATTTCTTTTTCCCTTTCTTCAATTATTTGTTTAGTTTTGCTATCAGTATTGGGGAATGAGCATAGGACTTTGCTCACTTTGGCCTTGAACTAAGGATCTTTTTGGTACATCTTCCTTAATAACTTGGATTACAAACTTCTGCCATGGGTCTGGCTCTCTCTCTTCCTCCCTCCTCCCCTCCCTCCCTCTTTTTCTTGAGATTCTTACATAGGGCAAATAAATTTGCCTTGCACTAAGTTTTGAGATTTTTATAACGGACTTTATAACTTTTTCCTGGACTAGGTCATAGTGATGACCCAGTTTCTGTATTGTATAAGATATATAGACATTTTTCTCCTTAGAGAGTTACAATTTCCTGTATAAACTCAGACTGCCAATATTATTTTTGGTGCCACATAAAAATATTTGGAGAAAAAAGCATGTCTAAACTAAATTTTGTTCCAGTTGAGCTGATGTGGTGTTTCCAAAGTGTCTGGAGTGAGGCCAGTGGTCACTTGGCCAGTTTCTACATGCAAACCAATTGCTGATTAACAAATCTAGGACCTTACAGAAATGACTGACCTCCGGGTTCCCATAAGTAAACTGAGCTTAATGAATATGATCACCTTTTATATGATTTCACTGAGAGTTACAGGAAAGAATAGACCTACAACCAAGGTGTATGAGGTGAATGAAATGACTCCTGTAGTCCACCCTAAATGTGGACTATCATAGTTGAAAAATTTACATATGTCCATATCTAAGAATCATAGGATTTGATTTCTCACTTCCATTTCCACTCTTCACACCTTATTTGTTTAGCTTCCTTCTCCTGAAATGTCCATAGATACTGAATAAGGTTTCCCTTTAGAAGCATGTACCAGTAGCCAATTATTACAGAGAACAAAGGAGTCTTTTTGAAATGTCTGAGATTCAGAGGTGGAAGTTACCTAATGAAATGATTTAATCACTAATCAGGAAAGTCTTGCTGATCTACTTAAATTAATGAGGGAGTACAAAATAAAGCAAGAATCTTTATTAATCCTATTACCATGTAATATAATAAAGTTCTCTCCCCTATTCCTGATAGGCTAATGTGTTAACAAAAAAAGCAAGCTGTTCTAAGATGTTTTCCAGACAAACATTAAAATAACCTAGCAAAATATCAAGTGCTTTGAGAAAAATATAAAAATTCATATTCATAAGTATTTAAAAGAACAAGAAAGCATATAAGGGATTTGAGCAAAAGCCACATTGTTATGAAACAGAGCTTCCTTCAGCTGCCTGGATTTTAAAATTAAATTAAACATGTGTAGATCAGCATACTAGCGTCTACAGTATACATTTTATTTTAGCACTTTTCTGTTCCTTGTTATAATGACATGTTTAGTAATTTTCTTGTTGATTTTTTCTTCTTTCTCATGCCTCACACCAAACTGCTCAGGACTAAGTACAGAAAGTTGTATTTTTCATTCTAATCTCAACATTTGATTGAAGAAATATATCACCTTCCTTCTTGTAAAAAGCTTATTTTCATAAAAGCAAGCTTCCTCTAATGTTGAAAGCAGCACTGGATTTTGCCATTTAAATTATTTATTTATGTATGTTTGCAGCAAAATGCATTCATTGTTAATATTAACTTCTTTCATTGATCTTTAATAAAATTCTTCATGGATTAATACTGCGGCCCACACAATTTTTATCTTATAAGGCTTTTGGAATCACCAATTGTACCAGACTTTTTAAACACCAACACTAGTCAGCGCCATTTGTGTTTCATTAATGGTGGTAAGTTCTTGGTCCAGACATCACACAAACAGGATAAAAGCCTTTAAATGCGTAATATTTTTTCTTAGGTACCGCTTTCGTCGTCTACGTTTTAGATATGTAAAATTTCGTAGATAAGGAATCAGAAAAGATGTTGTTCAAGAGAACCGTTTACGCCACCTCTTCATTTCATTCATACATTTTTTAAATGTCAAAGGCAAACCATCTCTGTGTGGTTTTGAAAAGCCGTTCAGAGACAGTTTTCAAGCAGAGTTGGCTGTGACTGCAGTTTAGTTGCTGACAGCTACAAGGAATTATTAAGAATCATCATGTGATAGATTAGTACTCACTGTGGTTTACGCCCTCAGATTCTAATGGGAAGTGATTTGGAAACAACATAAGAAATACGTACTGTGAATGCAATCCTTTCTCTTCAAGGACACAGACTCATTTCTGCATTTCAAACAAGTCTTGTCAAATTATCCACTCTTGTGTTTATTGCATTATGACGGGTCGTAATGACATTATTTGAGCTGTGTGGCTTTTTTACCCTTTGCATGGCCCAGTGATTAAAAACCTAGGCACATGGGCAGAACTATTACATATGATAGCTCCACTAGGAATTGCACCATAGGCTAATATATTACAGGTATATAAGTGATTAATAAGAACTTCACTTTGGTATTTGGACAGAATGTAAAGTATGCTGAAATTTTAAAGAAAAGTGTTTTGTTGGCTGGAGGAGAGGGAGAAATTGACTAAAATTGTCAACTAAAGAAGGAACCAGAAGCCTCTATTTTCCCATTCCTAGAAATGTAATTTGAGCTTGTCTCAAGCCCTCTCCTAGTATGTGGACTTTTCTCCACATCTCGTTTTCTTTTCTTTTGTGTTTAAGAAGATATGTTTAGGAATGTAAGTTCCCAGTTTTACAAGTATTATTTCTAAGGGTTAGGGTTAGGGTTAGGGTTAAGGTTAGCGTTAGGGTTAGGGTTAAGGTCTTTGGTCCTAGGTAGATATTAGACATTATAACATGAAGTACAATGGCTTCTTATCCTTCTTGAATCTAGTGACAATGATAATAGTACAAAATTAAATATTCTTTCCTTGGCTTTCAAAATTTCTGGAGTAAAAATATCAATTCAGTTAAATAATTTATTACAGTGAAAACAGGTAGTTGGAGTCTTGTTGCTGGATAATAAATTTCAAACTTACAATGTTTTAAAAAGCAGTAGAGGAAACAAAATCACACCAGGCAACTGATCTTAGGAAGAACAGTTCCTAAGAATGATGGCCTTTATCTATAATTGAGGGCACAGTTGGAATCCTGTGGTCTGTTATCAAACCACTGCTATGTGTGGGTTTAAGGACAGAATGTCTGTATGCACCAGGGTTTTAGGTAATTTTTTTTAATTTATTGCAATACTTTAATACTTTAATATGGGAACAACATATTTTACCTAACCTTTTTAAAAGGAGGAACACGTACGCACAATGATTCTTGAAGAAGGGCACATTGGTTCAGTGGTCTACCCACTTGTTCAGTGCTTGTTGAGCAAGTGTGAGGATCTAAACAAGATTTCCCAGATGCCACTTAATGCCACGTGTAATCCTACTACTCCTACCCAGATAAGGGAGGCTAAATGGAGGGTCTGCTAGGCCAGCCATGCTGCTGTACATAGATAGCATTGAGCAATGAAAACCTTAAAGATGGTGGGGGACAGGTGCTGACTACCAATGTCATTCACTGACTTTCCTGTGTACAATGACATGCCTACATTCACACAAAAATGCAACACACACACACAATTTAAAAATAAGAAAATATAAATATTTGTTTCAAAAACTCTAAAACTAAACCCTGATCTCCTCTGCAACCATATTCTTCCTAGTCTTAGCAAAGACCGCATATCTTCTCTGGTTTTCAACACATGATCTCTTACATATTTTACATATTACCTCTGGAATATTACCTTAGAACAGCAATTAAATATTCTTTTCTAGTTAATAATTGCATCCCATTAATAAAATCAATTAAATTAATGGAATAGTGACTATAAGTTGTTCAGTATGCAAGCAATTAATAACGAATCTGAGACCACACTTTCTACCAACTTCTCTATTTAATACAGCAATAATATGAGAGTAAAAAGATGCTGTGATTCTCACCTGCTTGATATACAGTTACTACACCTGCTTCAACACAGTCCTAACTGGCTACTTTAAAAACAATTTCAAAAGAAGAAGAAAATAAACCAAAATGTATACATCAGTAATAATCAGTTTGCTTACTTTCCTTATAAACTTGATTTTTAAATTTTCTATTTGTGTGTGCCACATGCACTCCTGGTGCTTGTGATGGCCAGAGACACGGGACAACTTGAAACAGGAGTTCCAAACAATTATGAGTTACCTTCTGGGTGCCAAGCATTGATTACTGTGTCCTCAGCAAGAACAGCTGGTGCTCATACCCATTGATCCATAGCCAAATGGCCTGCTTACTTTCTTTTATCTCCTTTGTACATTGTGAACTTATTTCACAAGAACGTTTAGGTGAAGAGCGTTTTCTCGCAAGGTAATGTTTACTCTTATATGTAACACATGAGAAGAGGGTAAAATCAAAATTGGAGAAATAAAATCCAGAATTGAATCAACTGGGCATATACATAAAGGGTAGTTGTTCAGGACACAGCTGTGGATTTGCATTTACACATCTGTCCCAGGACTCCAGGCTGCAGGAATGTTCAGTGAGATAAAGGCACTTCTGACAATGTCCAGCATGAGGCCCAATAGGCTCTGACCTTCAAAGCTATGTGTTATAGAAAATTTTGGTTGTGGTTCCTAAAATAACACCAGATATGAAGTTTTTTCTGCTCACTTCTTTGTGTTGTATTTTTTATAGAATTTTTTTCTATAATGTTTGCAAAGATCATATTCTGATCCCAGGTTTCTCCTCTCACAGCTGCTCCCAGGTTATTCTCATCTCCCTCCCTACCGGAGTCCCTGCCCTTTTCCCCCTTGTTTTTAGAAATCAAACAGAGGAAATAACATGAATAATAAATAAAATGAAAAATATAAGAAATACATACAACCAAACGTGAAAATCACAAGACTGGAAACTGTAATATACAACCAATGACTAACAAGACAAAAAAAATACCCCAAAATGCAATATGAGATAAAAGTTCACAAAAACACCACTGAGTATATTTTATTTTGGCCATCTACTGTTGGCCTGGGACCCACCTTTAAATATGTAATATACCCAGTGGGACTCTGTTGGAGAAAACTATGTTTTTCTTTATAAGTATGCATCAGTTGCAGATAGCTTTTGGGTTAGTGTATAGGAGCTCCTATGTACTTCATGTCCTAGACCAAAACTTGTGCGGGCCCTGTGCGTGCTATCACAGTTCCTGTTGCATTACTCCTGTTTTGTCCAGAAGACATTGTTTCCTTGGAGTCATCCATACCTTCTGACCCTTATAATATTTTTGACTCCTCTTCTGCCTACGTCTCTGAACCCTGATGGGGAGGAGTTCAGTGAAGACGTACCATTGAAGACTGAGTGTTCCAAAGTTTCTTACTCTCTGCACATCACCCAGTTGTAGTTCTCTGTGTTAGTTCTCATCTACTGCAGGAAGAACCTTCTCTGAAGCTGAATGGACAGAACACTGATCTGTCAGCACAGCGGAATGTCCTTATGTATAATTTTATTGCTCGACCCCCCTCTTCAATTATGCTGGACTCAATTGACTACAAAAAGTTGCTGTAGGTGGGAGAAGACATAGGCATTGACAGAGGGTAGAAAGCATGGTGAGGAATAGAAATAATTCTTTGTATGCTTCTTTAGGGATTTATATCCAAATTCAAATTGCCTTCCACATAATGATGGAATTTTTCCTCCTCCGCCACTGTGAAGTATTCAGACCATGGAATTATAGAGATGTCAAGTGATGCTGAAGTAGTCCTCTCAGTCTTTATATCGCGAAAGCAGTTCAGGAAAATGAATTTAAGGTTATTGTGGGGTAGGCAGCATTTGTCCTTGTTTGCTTTCCAAAAGCAAAGGCTACAATAGTATATTACTCTGTGATTCGGTGATTGAAGGCAGCAACTCTTGAGTCCAACAGCATTTGGTTCCTTCCAACCTCACTATACCGTGCTACTTTTCTTTAGTGTGTGAACTTTTGTGATTCATTTATCCTGCCTGTGCTTTATGATTATGATGCATGTATGAACAATAACACATACTATCTAAGATCATGGGAACTGGAAACAGGTGACTTCATGAGCCATAAATGACATTAGGTCAGGACGATTTAAAAGCACTTCAATGCTTACACACACAAGCATATACTAGTTTCAGTGTGCCTGCTGTATGAATTTACATTATCCATTCTAAATAGGGAATTATGGAAAACAATTCAGTGTCATGAGAAGGACAGTGCTACCTTGGTATTGCTTGACATTAGGATTTATGGTGTTTTCAGTCATGGCTTATTCATCTTTCTACCCGTCAACAGCAGGATAGCGTAACAGAGAGACAGGGCTATGCTATCATTATAATGTTGAGAAAGGAAACACATTAACCCTTCATTTTGTACATAGCATTTGCGTGTGTGTGTGTTTGTATACATTACATATATATATGTACATATACATATATATACACATATATATATGTGTGTGTGTATATATATATACATGTATATATATATATGCTTATCATATATGAACAATGACGAGTACATGCCACATCCAGGCTTCCGTGTTACTCTCTGGCTTATTCTGCTCCACATGGGGCTGGTTCATCTGGGCTATAGTTAGACTAAAATGTAAATGTCCGTTGTAGTTGAACAGGTTGAGGGAGTTTATTTCCCTATCAGACTCTCAGAGAGAGTATTGTATAAGGTTATTTCTCTGCTCAGTTAGTGGTTCCTCTCTTTGGCTCTATTCTGGCTACAATCTGGAGGGAACTAGATCCCTGCACATCTAGCCTGGACCAGATAGGAAAGAGCTCCCCACCTCATATTTTCCCCAGGGCTGTGTGCAGTTCCTGCTGTTTTCTAACCCCTTCCAGTTCTCAATTTTCCTCTCATTAGTACTTCCTCAATCAAAGGTTTTTATTGGGCACTCTGATTCCTAACAGGAGTTTGAATGATACAAATCTCTTCAATGAAACAAAATTAATGATTTCTCTGCAGAGAGGAAGGAATAATAAATTATACAACCACAGGGATCGATAGCACTTAATGTCTCTATTTCTAAAGTCAAGACAAGCTGTAAGTGATTTGTCTGAATCGCTCCCACTCTGTCTTTGTTGGGAGTTTCTAAGCATGGTGCAAATGTTTGCATGTGCATGCTTCCTTTGTGTCCTATTCTCAAGAGTTGTATTATGGTAAACATCTGGAACTGGACACATTTATGTACAGTGTTGGATGCGTGGCCCTTTCTCACAGCCAATCAGAGTTGAGGTAGAGACATTAGTAACTTGAGATTGTTCTTGGCCAAACTGTAAGTTGTAGACAGGCCTAGGCTACACTGTCAGGTTCTATTATTTAAAAAAAAAACTCACAGAAGTAGAGTAAACTGAGGTTCTAATTGCTGAATGAAAAACCAATATCTACCATACATCAGGCTTTCAATTCAATCCTTACTATCTCAGAATAACAACAGACTGCACTGGAAATTGCTTTGTATTTTAGGTACAACAGTGAGTAAGAGGGACCAGTGGAAAGCTACTAAAGGGGACTACAGTACAGAGATTAAGAAACTTGTCACCCTTCTGAGGCTCAATTTCTTCTTAATCTTTTCAGAATTAGGAAATTGAAGCCTATCTTCCAGACTGACTTTAAGAGGTAAATCTATTCATTTGTCTATATACTGTCTACAAAATAGCTGTTGAATAATCCTTGCAGCTAATAAGCACAACCAATATGCCCAGTATTATATTTTTGTTAATTCCATATAGTTTTTTTCCTCCAGTATTTCATTGGTGTTAGATCAATGCCTAATATCACCATGCTCAAACTATCTAAACAACCTCTAATTCCCTGGTTTATATTTACAGGTATTTGCAATAAGGTTTCTGCTATATGTGTGTTGAACCATTTCTACTCAGTAGAGTCATTTCTATTGCCTTACTGCATCTTTCCTTTCATACTGTCTAAAGTGGTTTCTCTGTAACTTTATCTTACTTAGTTTGATGAATCTTCAGAAGCTGTATGTTTCTCTCTGTTATTTTCTGGGTGCATTACCATAGTCTAGTATCTAGAGCCCCTTCCAGCTGAGTTACCAGTTTATGGGTGCATTCCTTCATTGTGTCTTGTTGTCATGCCTTTAAATATTCTTCAGAAAATCTTTATCCAGTTCATAATCAAATCATATTTCACTCTGTGTATCAGAAAGACCCTCAGATCATCCCTTAGTGGTACTTTTTAGTTCATTTCTCTATCTTATACCGTTTTACCTATAAATACACAACAGTAGTTTTCCAAGGATTTGTGTATATGTGCACAGGATGTACCATATGCATGCACATATGTATGCATTTTTTTACATGTGCAGGTAGCTGGCACATAGGTTTGCATGTTCTAGTAGCCAGAGGTGGAATGTCTTCCTCAATCACGTTCCAGCACATTACTTATTTGTAGGCTCTTAATTAAACAGAGAGCTAGCTGATTAGCTAACTTGCTAAAGATATCACTTGTCTGTTTTCCAGGACATGAGATCATATTAGCTACCACACTCAAATAGCATATATACACCGACTGGGACTCGACTGTGTTTCTCATGTTTTGGACAATCTCTTTATTCACTAAGCATTTCTCTAGCTTCTCAAAGTAGGTTTATATAAGAAAAAATGTATCCCTAGATGTCTTGGATAATAGCAGTATAGTCTCTAGGATCCAGATCCAAGAGATTCTGAGTCAGAACTTCTCCCAGTGTTCAAGTTCACTTTCCAACTGAAGTGTACTGACTACACATTGCTGTCCTCAGCTCCTCTTGTTGACAGTGTCATGGATTTTCATGATTCTCATATCACCCAGGGTATCATGGGAGGACTCCATATTCTATTACATTGACTAACGACTTGAATGTGACTGAATTGTCAATTTTCCTTTTATAATCAAGATGACAGTAGGAAAACAAATCAAGTTTTGATGTCCAAACCAAAACACATCATATTCCTAACTTCCATAATATTTCTTGCTTCACATCTTATATTTATATATTTCCTACATGTCCCCCTGATTTGTGGAAGTTTTACTGCCAAAATTGTGTTTCAGTGATGCAATCATATCAGGCTAGGTGTATAATCTTTAGGCCTTTATAACGCTTTCCTTTTTTGTTAGTTTTTGATTGATGTACATTTTCATGAGGTACATTGTGATACCATATTGATTCATATATGTATGTATATGATATGTGTACATATACATATATATATCAGAGTAATTATGTTCATGATATTAAATATTTTATACTGCAAATACTAAAAAGAACTCGTTTTTAGATATACAATGGATTGTGGGCAAGTATATTTGGCTTACTGTTCCAAGCAGAACACAAGATTTTATTAATTCTAAGAAACTCTGCAGAAAGTAGTCTAATTATAATGCCTCCCCCTTTCCAACCCTGACTTTCTTCAGGGACCTCTCTCTTTTGGATTTTTTAGTTGGTATACACATGCTACAGACCTGAGAGTGAGTGATTGTTAATCGGTTGTTTGTTGTTATTGTTTGCTGTCAGTCCTGGTTTGTTAAGTAGTTAAGAAGAAAAGGAAAGCAGGTATCTCCTTTGTGAATGACTCCATTTTGTAAATAGGGTGATGAGGTCAATCAGGCAAGTTCAGCAGCATACATGCATTCATTCTCCCTGATGTTGACTATGAATGTGATGAACCAACTGCACCAAGCTTCTACATCTATGACTCCCACATATTGATAGTATGTAACCTGGAATTATGGGTTAAAATAAACTCTTTCCTAGCTTGCTTTTAAAAGTCCAGGTGTTTTGTCATAACAGATAGGAAATTAGCACACATGTATATAATACATTATGGTTACACTCATCCCTTAGCCTATACTGACAGCCCTATCTCTCCCCTTCTCCCCAAGTCTTCATCACACATTATGATATTTTTGTTTTGCATTTGCTCTGTGACCCATTGATTTTTTACATATGTATGAAGCTATTCATTAGACCTCAAGCTATTTAAAAGTGGCCACGTCTCTGAAGATGATGACTTCTCTTCCATCAGCCTTCAGTGGATTAGGCCCCCTGATCTGTGCCTGAGTGTTTATTACCTGTCTACGCAGGTCCTACTCAGGCGGTTGCAGCAGCTGTTGTAACTTCATGAATACCAAAGCCCATCAGACCGCATTTCACATTCGTCCTCTCTAATATTCCTTATGAATATGAAGTAGCTGGCCCATAGGCAGCAATTTGTCTGATCTGCCTAACCTGTGAGCTTCTGGGAGACAGAATGCCTTGTGAATTTTTGTACCCATCACAGACCTTAAAAATTTAGTGTTACCCCTTCTTAATTAAGAATTTGCTAAATTGCATTGTACCCGTTATTGAAGTTTACTCTTCTCATAATCTGACTGATGTATGCTTTCATTCTTATCACATTTCTTTCTGATACTTTCCCTGTTTGGCTCATTCCTTGCCATCCCTCTGATAGCTTCAACTTTCAAAGCTGTGGTACAGACTGCTTTCATCATTCCTGAGGCTGATGCTTATTAATTCGTTTTAAGTTACAGGCAACTTCGTTTTCTCTTTTTCTTTGTGTAAGAAATCAATCATTTATTTTTAATGTATCTGTCAATCAAGCCCAGCCATGAATCATTTAAAATAATTATAGTTGAGACCTTTACTTGGAATTCTCCTTCAAAGTATCATCATGAGTCACCCATCACATAACTATCCTGGGACAAAGGGTGAGGTTCGTAATCAGAGTACATATAACTCTTCAGATGTTTCTGTCCACATCTGTGACATAGCTGTAAGAACTCTTTCTACTTTGTTTCTTGTGGGGACTTTAAGTACTTTATTAACATTTCTAGAATGAGGGTTGCTTTGTAGGAGAGGACTGTAGTAGTGGGAGCAGCCATGATGGGAGGCAGAGATGAAGGCACTCTGGGTAGTCGATGCAGTCTGAGAGGAGTAAATACTTCCCGCATTAGTACTACGGCTCATGAATCAGGAAAAAAAACTACTAATCAGGTGAAGAGAAAGAAATTACAATTTGTAGGAAAATGGATGTAACTGGATGTCTCCTAAACAAATAACCTAGATTAAGAAAGTCAAATACTGCTTGCATATTCTTCTATGTAAGTTTGGGAATATATAGAGGTGGAGTTATAAAACTCTAAGGAGATAAAGGGTGGGAAGAAGAAATCGTAAGGGGAAACCAAGTAATAAAATACCTGTGGTGTGAAAGCAAAAGCAAGTCTTTGAGGGGGAAAGTGGAAAGTATTAGGATGGTACCGGAATGACCGAGGACATTAAGGTCAAGGAAACAGAACAGAAATGAAGTCCTTATGAAAATGCATAATGGAAACCATTGATTTCTGTGCTAATTTTAAAAATTAAGAAACTTGAAGGAAATAAGCCTACTTTTCATCATAAAACCATCACAAATCAAGCAAAAACCCACCAAAGGCAGAAAATATCAGACACATCTGGTCCTGCAGCACCTCTATCCCCATGTACTGCTTGTTGGCCTTAAATTACATGAGTAAGCTTCATTCTCATTTCGTGGGAGATATCACTTACTGTTAAAACGATAATGAAAACAAAATAAATTACATCAGAAAATTACTTTAAAAGCTAGTAGAGGATGCCCTCAATTTATAAAACTTAATTTCAAAATATATAAGAGAAAGCAGCCTTTTGAATGTCACATCCCTTAGCGTCCCCTCTTCCGGGTGGTTACTCTGCTGCCCGTGGTAATTCCTGCTGGGGATGTTTTAAAACCATATGCTGTGGAGCATATGGCCTGTCTGTCAGAGGCTGTTTCTGCGGTGACAGGGAATCATTCCAAATAGAAGGTTGTTAACAGAAACGCTCTTCCTATGGGGTATTTTGGAATCTCTGACTCTGTTGATTTCTTCCCTCAGTTTACTATTGCATTTGAAATTGAGAACAGGGGCGGGGCAGTTTTTTATCATTTTAAGCACAAATACTGTGACTAACATAGAGTGCATGCAGATATCACATCATAAACTCTCAGACCAACAAGGTCTCCTAAAATAAATTGTTAGATTTCAATGATTAAATAATAGCAATTTTTTCTGTATATGTTCGGTCAATAACTATAGACGTGAGAGAAGATGAAAATAATAACAATTTTCCAGGCCGAAAGAGGGAGAAAAAAACCAGAATGATGATAGTTGTGGGCTTTGCACTGCAATGTCATGTGTAAGACCTCCTTTCCTTCTTTTTCACTTGATAGCCAATTCTTTTTTTTTTTTCTTTTCTTTTTTTTTTCTGGAGCTGGGGACCGAACCCAGGGCCTTGCGCTTGCTAGGCAAGCGCTCTACCACTGAGCTAAATCCCCAACCCCAGATAGCCAATTCTTAAAAAAAAATTTTTTTTTTACTCTCTCTGGTAATGATAAAACCAGTGTAGGGTAAATACTATTGGGTGGTTAATTAGCTCTAATAGTACTCACTGGGTCAGGGTCTAACTCAGAGGAAGCCACAGAATAGGAGAAGGTAATAACAGTCTCTGGTTGGAGAATGCTGGCACCGAGCACTGATATTCTTAGCAGGCAGCGGCTGGGTTTCAATTACCAGGCTTTAGGGCAATCAATGGATGACAGGCAGAAATGGAATGCATCATTTGAGTAAGACATGCACTTGAAAATAAAATCTGCAGGAGCTATTACATGTGATGCTGATGATGCTATATTGAATACCAGCTGTGTCAAAAAGATAGTAATTAAATGACAACTGAAAATATCAACAAAGCCTCTGCTTGCTGCTGTGACCTTGGCTAGGTCTGTGACATAAGAGACCTCACGAGCAAATGTCTAAGATTCCTAGTATTGATTACAGTGTGCTGTTCATGTATGTGAGCATTTCAACTCTGCAAATAAGGGAAAAGCACCCATTCAAATGCATAGCAACAATGCCAACCAACCAGAGCTTCCAGGGACTAAGTCACTACCCAAAGTCAGTCCATGGACTGACCCTGGACTCTGACTTCATAGGTAGCAATGAATATCCTAGTAAGAGCACCAATGGAAGGGGAAGCCCTTGGTCCTGCCAAGGCTGAACCATCAGTGAACAGGATTGTTGCGGGGAGGGCTGTAATGGGGGGAGGATCGGGAGGGGAACACCCATAGAGAAGGGGAGGGGGAGGGGTTGGGGGATGTTGGCCTGGACCGGAAAGGGGATAACAATGGAAACATAAATAAGAAATACCCAAGTTAATAAAGATGGAAAAAAAAGAAATGCATAGGAGGTACAGTACTTAATCCTAACACTTCCCTTAGATCATTCTTTGTGTGCTTAGTGGTATGGTGTGCATGGCATGGGAAAGTCACAGCTTACCAGAATATTAGAAGGTAGCCTGGAGACTCTTCTCCAAATATCCCTGTTAGCCAACATCCCTGAAAAGTTTGGGTGACCAGTGATGTTGGTCGAGTGTATTGGCCAAATGACAAAGAGAGAGGACAGTGCCCAGACATACAGAGACAGAGACACAGAGAGATATCCCTCTCCGTGGTGGAAATAGTGGAACAGAGATGTGTGTTCATGGCAGTCATAAACCCTTTAGTTTAATTTTTTCCTTCTGAAAAAAATATGTTCTATGAGAGAGTACGTTTTGGGTTTTGTAATCATCCCTTTTCTCTGTTGACATTAAATTTCAGAAAAATGGACATCTTTCCTGTGAATCCCAACATATTATTTTCTTTCTTCGAGACTTAGATTATTATTTTCCATGCTATCTGGGGGAAAAGGGGAAGAAAACAAGAAAGAAGGGACAGAAACAGGAAGCAATAAAGAATAATGAAAGGAAGGAAAATTGGGACAAGGGAAATGAGAAAGGAAGGACCCTAGAAGGCTGGAGACCTGGGAAAGGAAGGAAACACCAGTTGGTGTACTTAACCAGGTACAGGTTCATAGCAGCTCTAAAGAGTGCAGGATTTATTTCTCAATTTCTGGACAATGTATCTCTGAAACCAGATGTCTTGGTCTCCTTTCCAAAATTCTCAAAGAACCTTGTCCATTTGTCAGTAATGTCCTTTGCTCTTTATCTTAATTAATCAATCAGCCTAATGGCCTCGATACTCCCAAAAGATTCCCTTTATACACTGATACTTTCCTCAAATATCCCCTTTTTAACGATGACAATTTTTGATTGCTAAAAATAGTTCCTGAAGTTCTCAATGTGATGTCCACTGTTTGGTCAGTCCTTAAATATGCACATACAAGTAGAGAATGAGTGGTTGTGTTTATGTATTTAGGAAGACACAAACACACACATATACACACATGTGGAAAGGGGGAAACATCATATGTATAATCTCAAAAAGGAAACAAATTAAAAGAGGTAAAAAGATTAGAGAACCCTCTTTACAGTCATTTTCAAAAGGTCACATGTATAATTTTTTCTCAGCTTTGAAGGAAAACTATGAGACAAATATTGAATCCATGTTGTTAGATATTTCCCTAAAGATGTACATTGATATCATGCTTATGGTCCCATATTTATTTTCCGAAAAGATTTTGTCCTACTTGTTTTAGAAGGAAGCCCACTTCTGAAATAGACAATAGAATCCCCTTTCTAAATCCCAACTTTAAAAATACCACGGAAGCCCCTTTGGCTGTTTAACATTAGCTCTATTTTTTTTCTTCAATTTCTCTTGTCTAATGAGTAAGGTAGGGACAAGGGTTTGGATGACATTGCAGTTGAGGTGTTCTTTAAACTATTTGGCTGAAGCTTGCAATCTGAATTATTATGATGCTCATTCATTAACTTGCTGTCATTATTTGATATATTAATGTAGGTCAACGACAAAACAGCACTTAACAGTACTGATAGCTCGTCGGAACACAGAGGCAGGAGATGGCGTCAAACAGACCTTTCACTGTAAATTAAGGAACGCTTGATGTATGTCAAAACAGCTCTGGAATTAGACCCTCAGGTCTCTTATTCTCAGCCCTTAATTAAAATGGAGTTTTCAACTGCATAATACCATTCCTGGCTTATGTCATTTTTGGAGTATTTATTTATTTTTGATATTGAAGCTTCAAGCTGTTTTATCAGAGCTCAAAATTTTTCTTCTTCATTTTCTGTTTGTTTCTGTTTTTGTTTTGTTTGGTTTGGTTTTGATATGTTTGTCCCTTCTTGAGACATAATAGAATCAAATACATTTTGTAAAGACTGGGTATTTACAAGTTATTTTTTAAATATTAATTTTCGTTACAAATAGGAAATAAGTTTATTGTTTTTTCAGCTTCCCTGATTACAAATTTGCTAGTCATTCACTAATCATTCCTTATCATACTTTGTTTAGAAAGGGTTACTGACATTAAATAAATAGCAAGTATTTACCTCAAGGAGTATTGACCATGCTTCTTTTCTGATAGCCAAACTTCAGGTGAAAATTTTAACAACAATTTTCATTCATTCTATTACCATAAATTAGTTTGATGACAGATTTTTGATTCAACTTTGTTTAATATTTATGTTTGTTTGTTTGTTTATTTATGTATTGTGTAGCTATCTTCAGACACACCAGAATAGGGCATTAGATCCCATTACACATGTAATTATACATGTAAGCCAACATCTGGTTACTGGGAATTGAACTCAAGACCTATAGGATTGCAGCCAGTGCTCTTATATGCTGAGCCATCTCTCAAGCCCTGATGACAGATTTTTATCATTTTGTTATGCTTGTGATTTGTGTATAGTTGACATTCTGCTTTCAAATATTTTTTCTAGCTTTTTAAATTTTTATAACAATTAGTGTGATGAAAATGATCAAAATGTGTTATATGAAATCTTAAATTAATAAAATATTATATTAGAAAAAGAATATGTAATTATCCTAACACTCAGTGGTATGGATATTTTTATACATCAGTCTATACATGAAGATGCCACACTTCCAACAAAAACCAAAACTTTGAATGAACCATAAACCAGGAGCTGTCATTAACCCTAGATTTTGCTCGCTCATGTGATTGTCAGAGCAGTATGGTTTAGAAAGTCCAATCATCCTAGTTTTATGAATTAAAGAAAAAGACAAGAATACCTAAAAGTATCTATTAGCCTTTCCAACTCAAATATCAAGTCAATAATCCAGTCACAGTGAGCTATTTAACTCTTACCGGAGACTTTTTAATTAAAGAAAGATACCTACATAAAATCATTTAAACTTGTAAGTTCGTTTATTATTGACAATTGAACAGAAGAAAGTTACCGTATTAGAAAACTACTACTTTTCATATATACATATCTACATGTATAAATACTCTACAATAATTTTAAGAGATCATGGTAGAAAAATAATAGAATAGGCATGAAAATGAACTGGGCTACAAAGGCCTTGGCAGGGCCAGGGGTGGGGAGGTGAAAGGAATGGTGGGAAGATAAGAAGAATAAATGAAAAATGTAATAAAAAAGTGTCAAATGTAATAAAGAATAATAAAATTACAAGGAAGAGACAAAGTTCTTTTCTCCTCGTTTAAATTTTTGATAGCTTTGATTAGTGTTTGAATTGCCCCAATAACATTAAAATTTCAGTGGTGCATTTTGGCAGGTTCTTGGAAATGTGAGAAGTATATGGAATGTGGATTGACAAAGGATGATAATGGTGCACTGTAAGGAGCATGGGAATTGACCAGAGGTTTGCTTTGAACCATAATGAGTTTGATTGTTCATTCTAACTTAGTTATTACCTTACTTTCTATAAACATGATTTAAAAGGAATGAAAATATAGTTGAGAGACTGCCAAGAGCTATTATGAGTTTTGTTACAGAATGTAACTAAGGGCAGGTAAAACATAACTTTGTGCTGGAAAATTACAAGGTGACAAAAAAGTACATGTCACACCCAATCATGATAATGGATTTCCAGATCACATGACTGCCCTCTAATACTGTATAGATAGTCACGTAAAGTAACGTAATGTGTAAAATAGTAAAATTTCCAATGTACAAGCATAGATTTGGGCTATGACCCAGGCAAACTTGACTGAAGGGGTAAAAGTACAGTATTTGAAATCCAGATAAATAAAGACACATTAGATTCCTAATCATTAGTAAAAAGCCCTGAATTTTATGTTGAAGGCTATATTTATTTTATCTATCTGAATATAATAATTAGAGCAACTGTGAATAGAAAATAGAGAACCTATAACTAGAGAGATACAACCCGATAGCATAGAAGTAAACTACACAATCATTTTATTAGTTCTAGGAAAAGACATACTATGGGAAGCACACAGTCGTGTTAAGAAAGAGGTTCAGAGGAGACGTAAAAACTGTTGCTGTTCTTTTTCTTAGGCTGTTATATATGGTTATTGAAGACATAGGGCAAAGGCTGGAGTAGTTTCACCGAGGTCATTTGACTCTCAGTGCAATCACAATTTGAAGAAATATAGGGTTCACAATCTCTGGGCATGTCTACTGGTCCAACTCAGGGAGTGGTCTGTTTTAAGTCACTTGGTGCCCACTAAGCAAATGGATACACTGTTCATTTCTTCATTAATTATTGACCTTGAGGCTTTATGCTGTAGTCACGGAGTCAACATTACTACCCTCTAATCTTGCAGGATTTTAAAGTGTAGTTCTTTATTTTTTAATTTAATTTATTTTATTTATTTACATTCCAAATATTGCCACCTTCCTGGTCTACCTTCCCAGTGTTCTTCAAGGGATTCTCTCCTCCCTTTGCATCTGAAAGGGTGCTCTCCAACTCATCCACCCCCCTCCACCTCACACCTCCACCAATCCCCTTCCCTCAGGCTTCAAGTCTCTAGAGGATTAGGCACATCCTCTCCCACTGAGGCCACACAAGGCAGGCCTCTGGTATCAGCAATAGTTAGTATCAATGGTATCAGGATTTGATACCTGCACATGGGATGGAGCCCAAATTGGGCTGGTCACTGGGTGTCCTTTCCTTCAGTCCCAGCTCCATTTTTGTCCTTGGATTTCCTATAGATAGAAACAATTCTAGGTCAAACATTTTTAATGTAGGTGTGTGACCCTACTGAGAGCCCTGTCTATCAAAAGGAAGTAGTTTCTTCAGACTCCATCTTCCTACTGTTGAGCATTTGTCTAAGGTTGCTGCCATTGAGTTCTGGGAGCCTCTCACATCCCAGGTCTCTGGGACTTTCTAGAGGTTTTCCTTGGACGCCCCTCCCACCCCTAAACACAATGCATATTTCCATTCATACTCCTGGCCCTCTAGGCTTTTCTCCTGTTTCCTGCCATACCTGATCATTTCCCTCTTTTCCTTTACCCCCTTCTCCCACCCATGCCTCTCCTCCTTCTGCCTCCTATGATTATTTTGTTCCTGATCCTGAGTGGGACTGAAGCATCAGCTTGGCTATTTTATGCCACCAAGTTAAAAGCTTCATTTATCTTCCTTGACTGAATGTTTTAACTGGAACTTTTATTTAACCACAGTGTCTGATTTTATATCAGCCTCTGTGAGCCACTTAGACTTTCACTGTGAACTCTTCTTTATGTCCTACAAGGAGTCAATTCTCATGTCAGGGTCATGAAAATAAATACCTGAAATCATCAGCATTAACATTCTTCACATAGGCATTTTAGAGACACAGTTCATTTTTATTCTTAT
Source organism: Rattus norvegicus (assembly GCF_021556685.1). Taxonomy (NCBI): domain Eukaryota; kingdom Metazoa; phylum Chordata; class Mammalia; order Rodentia; family Muridae; genus Rattus; species Rattus norvegicus. The sequence continues at coordinate 91,546,277 of NC_141539.1, read as the reverse complement.
TAGTAGCAATAATTTGTAGAGAGTTTTCTCTTCTTAAGAGAGAGACAGAGAGAGAGAGAGAGAGAGAGAGAGAGAGAGAGAGAGAGAGAGAGAGAGAGAGACTGTTTGTCATGTATGGACAGGTAACTTTACAGACTAGAAAAAGGTGCTAGATTCCTTGCAGAAGGAATTACCTATTGCTGTGAATCACCTAAACTGAGTGTTGGGAACTAAACTGAGGTCTTCTGGAAAATAGCAAGTGCTCTAAAATGCTGACCTCTCTCTACAGCTCCTTGGAGTTTTTCCTTTGTGAACAATTTGTGTCAGTTTGCACTCATAATAGAAAACTTATGGATTTTTTCCATATTTTATTTTTAATCTAATCGATGTTTAATATTTAATAATATTTTGAGTTTAATCAATCTTCCAAAAATAAAGCCACAGCTATGGTTATACCTACATTTTTTCTCGTTATCTCTATTAATCGTTTAGTTTAAAACATTCTCATAGAACTCTTGAGGATTACCCTTTCTTTACATAAAGACTATATGTGTACACAAATGGCAATATATTCATGAATTACATCTTTTCCAACTCTTCATGATAGTTATACTGGACATTAGCTACCATATCGTAAAAGTAGAGATAAAGTAAATCACTAGTTTTACAGATAGTTGTATAACACTTCTGGAGAATTTAAACAAAATTATACTCACCCTGGTTAGGGGACCAATGACAGAAAAAAAGTAGAGGTTCCACCAAGTTGTCCATACTAAAAAACTAATGGGTTTATTGGGATTAAATTACTATGAGTGAGAAATTACAGGAGCTTGTTTGACTGAAAGTTAGCAGCATCACTGAAAAGCCCATTTCTCTGTGTAAGTTTTCAAGAAAACTGCAACCCTTGACAGCTTGCAGCATGCTTCACAGGCCAGAGTCTCCTTTCTGAAAGAGCTGCTACTTCTTGAGAAAATAAGAATTTTGTAAGCTTTAGGAACTTCCTGAGACATAATTGCTTACATGGTCTTACAGAGCCTCTCTTCCTGACAGACAATTAAAATGCAAGTGCTTTGCAACATAGAAATAAAGACAGAAAAGTCAAGCTTGTTTTCTGTGCAGCGTCACAGTTGATGTCAGAGTGAGATTTTGGAAAAAGGCACACCCAAAGTGTTAGCTGAACCTCTTTACATTCCTTCTTCAGGCTCTACTTTTGAAGTCAAACACTGCAGTATTTTGTCCACCAATAAATATATTTGGGGATACAGATGTCGATTTGTTTGTATGCTGATATTTCAAGTTCAACTCTTCATGCATATGAAATGACTGCGTTTATTAATACATCTTTCTGAAATTTGTCTCTTCAGATCAATTTCCTTAGAGATGGACCCAAAGCTGTGTGCATTTAGTAATTAAAATTACATTAGCAAACCTACTTCCAGAGAAGCCTACCTATTCTACTCATCGAAAAGGGTTATTTAAATTTTATCATCATCATATCAAAATTAGTATTAATCACTTAGTAGTAACTAAGACAAAATAAAACTGAATTATTCACATTAGTGAGTGAGACCTGGCAGAGACAGGTAAAAGAGAGTTTCATAAACCCATGTCCTGCAACTTCACTGCCCCATCCTCAGTGACTTTAACCACGTTGTTTGAGAAGAGAATTGGATCAATTGCACACTGTGTTCATTTCTACCAAATAAAGAAAATTGCTATTTTAAAAACTTAGAGTTGATTGATAACACTTACTGATAAATACTAGCATCTTACATTGTGTAATCTAGACAGATTATTCCCTTTGAACTCTTATGGCATGAAGTATTTAGTAAACTGTTCTTCGTGTATAAAATTATTAATGATGACAATTTTTCATTTTTCTAAATTATATTCTCAATCCCTAAATCCAAGAGAGAAAAATCTAAAGCTTTAAAATTAGAATACATTGCATTAAAATGAGTAGACCACCAGTAAAATGAGTAGAATACCAATAAAATAAATAATTTTATTTGTAGTGAAAGGGAGGAATGCAGAGAAAACTCGGCAAGTCACTACAATACCTGGCAGCATTTATATAGTCACATGAAAATAAAAATTTTAGAATTTGAGAAAAAACTAGAGATCATTAGGAGAAGCTCTTAGGGTTCTTTGAACTCGGAGTCCTTGAAAGCATTGTCCCACTAGAGTCTACATCAATCCTCATCTGCAATAATTGTGCTTCTGTTGGTTAGACTATAGTTGTGTATCCTGACTGTACTGTTTCCACTCTTCTGAGGTCTAATGGCATTGACCCAATTTGCTGAAGAACTTGCCCTCTTTTGAACTAGTCCCAGATAATGGATGCAATTTCTCAATGGAAAGAGGCTTTGGAGATATTAGTAGGACAGTTTCTGCTATTTCTGTGTGCTATTGCCATTCTTGGAAAAACAAATTGAAGTTTTCATTTTTGGTGCATTTTGTAATAAATCTCATTTGTTTTTTGATGAGATTGGCTGGGAGAAAGAATGGTTTTCTCTAAATATCAAATTTATGATTAGAGCTGGGAAATAATGGGAGTTAGATCATTTTGATTATTATATGCTGAGGACTTGTAGCTATTTCAAAGGAAGCAGAAAACCTCTAAATTTTAGGCAAGTATAAATATCATGTCATACTTTTCAGCAAAGAAAAATGATGTTCTGCATATAATACTCTATCTCTTACTGTAATAGTAGTAATTTCTGAGGCACAAAAGATTTGAATCTAAAGACAGTGCATGGAACGCATGACATATGGCTTCTGATATTTTGCCTACATTTGAACTTGAGGAGGAGATCCCTTTAAACACGGAATGCTTTGTGTTCAATCGCCACACTGTCTCACACCAGTCTTTTCCTTTTACTGTGCCTACATAAAGAATGGTGTCCAATGAGCAACAGTAAGGCTACTTTGTGTTTATCTTAAATTTAAAACAAACATTTCTTTGATTTTTTTGTGTGACAGTCATTGACCTACTTTCCAAACTATTGGAGTAATGTATTTGTTTAAGACATATCAAATTGTATATGTGTCTATACTTATGTGTCTGTGTATGAATATGTGTACATGAGTGAGAGCCATCGGATCCCCTGGGAGCTGAAGTAAGAGGTGGTTATAAGCTGTCTGAAGCGAGTCATGGGAACCAAACTTCAGTCCTCTGGAAAAAGCAGTAAGTGCTCTTAACAACTGAGCCATATGTCAGCCTCATTTTTCTTTCATTTAAAGTGCAGTAATAAAACCATGAGCTAGGGACAAATCAAGATATTCTAGAGGATCTCATGTAAAATCAGAGCCCAGATATAAATATCAAATTCCTACCCAAGCATAGGAAGCTTTGCTGTTCCTCATGTTTGTTTTCATATTGGACTTCTTTGCAGAACACATTCGATTCCTTCTCAACATTGGATTAATAATATGTGTGATGTACTCTCCAATGGGACAAGAAAAAAATCCCAATATTTTTTCCCTCAGAAATGCTGGGATGAAGGTAGAAGTCTTAGAGAGGGCATCTTCGTAAATATGGCCAGCCCTGTCTCTGACTGACTTTATTGGCCACATTTCTTCTCTAGCTCACAAGTCAAACAAGGTGACATTTGACAAGTGCTAGGCATGAAAGGAATACAGGAGACTTATTGTTATTTGTATGTGTAGGTCTCTTCTTCTATGAAACATACAAAGGAGTTTGAGGTTTGGCTTTAGATCTTAATAGGTGACACATAGGAGTGAAAAAGTGAAGAATATGTTTGATAAAATTTTCATAGCATTGATTGAAAAGAAAACATGTATGTGACTTGGGGAAGATAAATCTTATTTTTGTTATATTTTGCATTTAACTTTTGATGTTGTATTACAGGAAAACATTTCTCTTCTTAATATTTAACGTTATTTCATAAGATGCATCTCTTCAACATTAAAATTATTCATAGATATCATTGTTTTGCCTTGATGGTAATCGTTTACAGAATATAGCTTACAAATGAATACTTAGCTTTCAACTTGTAGAAAAGACTAAATCAAAAATTGTACATACTACTGACCACCTGCTAAAAAGAAACCAATAGTTCTACGCTTAAATTCCTTATCTGTCTATGAGCCCTGGAATTTATTGGGTGATTCAACTTATTTATAACAATGTAGAAGAGATTAATACAAAATATCCAAAATCTGACACAGTGAGTTTTTCATCACAGCCATGAGTTTAGAACAATCTTTTCCTTACATTGGATACAATCAATAGGCTCTTACCTTGTACCTTGTATTATTTATTAGATTAGAACCTTTAGAACATTTTTTCTCTCTAGTGACCAGGCATATAGTATTAGCCATAATTGGAGGGTGTGCTAAAACTCTTAGGGGATGAGCTCACACTGATTCTTAAACTGATTAAGTCCAAGCAACAACTGGAAGGGAAACAGAAAGTGAACTAAAGACAGATTGAAACCAATGTCTGTGTTATTTATATATCAGAGTATTGCCTTGTGGATATTATGGAAATGAGGATAAGAGCAGATGTTAGCCACGTTTTTGAGATAATTATTAAAAGCCATCCTTGAAGTCTGCCTTTGTGCATGTTTGCCTATTTGTCTGCTTTCACTGCTGCAGTGAGCACTGGATGAGAAAATGTCACTTACATTGTTTTGAAGTTTTAGATGGATGTGGTGTTCCAAAAGGTCCTTGCGGAGGAAGTAGAATTGGGTCAACAAAGACTGAGAAACTGGAAAAAGAACATAGTGGCAGCAAAGAAAAAAGACAAACAACCCCTACTGAAGTAGGATGCTTGACTTTCGCTCTTACTTTCTGAATACTAACAGGACAGAAGACAGACTGCACAGAGCAGTATAGCCAAGCATGAACGTAGCCCATCACTAATGAATATCCACTGTAATGTCTAATCACTGAAAGGTAAAATGAAAGCAGGCCTGATGAGAAGATATATATTGTTTTGCTTGTTTTCTTTGCAAGTGTAAGACTTACTATATTTACATACTATGGAGTCAAATCTTGATTGCCTGTTCTTTCATAGAAGTGATGAGAAAGCTTTGAGAAATATTGTGTATGTTAAGAAACGAATAAGAGCTACACATGATAACAAATAAAAGGAAAGAAAGAAACACATAGATATTTATGTTATTTTAAGAGAAGAGTAGATGTTCCCCTTCCCATCCTATCCCCAAGGGGGAGATGTTGGCTTGGAAACCGGGAAATAGAATAACAATTGAAATGTAAATAAGAAATACCTAAGTTAATAAAGATGGAGAAAAAAAGAAAAGAAGAATAGAATCATAAAAAAAGAGAAGAGTAGAAGTTTCTGTGAACTTCTGTGTTGGCAAACAATTGTATTGGCAGCAGAGACATGTGGTATGTGTCTCAGTTATACTTCTAGCATAATGGTGTGCTCCTTGTTTGTTTGTGTGCATTCCTCATCCTCAATGGTAGTTTTGCTTTATGCTATGATGATTTCCCTACCAAGATTTTTTTCCTCTGTCGAACCTCATATCATTCACCTTTCTATCCCTTCTCTGCAGCCACTCAGAATTCACTAGCACATCTAAACTCTCAGGGGTGAGGGTTGTCTCCTCTCATCTTAAATGACAACCCTGTCAAAAATCTCCTCCAGCTTCCCTTTGGATAACTTCTGAAGCATGTATTTCCCTTGATTTCCTTCCACTTCTTGGACTTGGTAAAGCCTATCTCTTCTCCTTGCCTTACATGCTTACGTGTTTCCATTGCTGTTGTTTGATCACTAACCTCTTAATTTTACACCCTCCATGGTCTGCCAGGCAGATTTCATTTGTTTGGTTATTAAAAGTTCTAAGACTTCATAACCATCACCAACTGCCCAGGCATTAGACAGCTCATCTGTATCATCCAAGACTATGTTCTTTATTTCTCCTCACATTTTTATTTTCTCCATCTCTGTATCAGTGTTCATGACAAAAGAATTATGTTCTGTAACTAGTCTGAGGACAATTGAGCGTCAGGGAGTTTAGGACTAACTGGACAGGATCTCTAGCACGTTTAAAGGCCAGTTTATAAAATAGTCATGAAAAGAGGAGTAGGCAAAGCATTCACACACTATTGACAAGGAAAAGCAGTACAGAGAGGAAGAACAGAGCTGACTGTGTCCCAGAAGTATTGTGCACACATGGTACATGGGGTGGGGTAGAATAAGGAGATCAAATGTCAGTAATGCTGTTTAGCTAAGTGTAAAATGATGTAGAAAATGGAATTAAATTTAGAAAAAAACTATGTTAGCTTAAATCAATTGTAAAATGGAAGGAAATTTTGAATATGATGGCGTTTGATTTTCATGAGCAAAAGTGAATGAGAGGAGGGATATTGGGATGAAGAATATGGGCTGATTCTATCGCCTCCGGCCGTGTGAGAGCAGTTTTCTCTTCTCTCTTCTGTCACCTCTGTTTAGTTTCTTTCCTCTCTATCCCCCCTCCTCTAACTGCCTTCAGCTCTCTCACAGTGTGTGAGCAGTGATTATGCACATTGATTTACTGAACCCAATATTGCAGTTAACAAGACAAGGGATCCTGGTCAACCATCTCCAGCTGTGTTTCATGGAAACCTTTACCCGCCACAGGATCCTAAGTCGAGTTGCTCTGGTGGTGAGCCAACATTCTAGTGGCAATGTGAATGGAACAGAGCAACTTTGTGAGGAATTGAAGGTATCTACTCAACTATAAGGCTATCATTTAGGATTCTCAGAGGAGTGACAACTAATACCAAAATAATTGCTGCATTATAACAGCATGGACTTCTGGAAGTGAGCTGTTTAGATGAAAAGTCTTACCTTTTAAAACATTTTTCCTCAAAATCTTTACTCTAACACACTGCAATGACTTCAGTAGATGATGCCTCGTTTCAGGCTTCTCCTGTCAGACAGTTAGGTGCACTCTCAGGTGGTTAAGACTGAACATTCTATTAAGTTGTTTTTCTCAATATGGTACATAAGGTGGATTTTTATGCAGCTGTAAAGAAAACTGGCATTGTGACATTTCAGGTAAACAGATGGAACTAGAAATAACCAGAGGACCTTGACTCATATAAACACATATTTCATATTCATATCTTCTCCCCCATGCTTCCAAATCCCATTCTATTTCTGCTGTTAACTGGAAACCCACTCTGTAGTCCACTTCTGAGATTTCACTTACCTCTGCCTTCGCAGTACCGGGTAAAGTGGGTTTGCTCCAATATTCCTAGTCCATATGCTGTCTTTCATATATGGACCCCAACTTTTAATGTTGATAAGCAAATATAAAAAGTGTGTGTGAATGTGGCTATAAGCAAAAAGCTACAACGGAGGTCATGAGAAGGGAACGAGTGGTTTAAGGAAGGTGGAAAGAAAGCAAGGGAATAAGAAACATTTGACCGGAAAACCCTAGACAGGATGCTGGCTATGATTGCATATGAGGCAGAATGAAGGGGAAAGGGGAGGAAGAAGCACAACAAAAGAAAAATGTTTAAAATGTTATGACGAAACTTAATATTTTGTTTTTCATTTAAAATGAATTAGTCAAGTGAAAGAACGATAGTAGCTTTTAACTGAATTATTCATTCTGGGAAACGTAGTGTTGACAATTTCCTTCCATCTACTTTACTGGACCTATTTTACTTTATAGGTTATTGATCTGTGGAATGAATAAGCATTTTGTCACCTTACTCTCATTCTGAGTAAATGAGTGGATTTTTCTCTTAGCAAGGCAGGGTAAACCACAGTGCCTTCCTGACCACTCCCCTTCACCTTCACATTGGTACAATGAAGACGTATTTTATCAAGACCTTGAGCCATCTCTCTCCCCTATCCCTCCCAGGCATTGAAAGGCATCTGTCCTGAGCCCACACATAGATTGTTAAGTTGAGAGATTCACACTCAAGTCGAAACGTAGGAAAATTACTCTTTAGTGCATAAGCCACATGCTCATAGGGTGCTTTCTGGAGCACAGTTACCCTTGATTACAAACATGTCTTTAAGCACACTATGCTTTTTGTCAGGAAGGTCTTCCTGCTCCTGTTTTCACAGCATCTTTCCAAACTCAGGTTAAATGTCAGTGAATCTGTGTAGCCTGGTCAATTCCTCCAGGCAGTTTTCATTTTTCTTAGCTTTATTCCAATGTAGCTCTTAAATTTTTCTTTTGGTGCACTAACTATTCTGCTTAATTATATCTGTTTTTCCAGTCTGCAGCTCCTGTATGCTGCAAGCTCTTTGAAATACAGCTATGTATATACACTAGTACATTTTATATAGACCCTAACCTTCATGTATAGCCTCATCACATGATGTTGATGTGACATAAGAGGATAAGTGTTCTTCTGGATATTGATATAGGGAAATATTTTCTGTTATATTTTTTAGCTGAATGAATATAAATTGGTTTTAACTTTCAAAACTGTACCTTAACAAGATAAAATAAAAGTCCCTGTTTGCCCTTTTATTCTGACCTCTAGAACACAAAAGCAACTTACTCTAATTGAGGTACCTAGTAGGATTAGTGTTTGGAAAGTAATGAGATTGGTTTACTTCAAGAAAATTTGGATGAATATGAGTCTCATGCAATATTTTAAACTAATTATTGAATCTATAGGGCAAAGGAACTCATAACCTTTGCTCCAATTTCAAGAAGATGAATTGAGGTTTTTTCCCAAAAGAGCAGAGGACAAAGCCATGGTGGGATTTTTTTTAAATGTTATGTAGTAAATTTCATTTGATATAAATAAATCAGTACCCTAATAACTGGTATTTTATTAAAAGACAAAACTAATGTCTTTATAGATTTAGTAAATGTTTACTAAATAACAGATAATATTAATGATCTGAATTAGGTGATATGTAGCAGATATTAAATGTCATATTTACCTAGCATTGAATTACTTAAATTTTCTTAGGGGGGTGTGGTGTGTGTGTGTGTGTGTGTGTGTGTGTGTGTGTGTGTGTGTGTGTGTGTGGTTTTGGACTATTTTACATACATTCAAGTGTATCTGTAGAGGCCAGAAAAGGATGTTGGATCCCACGGAGCTGAAGTTATAGATGGTTGTAAGCTTCTTAACATGAATACCGGGAGCCAAACCTCTGGTCTGCACAAAGAATAACAAACGTTCTTAACTTCTGAGCCATCTCTCTAGCTTTCAAAATGACTAACATTAAGTTAGACTGTTAGGAAACAAAGAACAAATCAGAAGACAATAGGTGTCTTCTGAGAGAAAGAAGAAAATTATTGTGCTTGGTAATCTAAGACCTCTTGGTGAACACAGGTACAGATGGCCATGGTAGAAGACCATGATAGATAGAAAACCATCACAAGAAGACATGGTTCAAATGTCACTGCTCCTTACTCTGTTACTGACAGGGAAGTGTTACAGAATGACGACATCTTCACACTTGTCCTTGTCTGGGACTTGAAAGGGTTCGGGGACAGGATACTGAACTGGGAGGGTGCTTTACTTGTTGTATTTGGAGCAGTTACACCACTGATATTAGTCTAGTTATGATGCTTGACTTCATACATAGTTTCCCAGTGCTCTGCTATTTATTTAGTCGAGTCTAAGTCTACAGTGAGAGTTATTAAGAATCACAAATATAACAATTCCAGACCTAGCATCCACAGACAATGAATCAAAAGGAACAAAGAACCAGTGATTTACTTTGTTTGTTTGTTTGTTTGTTGCTTGTTTGCTCGCATGCTTGCTTTATCTCATTTATGCTACAAAGAGCAAATGGCCTGTGTCAGGCACCTGATAGCCTCAAGTTTTCTTTCTCTAATTTGGAAATTCACCTGGGTGAGTTCTAAAGCCCTGTCAGCTGTACTTTCTCTGGAAAAGTAACTAACGTAAACATCCAAAGTATTCACCTTAGCCTTGAATGTCTAAATTACTAAGAATATATTTAATGGTTACCAGGAACATAAGCTGAAAGCTAAACTTTGTAGACTGTCACAGGATAGGTGGTAGGTTCATGCTGAGAGTGCAGAAACAGCTACCTTTTCCAAGAATGTGTTAAAATATAGAAGAAAATAGTAAAAAATTAACCCTTATAAATGTCAAATTTTGCCTACTGTATAATTTAAATTGTATAAACAAAGTTGCTTATTTGCATAATGAAGCATTTGAAAGATATATCTTAAAAATAACAATACTAGGTATTGATTTGAAATCTAAGCAAAACATAACAAGTACAAATTAGTCTAGAGAGAATGTCATGTAACTGTGTAATTAGGTGTATTACTATATGTGGACTATCATTTACAAGACTAAATTTAGCATAGGTATTTATTTAAAGAAACATATCTGTATTTTGTATTTAAATCTTTTCTATTTTGTTTTGTAGGCTTTTATTGCCATCAGCGTGTGTATAATTAAATCAGACAGATGCATTAAAATTAGTACCATGTCAGGATTAGTTGTCTAAATTGAATGCTAAATTTGATCACTGTCTGCAGTGATTTGCGGAAACATTGCAGGAGACACCAGAGCACCGAAAGCATCATAAGAGTATCCACTGTCACAAGAGCTCAGAAATTGTTTCATGTCTAGACAGAGTCCAAAGCAATGGTACAAATTTCGAAATAAGCAATTCGACATCCCAAACTAAATATGTAATGCATTTAAGTTTTATTGATTTTGAACAAATAAAGTGATGTAACATGTTTGGTTATATTTTGGTTTTATTTTTTAATAAAATACCATTGCATCAGTTACCCTCTTCCTTTTCCTCCATCCAACCCCTCCCATGACTCCTACTCCCTCTCAAATTGATGGCCTCCTTCTTTGGAATTACTATTTTTACACAGACAGAAAGGGGGTGGGAGGGAGAGAGAGAGAATGATAGGCTCACTTAGTGAAGCTTATATTGATGTTATTTCTGGGTTGACCACTTTGTCTTTGATAATTAATTAGTGGGATTCCCCAGGAGAAGCTAATTATCTATCTCCTAGTTGTCATTAGTGGTGAATATGTTTTTTTTTGTTTTGTTTTGTTTTGTTTTGTTTTCTCTAGATTCCTTCTTCTGTGTTAGCATGTCTACTGATATTATTACTATTCAGGTCATGTTTTTTTTTATTTTTAAACATTTTTTATTTGATGTTTATGGACATTTTGCCTGTGTGTGGATTTAGGTGCTGCTTAAGTCTCTGGTGCTTGCAGAAGCTAAAGGAGGATGTCATGTACCCTGGAAGCAGAGTGGCAAATGATTGTGAACTCTTTTGTGGGTATTGGAACAGAACCCTGATCTTCTGTAAGAGCAGCCAGTGCTCTAAATTGGGGAATTCCATTGTTTGGTTATTTTAAAAAGTAAAAGAATACTTATGTTTATAAGATCTGCAGATATATTTCTAATAATGTAGTCTGGGTAGTAGTACCATTACAATTACATGAACAGATGGTAAAAATGCAAAGTCCCAGAGTTTTCTGCAAAATGTTAGGTTATTCTGTGTATCTAGTAAATACATTCCTAGCAAGCACTGTGTGCAAAATTACTACGCACTTGGAGTGTTGCAACTATCCGTCTTAAAATGGCTTTCATTCCCAGTCTGCCTTGAAGCTTTTAAGGATCGATATTGGAAAGCAGCCAGATATTTTAAAATTAAATATCAGGTTTGTCTGCAAAGAATACAAACATTTGTTGCTTTTTGATTTGTTGTTTATATTTTGGATATTTTTTAATTTTATTTTTGCACCAAATGGATGTATTTATCTGCATTTCCATTAAAATTTAGAAATATAAAAATGTACACCATTTTGCTTATTCATCTCTGTGAGTGTGCTATGAATCTAAGTGGTGTATGTTAGAACATTAAATATTAGAAATAGTTTTCCCTTCAAAAGATGAATTTTCCAGAAGAGAATAAATTGATTGTAGTCCTTTTCTTCTTCATGGAATCACCAGGATCATTTTCAAGAAATATATGACTTCTGATGTTTTTGTGTCATTTTCTTTAAATTCAAGCATTCTAGCATTCTTTTCTTTGGTGGGGGGTGGGGGAATTGATAGCTTCTATTAAGGACACTGCTGTTTAGAATGGAGATTCTTGTCAGGATTGTCTGTGATTGCTGCCCTCTACGTATACAGGCAATCTTCTTTCCATGTCTCCTTCAGTTAAGATAATTTTCTTTCACCTCCAAATATATTACATGCAAAACCGTGGTGTCCAAAAATGGTGATGGCCTCCACTCTGAAGTTCCTAGATGTCAGTTTGTATTTGATTGTAGACACGCGCGATTAGCTAAGTATTTCTCATCACTTGAGCAGTTTCTGACTGGGATAAGTAATATAACAAGAACTAGTCATGTTTCTTAAAGTCTTGTGCACTGACAGGAGAGAAAGTTGGGATTTAGACAGTTCTGCAACTGTTAAGTTATGCTTCGATTAAAATTTTAGAATACGATATCAATAACTTGCTGCCATCACCAGTGCTTTTATTCAGAGACTGTCTTTGTTGGACCGATGCTCTAGATGCTCCTCACGTAGCTGAAATCCAGCCCTGCTCAGGAATCTTTCCTAAGTTCTCACTTGCCCCACGGGACTTCAAAATGAGTGTACTGATGCCTACGTCTTCAGTCCAAATCACTTGTCCTCTTCTAATTGTCTTCTGGCTTCTGTACTACATATTCCAAGTAACTCATTACTTATCTTTTCCAAGTTTTAGTTCAGAAACAAGGCGGCCTTCTGATTTTAACAATCAGCTTAATCACATGCCCATAATGACACGGTTTTCAAGAGGCAACAATTTTCTCCCACTTCTGGGTTCTCCTTTGTCATTTTCAGAAGGTTGTGATGACTCTTAGATAAGTTAGAAATGTTTTGCCAAGAAAATTTATCACTTGGGCAAGTTCAAAGTGTTGGGCTAATGGGTCTGATATGGTGGAGTCTAATAAGAATTCATTCTCCAATCGGGATGGATTGTATGGGATTTACTCAGGTTTTCATGTACTTTGTCTCTTCCTCACTAAACAGCTCCCCCGACGGTTCGGATTGTGCACTCAGGATTGGCCTGTAATATAGAGGAGGAGCGCTACTCGGAAAGGGTCTATACCATCCGGGAAGGAGAAACGCTAGAGTTGACCTGTCTGGTTACTGGACATCCACGCCCACAGGTGAGTCCTGAGCTGCGTGTGACGCTGAAGAAGACTATGATTTTTCTTAGAAGTTGAAATTCATTTTACAAAAAAATTCTAGAATCCCTCTCTCTCTCTCTCTCTCTCTCTCTCTCTCTCTCTCTCTCTCTCTCTCTGTCTCTCTCTCTGTGTGCGCGCGCGCACGCATACGCTCACGTATGTTCAAGTTTTTATTTGCAACTTCGATGTAAACAAAGAGAATGGGAGATAAGGGAAATAATTTCTAAAAATCAATCAGGATTTTCGGTGCTTAAGTTGAAACAAGAATCTTTTGGTTTTATGCTGTGAGAAATTTAGAATACATTTTCAAGAAAGCTGTTAAAAAGACAACTATAAAAATAGCTTAGTAAGATAACAATTCATATGGCGGGGAGTTTATTTTAGAATGTGGAAAACATGACTTCATGATGACGTAATTGTCCCCGAGGAGGCTTTGTTTTGAAGAATGTGATCCATGGCATCACATGCACCTTTCTTATTCTTAGCCATTATATTCATAAATGTTTCAAATAAATGTTTCTAGGTGTGAATAACTCTGAACTTTCATATTAATCAGCTTAATTAATCATAATTAAGCATCCTGAAGTGATTAGCTGCCATTGCTAATCACTAGTAAAACATTACTATATGATAAATAATAATAAAAAATAATAATTTTATTATTATTATTATTGTAGAAATTTAAAAGGCACAAAAATAGCAAATAACGTACGAAAATAAACATTCAGGACCAAAGAATTGTTCATAAATTCATGTAGTTATACATGTAATATAAAGATTAATTTGTATACAAAACACTCAAATGTTTTTACTCATGAAGTAATTCTTATTTTCATACATTGTTTGACCACTTCGGAGCGCTCACTTGTATTTAAATATAGCAGAGAAAGTAAGTTGATCGATTAAAAAGTTGTGTGTGTGTGTGTGTGTGTGTGTGTGTGTGTGTGTGTGTGTGCGCGTGCGCGCGCGCACGTGTTATCAAAATAAGAAGCCTAGGTGACAAAGGTACAGAAGAGAATGGAGAAAAAAAACGGGGATGTTTTATGAATCCCCCCCCCATAGCCTTGTCTTTGGCTTCTGCAACTCTTCACTCTAACTAATTAAGAAAATCATGATTCCATCCAGATGAGCAAATAAACGGAATCCTCTGATACGAAGAGCTATAGGATAGGTAGGTTGATTGGCAGATAGATAGATGATAGAAGAGAGGACCATTATAATGACTGAAATGGTAAACTATATTTTGTGAATTTAAGCTTGTGGGTAAAGTCTAAAAGTGTAAAATAACTAAAACAATGTCTAAAGTTTTAAAAATAAAAATTACAATGGTTAAAATTGTGAATAATTATATTTGCTATTAACAAAATATTAGTCAAAGAAGAGTTCTCTTAGTAAAATTAAATTTCATAAAATTGCATTTAGCATAATTAAACATGCTACAATGGTTAAAAAAAATAGAAAAGAAGCCAAAGTTGATAATTATAAAATTAGATGTTAGAAAATTCAAGAAAAATACTGTGTTCAGTGAAATAATTTTATCAAATATTTCAAAACCATGATATTGTTGCAATTTAATTTTTTTAAATTAAAAGACTTAATAAGATATCTAAAATCAAATTTGGGATCAAAATAGATTAAATTATCAGAAGAGACAAGAAGGTTGGAAAGAGACAGCTCCCAGAATAAACCGACCACTGGGCCCCATTGTTTCCACATTGGGTTGCACCTGCATATATTTTGAATTGTAAACTCCAGTTTAAAATGGAGCTTTTGTCTGGCCCTGCCATCCCTTAAAGTCTCAGAGCACTCTGTAACAGCTCTCATTCCCCTTTAACCTTAGAAGTATCTTACTTTGGCAGTGAGACCTCTCTTTCAACATTCACACTTCAGAGTGCCATCTTGTTCTCTGGCTAATCTGAAATGAATTCTGGGAAAAAAAAATAGGAGTGATTTTCTTTTTTTCTTATTTTCTTTCTTTTTTTTCCCTAACCAGTTCCTTTTGGGGGACTTTTGAAATTCGTTTCTGTAGTTAAAAAATAAAATCAACAACAAGACAACAAGCAACAGTAACAAAACCTACCATTTTGTTATATTATCTTTTGATTCATTCCTAGAAGTAACTGTTGCATTTGTAGGCTCATCAGTTGGAGTTGATATTTCCTCTTTGCAATAGTTGCCTGGGTGCTGTCTCTGCCAGCAGGCTGTCTAGAGCAGGCTGACTGAACAGCTGGGGCTTGGCGTTTTGGCCAAAGTCTAAAGGGCAGACTATTGGCAGCTGCCCCTGAAGAAGATTTTTCTCTGGCTTACAGCAACTTGCTGAAGAGAATTACTTCTGTATCTAGTCTGGCACTGGGGATCTGAAAATGCAGACCAGGGCTGTCTTATCCATTTGTCCTCTTAGTGTGTAGTCTCCTATCTCTTTTCATAACTTTTAAAGTTATAAAGACTGCCCATATACAAGAATATTACATGCTCTTAAAAAAACCTGTAATTTGGAGATTATTGTAAGTATACCAAAAATACTGACGTATACAAAACTAATCAAATAAGAAGGATTCACTCAAGTGGATTAGACAGCGACATCATCACCAGAATACTTATGTGATTTCAGCTTCCCCTTCTAATAGAGTAATGTTGGGTAAATTTTCTAACTTCTCTGTTTCTTATATCTCAGGATTTTGTTCAATTAACAGAAATTGAGACTATTATAAATATGTGGTTTTGAGTCAAATTTATATTATAAATGTGCATATATACATACATATATGTATATAAAACATAAGTGCACATATATAATGTGAATATACAAACTTTATATAATGTTTGAGAAAATAGACTCCATTACAATTTGAAGCCTAGTCGTGAACATTTTTCTACAAACTTAATGATTTCTACATCCTTGCTTTTTGGATGTTTATATTTTCTCTTATTTTCTCCTCAGTTTTGTATGTATCTTTTTAAAGACTTGAGAATTTCACATAATAAGTAAATTCTACTGCTGAAAAAATATATTATACATTTTTCTTCTGGGGTGTTAGTTTTGGTTGAAATTTAGCTTATAAAAGATAAATAGTTTTACTGTAATTTCATTTTGATTCTATAAATTTCTAATACAATTTGACATTTTGGAGGCCAAGAGTCTTTTACAGACATTGTTCAGTATGCCCTTGACTGGGCTAAGCCATTTATTTCTTCTTTATGAATTAAAAAAATAAGTATTTCAACTACACATTGTGATCTCAAATTTTCTTCATTTACTTTGTAAAATCATATGAGAAAAATTATATGACAGACTTTTCAAAGGACCTTCTAAGGAGGATATTTTCCAGAATAAAAGCCAATTCTCAGATTCAGTTGGCTATATTCCTAACAAAAAATGTAATATGTGCATGTGAAAAGTAGATATACTGTATTTTGCACACCTATACACATGCATGTACACACACACACACACACACACACACACACTGGGTAGAATTGGGTTCTGTTATTCTACAAGTAGTCCTCAGATACTTTTTCTTGGCTTAGAAAATGCAATATATCTTTTTTTTTTTCATAAGCCATATATCTGTTTAGACTGGATCTGTCATCTCTTTTATTATGAGAGAATTGCCACTACAAGTAATTCTTTGTGTTAATCTTTGGATGTGGTTGGCATGATAATAAGGTACAAAAGATGCTCAAAAGTTATTGTCTCAAATCCTACATGCATGCTACTTTCATATGCCCTCCATAACCATATACCTCATTTACTCAAAAGTGACTAATATCCTTATTAAGTTCAAATATATATGTATATATTTAAAAGTATCAAGCAGCTTTTGATGACAGATATCATATCTTCAATAATTTTGTTTCATTCATTTTAGAGAGTATAAAAAAGACTTGTATTGAGTCAATTTTATATATTTAAAAGATTGCTAATACCTTTTACTCCAAATATATTATCAACATTTTAAATTAAAACTTGTATGTTTTCAATGTTACTTTTGTTCTTTGGATGATGTATTTAGTATTATCTCAGAATTTATAGTTGCTTATTCCTATGAATAACATTTAAGAACCAGCTAATATCTACACCTATCTATCTCTATCTCTATCATATAAAGAGAGAGCAAGAGAGAGACATATAAATATATAATATTTAGACTAATATATATTATATTTATATATATGAATATAAATATATTTATATATAAATATATATTATATTTAGACTAAATCTGGCTTCTAGAATAGTCTGTGAACTTTCTTAAAATACCTTAGCTAATATGATTAGTCAAAGTACTTTATAGGATAATATGTGCAGATTATAGTTAGTTATAAGGAAAATTTTTTTCTATTTGAATTTATATATTTTTTGGATTTTTTTCAGCTTTTTACATAGTATATTTTCTTTATCTACATTTCTAATATTATCTCCCTTCCTGGTTTCCCCTCTGAAAACCCCCTGTCCCATCCCCCACCCCCTGCCTCCATGAGGGTGCTCTGCCACCCACGTACTCCCTCCTGATTCCAGACCCTGGCATTCCCCTACACCGGGGCATCTAGCCTTCACAGGACCAAGGGCCTCTCCTCCTTACAAGGCCATCCTCTGCTACATATGGCTGGAGCCATGGGTTGCTCAGTGTTTATTCTTTGGTTGATGGAAGTTCCTGGTAGTTCTGAGGGGGTCTGTTTGGTTGATACTGTTGTTCTTCTTACAACCCTCTCAGCTTCCTCTGTCCTTTCTCTAACTCCTCCATTTGGCACCCCATTCTCAGGTCAATGGTTGGCTGTGAGCATCCTCCTCTGTATTTGTCAGGACAGCTATATCAGGTTCCTGTCAGCATGCACCTCTTCACATCCCCAATAGTGACAGGGTTAGGAGAATACATGTGGGATGGATCCCCATGTGTGTCAGTATCAGGATGGCCTTTGTTTCACACTTTATCTCCATAAAACCTCCTGTGAGTATTTTGTTCCCTCTTCTAAGAAATACTGAAGCATCCACACTTTGGTCTTTTTTCTTCTTGAGCTTCATGTGCTCTGCAAATTGTATCTTGAGCAATCCAAGCTTTTGGGCTAATATCCACTTATCAGTGAGTGCATATCATGTGTGTTCTTTTGTGATTGGATAACCCAGTTTGCATGTGGTACAGCTGAACATGAGAAATCCCCTAGAGTCACAGAACTAAAGTTTAGAATCTTCTGCAAAACCTCATGGAGTTTAGGATTCTCATTAACTGTCTTGGAATCATAACTGAAAGTTGGCTTCATTCTTCTTGCACAACTTGCTCCCATCAAATTTTTTTCATTTTCATGTTGACATAAAATAGAGCTTTACTTAATGGCCTTGAAACACTAACTTTTAAAGGACCGCACCTCTTGTAAAAATATGTAAGAGATGAATTGAAATCTAAAAGTTAGAGTGGGTTTTACTCAGAAATGTGTAGTGAAGTTTACAAGCCTTAAGTTAGAGTTTCCTACTCCTCACAGAATAGGAAACTGTCATTCTCACTAAGGAGAAGGTTCTCAAATTTTGCTCTCATGACTAAAGCAAAAGTCTACCTTTCATAATCAGATAAACTTGTGAGTCTGTGTATGTAGTACAGTGGTGTAGCCCTATGTAGAATACAAAGCCCCAGATTTGGTGCCACTGTTACATAAAGGAAATATAATTACTTTTAATTTTAATTTGATAATAATCAATCCATTCTTACCTTCCCTTTCCTATTTTTAAACCCTTCCATTACCCTTCCTTACTTTCTTTCAAATTTGTACCTTCTTTTTATTAATTGTTCACACACATTCTAAATACATATATACTTCCTGCTCAAACTGCATAATTTTACCTATATGTATATATGGGTTTTCGGAGATGAGCATTTGATATTGGATAGTATACTTTTCCTGGGGAAGACATTTCTCCTAATCTCAGCATTTCTCATTTGACTGTTGATGTTTGTGTTGAGTTAAGGATTCATGGTCTTTTTCCAGCAAATTTGCTGTGTCTGTTATCATCATTTTTGTTCAGGTTTAATGGTGTAGCTATGTTGATGAGGTTTTATGGATATAGTTTCTGACATTAGTAAGACTATAATTTTATAGCAAACGCCCTGTTTGCTGGCCTCTTCCTGTCCTGTCTCTCATAATAATCTCTGAACCTCAGGCGCTAGAGTTAGGATAGAATATTTACAATATGGACTGGGCTCCAAATGTTACATAGATGTATTAAAAATGCCTGGCATGTTTAAGTGTTAAGCAGACATCAATCATCTGTGATTCAGTTGTAAATGCAAAATAATTTTTCTATAAACATAATTTAAGCTTTTACTCTCACTATTAGATTGTTGCAGTTAACCCATTAGAATATGCAGATTATTCTCCTATTTGTGACAATTTCATTAGCCTAGTGTAGCATATACACTAGCAACAAGTGAATATTGAGTTAGATAATAGATGAGTCCTCATTTTGATGAGATCAAATAGGCCCAAAAAAGTTAAGGTGGAAGAGTTCTTTCAATGACTTGGATGTTATTAGTCACAGAATTCCTGGAACTTATTTTAATATGCTGTTATGATAGTTCTATTTGACATTTAGACATCACAGTGACTTATTCTAAGTGATGCTGAGTGTCATTGAGCAACCTCCACAGAGAACTGAAACACTCAAATGGCTCAGACCAGTAGCAACCTTACCACTTATTTGTTTTGTGAGCTTGTGTTAGAGAATTCACGGAGGTTCCTCACCAGAGAAAATTCACTGGACAGAAGGACACTGCCATTGTCAAGAGGTTTAGAGGAGAGAGACCTGTAATAAAGCTAGCAATGTTGGCTTGGCAATGGGATCTGTAAGGACATAAAGAGGATCACATTCTTGCATAACAAGTGTTGGGCAGTATCACTTTGCCAATATTCTTCATATGGTATAAATCTGTAAGGCAAAGGACACTGTGGTTAGGACAAAAGGGCAACCAACAGATTGGGAAAAGATCTTTACCAATCCTACAACAGATAGAGGCCTTATATCCAAAATATACAAAGAACTCAAAGTTAGACCGCAGGGAGACAAATAACCCTATCAAAAAATGGGGTTCAGAGCTAAACAAAGAATTCACAGCTGAGGAATGCTGAATGGCTGAGAAACACCTAAAGAAATGTTCAACATCTTTAGTCATAAGGGAAATGCAAATCAAAACAACCCTGAGATTTCACCTCATACCAGTAGAATGGCTAAGATCAAAAACTCAGGTGACAGCAGATGCTGGCGAGGATGTGGAGAAAGAGGAACACTCCTCCATTGTTGGTGGGATTGCAGACTGGTACAACCATTCTGGAAATCAGTCTGGAGGATCCTCAGAAAATTGGACATTGAACTGCCTGAGGATCCAGCTATACCTCTCTTGGGCATATACCCCGAAGGTGCCCCAACATATAAAAAAGACATGTGCTCCACTATGTTCATCGCAGCCTTATTTATAATAGCCAGAAGCTGGAGAGAACCCAGATGCCCTTCAACAGAGGAATGGATACAGAAAATGAGGTACATCTACACAATGGAATATTACTCAGCTATCAAAAACAATGACTTTATGAAATTCGTAGGCAAATGGCTGGAACTGGAAAATATCATCCTGAGTGAGGTAACCCAATCACAGAAAAACACACATGGTATGCACTCATTGATAAGTGGCTATTGGCCCAAATGCTTGAATTACCCTAGATGCCTAGAACAAATGAAACTCAAGACGGATGATCAAAATGTGAATGCTTCACTCCTTCTTTAAAAGGGGAACAAGAACACCCTTGGCAGGGAAGAGAGAGGCAAAGATTAAAACAGAGACTGAAGGAACACCCATTCAGAGCCTGCCCCACATGTGACCCATACATATACAGCCACCCAATTAGACAAGATGGATGAAGCAAAGAAGTGCAGACCGACAGGAGCTGGATGTAGATCGCTCCTGAGAGACACAGCCAGAATACAGCAAATACAGAGGCGAATGCCAGCAGCAAACCACTGAATTGAGAATAGGACCCCCATTGAAGGAATCAGAGAAAGAACTGGAAGAGCTTGAAGGGGCTCGAGACCCCATATGAACAACAATGCCAAGCAACAAGAGTTTCCAGGGACTAAGCCACTACCTAAAGACTATACATAGACTGACCCTGGACTCTGACCTCATAGGTAGCAATGAATGTCCTAGTAAGAGCACCAGTGGAAGGGAAGCCCTGGGTCCTGCTAAGACTGAACCCCCAGTGAACTAGATTGTTGGGGGGAGGGCGGCAATGGGGGGAGGATGGGGAGGGGAACACCCATAAAGAAGGGGAGGGGGAGGGATTAGGGGGATGTTTGCCCGGAAACCGGGAAAGGGAATAACACTCGAAATGTATATAAGAAATACTCAAGTTAATAACAAAAAAAAGGAGCTAATTATGTATGTGGTATTTATTATTTATTTTAATTGAGACAGTAGAGCTACATAAACATAGAAATTATATATTTCAGTTTTATTGTCAGAATAATACCTTTACTGACATACAAAATACAAATAATACAAAATATATTATATAACTGGAGATTATTAATTAGTTGACATTTCACAATACGATTTTTCATAGATTTATATTTTTTAGTATTTTAGAGCTCTCAATATATTCTAAATATATTAGCCTTATCATCACTGGGGTGATTTTTTTCTTATAGAATGATAATTAACCTATTTTTAATAGGTTTAATGTGTTTGTTTGCTCCAGTATGTTTGTGTGTGTGTGTGTGTGTGTATACAACATTATAGTCAATTTATTGGATTTGTTATGTTACAAATGTTCACTTACAGTGATTAATCACGCCTACCTCTCCCTGAAGAGTAGCTTAAAAGTGAATATAGCTAGGATTTTCTTAATTCAAACTCATCCTAGTATATTAAGACATTTGAATTGACAAGATTTCATATATTTACTTCCGTGAAGTGATCAATGGAGGTATACAATAAGGTGAAAATTTCACCCTCAACTTTATTTTACGTAAAAGGGAAAATGTGTGCAGAGTGTTAGAGACTATAACCTACAGAAGAGCTGGCTGTGAGCTAGTGAAATGTATTCTACATTAGGCTCACCACAGCCTTCTGCTGGAAGCTCTAGATGCTCCAGATAAATCAGTGAAGAATAAAAATTAGCACGAAACATTAATCCGGTACATAAGAAAAGTGCTTATGAAATGGAGTGTTTCCCTGACTGATAAACAAGGAAATAGTTATTAAAGATCAACTCTAGACATTCATTTTTTAGTAATTGTTAATCTTTAAATTTTATCTTGCTGTCAGGATCTTAACAAAGGGGTAAAAATACCATTTATTTTCTCAATAGTTTTATCTTTTTCCATCAGCAAACATTGATTTCTAGCCTTTTCCGCCTCCTTGTGTTACATGAAGAAACATTGTCCTTTACAAGCCAACCCCTTCCTACTTACTTGCCTTTGGCACAAATCATTAAATGATGCAGGACAGGATTGACCAGAGCAAAGTCTTTGGTTAATTAGTACTTTTCCTCTGGGCATCATAAAATTTGCATTTTTGTAAAAGATTAACCTTAAGTGTCTAGGGTTGTGTATAGTACAATCTGTCTTGTTCATTGTAACTAGAGGAAGACACCACTTTGAAATGCTATGTGGTACTTTCTAGAAGAACTGCAGTCCATTAAAGCTACAATGTATGCCTAAAGCTGTTTTTAGAAATTTAGTAAAATACTTAGTTGAGCTAGTATAAAGAAAAATGTAAACACGTTTCATGAGATCTATAAACTCTGTCAGCTGAAATCCACACTTACTCATTGTTTTAGTTTCCTAAGGCTATCTTGAGAAAGTCACACAAATGTTTAGCAACAACAACAACTAAAACAAAAGAACAGGCATCTCTTACAGTCTGGATGTTAAGCTTCTAGAGTTTGGATGTCCATATGATATGTTTGGGGAGGAGACAAGGAGTAATATTTTCTTTTTTCTTTTCCCCTGTCCTAGCTTCTGGTAATGGCCATCAAACCCCAGTGTTCCTTGGTTTCCATCTGAGTATCTGTCCAATTTCACTCCAATATCTGTCGTTATCACTGTGTGTGTGTGTGTGTGTGTGTGTGTGTGTGCGCGCGCGCGCGCGCTCGCACGCGTGTGTGTACGTGTGTTGATTCTGAGTTTCCATCTTCTTCTCAGACCCCATTTGTATTGAATTATGGGATCCCCCCCACTCCGTTATCCTCATCTTAAATAACTGTGGAAAACATCTTACTTCCAAGTGTCAGCCTGAATAACAATCAGAGAGAGATTCTCTGAGAACTGATGAAGGATATTCCTCTGCAGATAGCAAAAGCCCTGCGATGGGACCATCTGTTCAATAGTACCTTTGGGTATGTTCAAAGGTAATCCTGCCAGGGCTCCTTTTTGAAAGTGAATTGATGAACATGACATACACATTGAATGATCCTTGTAGCAAAGACGTTGTCGGTTTAAGATTAAACAGACAATTGTTTGCCAACTGTATTTGAAAATCTATGTTTGTTTGCTGTTTGTTACAGGGGGTAGAGCCCTTTGTGCAGGATCGTTGCTCTGTCTGATCTGTGGAAACATAGGCTTCCATTATGAGTTCTTTTATAACTTTTCTGTCAGCATTACTTTGTCTGTTTTTTATTTCAGTCTGATATAAATGGCTTCATTTTGGTTGTAAAAACTTCTTAGAGTTAGGATTTCACAGGACTTTGAGGGGTACAATATGTAATCCATACTGTCTATAAATGTTTTATGTTTATGTTTTACTCCAGCCCAAGAGATGTCTCAGTGGATAAATGTGTCTGGCACTTAGCCTGATGGCCCAAGTGTGATCACCAGGTCCTACATGATAAAGGGATATAAGGAAATTCTACCAGTTGACACACAAACACACACACACACATTCAAATCAATCAATTAATTAACCTCTATGTACTGAGCAATATAAGAGATATTTGTATTTACTGTATCTGGAAGCTGCTGTCAGAATCATGTATATCTATGGCTATAGAAATGTATAAAGTGTTACTGTGGCAGTCTTGAAGATTTAATGCACCTTCCTATTGTACTTCCCACCAGGAACTTCAAGAACCTTAGGAAATAGAATTCCATAACACATAGCAATCCAAGGCATTCAGTTAGAGAAAAATCAGATGTTATACACTCCATGTAACTTTTGACAGAATATCCATTTTTCAGAACCATCCAATATTAAACATTAGTACCACAAGCATCTGTGGCAAATTTACAAAGTATCAGGTATAAACAGGAAATCCACTGATAACATCAGACTACAAGTTCATAGCTCTCTGTCTAAACAATAGAGAAGAAATGGAAGACAGGTTTCCATGCAGAATGAGAAAAATCAATAGCTGAGAATACGAGAGAATTGGAAAAAGCAGTTTTGGACACATTCAGATCCTTGTCAGCATCTAGCCAGTTTGTTCTAAGAGATGTTGGGGAGAGAAAAGTTTGGTCAGGTAACACAGAACAAAAACCTCTGGAGTTGGAGATTTTTCTTCATAGCAAAGGGAATTTGCATGCATCAGTGTACACTCTGTAAAGGGATAAACTTTCTTCCCATATTTTAAGTCTCCTTCCTGGAGTTAGTAAATATGCTTTATATTAAAACTGGGAAAGCATTTCCTATTTAGCCAATGTCCCTGGACTATCATATTGATTCCAAATCCAGATCGGTCTTATATGATCATGAGTCAACCTAGGAAGGACAGGTGTTTTTGTATTTATACAAACTAAGTCCACAAATCACATAACAACCTTTCACCTACTTGAAATCTTAATTCCCCCTTACAATTAAAAGACAAACCAGTTCAATGCAGAAGCATGGATTTTAGCTGATGAAGAATTTATAGCTTTTCTGAGTGTTTTTAAATTTCTTCTGTACACTGGTTTAAATTGGAGGTGACTGCCTAGCCTAACTTACCAAAAAACAAAAAGGCAAAATCAAAATGTCGTGGACTTAAATATTTCATTCTGAATGTCTCTTTGTGTATTCATAATGCTTGCTTAATGTTCCCTGAAGAAGTGACTTCATTTACACTTAGTCTGTAATGCCTACACTATATCAACTCAAACTGAATATGCAGAGAAGAAACTATACTGACTTTGTCTTAAAACTTCCAATTTAGGGATTGGAGAGATGACTCA
Source organism: Rattus norvegicus (assembly GCF_021556685.1). Taxonomy (NCBI): domain Eukaryota; kingdom Metazoa; phylum Chordata; class Mammalia; order Rodentia; family Muridae; genus Rattus; species Rattus norvegicus. The sequence continues at coordinate 91,520,971 of NC_141539.1, read as the reverse complement.
GTTGTCAGGCACTTCTCAACTGCCTATAACTTCACCTCAAGAGGAACTGATACCACACCAAAGCTGAAGGGTGTGGCTTTCAATGTATAGGCAAACCACACAGACAGACACAAAGACACAGAGGACACACATACCCATACATACACTTCACACACACAATTAAAATAAAATTAGCAGTTTAAAACTAGTAAAGTTTAATATGGGAAATGGTTTAATCTGAAAGTATATTGGAGAAGAAAAAAGTTCAGTAGCATGACTTAGTGGACCATCTGGGCCATTGCTTGTCCTCACAGTCAGTGAATGGCCACCACCTGTGAATATATCCCTGCTTTCTTATACAGTGCTTCACAAAGGAACAGTCTTCTTGCTCAAAATTGCACCCTGGATCCTAAGGCTGATTATTTTTAGGCTCATAAACCTGGTTTTATTGATTCAAATGAGCAGATTAAGGATTGATTTGGTTTTTCCAAAATTCATAAAAGGTAATATGCATGCAAACAATCCGAGAATCAGGTTTGGTGCTTGTGATGAGAGGTGCAAACGTAGATATGGAAGGCTTTTCTGCTTGTCAGTCTCAGAAGGCAAGGTAAGATACAGGAAAATTATAATCAAAACATCGTTTCAAAACTTTGGAATGGAAAATGGATTGGACGTGGCCCTTGCAAAGCAGGATTTTACTTCTAGCAAACCAACTAAGAAGCCAAACAACTGATATTGGGGAGCAAGGCTTGTTAGCAGGGGCACCTGAGACTCTCTCATCTGCCAAAGGATAGGAATCATAAGTCTGAATCCAAGAGGACTATCTCTTAGTCATAAGAGACTTGATTATAGTCATAGAAATACAGTTAGTCATAGAAACTTGATTTCTACTAACAAGGTTGATTATTTCCTATTCTCCTCTATGCATTGTTTCTTTAGATATATTAGTGGTAGTACATATATTCATATAATGCTTGTATCTCAAAGGTGCGTTGATATTGATGGATCAGTATTCTTTCTATATTAAACTGATTTTGCATCTCTGTTGTGAATTCCACTTGATGAATCAACTGTCCTTTTCTAAGGAGAGTCTTATTTTCTGTATGTGTGATTAATTTATGATTTCTGCAGCTGATTATGATCCATTAGGAAGACATAACTCAAATGCAGTTTTGATTAAACCCTATTATCTTCTTTGTATCTCAAAATAATTTGGACACAGACTTTTAAAATTTCTGATATGACCAAGAGCACTCTGCAGGGGACAGACACTAGAGAGGCAGCAGTATGCCGACCCCACATTCTTTTCAAGTCCTATGTGTTTTCAAATATTAGTGTTGCTTCTATTCTACTTCTTGCATAATTTTTAACGTTGGCTATTGTGAATGACATTACTTGATTGGGTGATATTTTATTTTTTTAATTCATCATGGACGTAGCTCATGGAGCTTTCTGTAAGATAAATGTTCACACTTGTTATTACCTTGCTTATATGGTTGCAGAAAAAGGAAAGCTGCTAATTAATTTAAATTATTAACCTTTTAATTGTTAATTAACCTTATTAACCTTAGGAGATGCCATATTTGTTTTTTAATCACTGTCTTATTTTCTTCTAATTCTATCCATATTGCAACACGTAACAGGATGTCAGTCTCTTGTAGGCTTTAATAATATTCAGTTGTGCTTACACATTGCATTTTCTTTAACCATTCATCTGTGATGAATACCTCACTGCTTCTACAAGCTGAATATTGTGGATAGTAATTGAACAAACACGAACATCTATGAATGTAGTGACTTCATTTGCTCTAAGAAGATGAGAACGTTGCATCATATGATGCCTTTTAAGCCACGTTTTCTAGGCACCTCCATGCTACTATCCATAAAGTCTATATTTATTTATGTTTCTATAAACAGTGCACAAGATTTCAGTAGAGGGTAGGCAAGGAAGAGGTAATGGGCAAGGGCTGAATAATGAATTTCATAGTATAGTTAGATAAAAGGTAAAATTCTAGTGTGCTTTAACACTACACAGTGACTTTATTTTATAAAAACGTATTTATTAACTAGAAAATAGCAGTATAAACATTTCCAAACTACGAAATGCTGATTATATTGATTTTGCCCTTATACAATATAGACATGTAAATCACATGGTATTAAAGTATAGTGCATACTTTTTTTCTCTTTGGCTGTTTGTTTGTTTTGCAGTTCACATAGTTGGTGTTGAAATTTATATCCAAAATAAGAAAATAAGTGCTAGAAGATGGCTCAACACATAAAGTACTTGCCCCCAAGTGTGAAGACCTAAGTTTAGACCCTCAAAATTCACATAAATCTAGAAGCAGTAGCACGTGGTTAGAATTTCAGGAAATCAGTCAAAATAGCTGACTCCCTGGACATTCACAGGCCTAATCTCCAATGTGAAAAAGTGACTTTTTGAAACAAGGTGAAAGGCCTGAGTTTATGTTTTGATCCCTCCTGCCCACTGTAGCACCTGCACTGTGGGGCACATGTGGAGGTCAGAATACAATTTTTAGAATGCACTCTCTTCTCTCATCTACTTGCAGTTTGAACACTGAACCCATCTTACCACAGCAGGCAATTTTGTCCTTTGAGTTTTCTTTTAAACCAATAAATATGCTAATTTATATGGGGTAAAGTAACCAAATTCCTGACAACATTTGTCTATCTTCTTTTTTTTTTCTGTTCTTTCCTTCTTTCTTCCTTCTTTTCTTTTTCTATTTTCTCCTGATAGAATTTCTCTTATAGTTTAAGCAGTATTTGAACTTGCTCTGTAGCAAGGATAATCTTCATATTCCGATCTCCCTGCCTCTATTTCCCTATTTCAAGGATTAAAAGCACCGCCAATCATTCTTGGCCATCCTTGCATATTTAACCATAGATTTCTAAGTCTTCACATCAACTCTTCATATTTACATTTTTATGCCAAAAGACAATGCTTTTAGCAAGACAAAACCATGTCCTATTAAAAGGGAACGTATAACCTAAGAAGACAGTCCAAGAATAGTAGAGGCGGACATTTCAGACCAAACACACATTTTAACGATGTGATATTGAATACGCATGATGAAAGTGGAGAATAAGGACACGTTTTGAAAACTCTCAAGCAGGTAGATCGCAAATAGTAACACAATCTATGGTCAGCAATTATATGAAGGAAAAAAACTATCACATACATACTTGATGAGGGCATAAACTGTAAATTTGACAATTTGGAAACATGGATGAAGACTAATGGATCTAATACTACAAGGATGCTTCAGTGGTTAAGAGCACTGAGTGCTATTGCAAAAGAACCAGGATTGATTCGAAGCATCCAGATGGCAGTTCACAACTTCCTGTAGCCCAGTTCCAACCGATCACACTTTCTCTTCTAACCTCCATGTTATTGACTCACAGACACACAGAGGCAAAATACCTCTGAACGTTAAGTAAAGTTTGTAAAACTTACTCTGTACTTCAACTTTTTGATAGCAATGTCAGAGAACAGATATGATTAGAATGTATTGCTAGGGTGCATTATACAATCTATATACAAAAAGGTTTTTTTGGATGCATCTCAAATTTAAATTTCAGGGAATTAAATAAACAACTATTTTAAATGAAAACTATGCAAAGATTAAAGCCTAATTTTCTGAAACTCAATCAGGAAAATAAAATTGTACAGAACTGAAAGCAGAGACAAAACTGTTGGACAAAAAGTTATTGCTCTCAAAAAATAAGAAAAAGAAAAAAAAATAAAAAGAAAAAGTTATTGCTCACAATTGTCTTGAAAAGTCATGGAATATTCCTAAAAGACCAAGAGTAGTAAGTTCTAGTACTCTAGAAAACAATTGTTAGGAAACGTGTCAGGTCTGTATCGCAGTACATTGAATTTCAAATTATGAACTATATGTCCTCTGCATCTTCATGCTCAGGTGAGCCAGAATATTTTTGCAACATGAAATATTCTGACACATACAGTGCTGCTTTGGATATTACTGTTTGTGTTGTAGTAGATATTATACACCACATGGAGAACACTGAAATAATAAGAGAAAATGTTTAAGTATTGTGCTTCGTTACGTAAGAGACTTAGGTATCTGGAGATTGCGCACTTTTTTTGGTGGTTTAGATAAAAGTACCCCTCGGAACTGAGATTACAATATTAATAACTGGCACATTAAAAATTGTATAATATTCTCTAGAAATTAGAAGGAAAAATTGTCCTTTTTATATGACTTGTTCCACTAAACCTCTACGCTTGATGTGATCATAAAAATGACTGGGCACAGTTAGACCTGTTCCAGAGACATGGATGCCTAGCTGTTCTCATTCAATCTGTGCTTCAGCATCCCAGGTTGCCAGTTTGCGGTGGGAGTGGGTCTTGCACACAGGTCATCGCTAGGGGCCAATATTTCCTAGAGTCGTTGCTTTCTCATTTCTGGACTCAAAACAAAAATAACCATCCATTTTGATTAGTCACATTCTTCATACTAAATTTAATCCCTGTAGATGAGGTTGTTTCATTTCCTTTTCCATGTTCACTTCAATTTTTGTTTCCTTACCCTTTAGATCCACTTCACTCTTCTCAATTCCCTTTTTACAAACCCTTTCCCTCCCTTCCCATGGCTGCTACCTAGGATTGCCACCTGTGTCCTCCATTTCCTCTTTATTCCTTCTTGGGCTAGTTCAGGCCATCTTCAGGTCTGTGTGCCACATAACTGCTCCCTTGAAACAATCACTTTGAATCATGTTAGTAGTTAGCCCTGTATCCAGCAAACACACAGTAGATATTGTGTAGTGTTGTCTGATGTTCAAGGTTAAGACTGGTTACCTATACATTCTGGAACGTTGCATGAACAATTATCCCTTCCTTAATTTTAAACCACCATCCTAATTTCGTTTCACCTGGACAAACATTTCCTATTTTGGCAGTTAGACTTAAGCTTTCTCCAAACAAGTAATTCAATTTCTAAAATTATATTCATCTCACCATATTTTCTACCTACTATTAACACATTTCTTTTTGAAGCCCCACAAGATCAGAAGGACTGCAGCCAACTGCATAGGAATTACTGAGTATATATGTGTTTCCCATGTGTCGGCTAATTTAATGATTTACAATTGTTTCCCAAACATATATTTTTGGAGTCTTTCCTAGTGCATTAGTGGGCAACCAACTAATAAAGTGAAGCAAATATTAATCACTTACTTAATTATAACTCTCTTTAAAAAGGCAACAGCCACCCTGAACATTATTCATTCTACCTTACACTGGCATTTCATTGTTGATCGTCTATGTCCTTAGTTAAGGTTCCCTCAAAGCAGTTTCTGAAGTAAGATTAGGCTTACAGACATTTCATCAAGAAAGTGTATCCATGGGGTAGGAAAAAGAATAGGGGAACCAGGCAGAGCAGTAAGATGCAAACGAAGGGTTAATCTCAGGCAGAGCAACCCAGATGATGAAGGTTTCAGAGAGCTTTGCAGTGTGAATAATGCCAGTGTTTTCCTGTCCCAGCATCTGACTGACTAGCAAAGGCAGAACGATTCTACTTTAATCTTGCTGTTCTGGTGTTTTGCTGCACACATAGCTATGCAGACTATAGGTTTCAGATAAATGAATGAACAATGGACCTGGTGTGTGATAACATGTTTAATTTCTAAGAGTGGAAAGATAATGGGGAGTGTGGCCAAAGTTGTAAGAGTACTGTTCTTGTTGGAGTTCAGAAGAAGAAAACCAAAAGATGTGTACTTTAGATCGAGTCAACCAAATCCACTGTCAAATTCAAAAGATACATAGCTGAGGCAGAATTCCCATCAGCAGTTGTACAGATATACAGTCACAGGGATACAGTTTGTCATTTTCTACTACCTTTCTAAAGTAAAAATAAAAAAATCCTAGATTCTAAAGCCATGTACACCAGATAAATAGCATGAGTTACCAATCCTAACTCATGGAATCAATAGAGTTTGTGTTTATAAGAATGGTTATAAGAATCTATTAAAACTAAGCTACTGTCATAAAAATTAGGTAACTTATAAGACACCCTAATATATTAATTTACCACTACCTAATACATTGTATAGATGTTTGTATCTATATATTATATAATTGTGAAAGGTTTATTTCTCATCTAAGTAGTCTGGGGAGACATGAAGCAGAAAGAAACATGATTATTTTTTACTGTATTTCCACATTTACATATATAGAAATACTGAAGTACCTTAGCAGAATATTAGGTTTAATCATCAAATTAGTGATGATAGGGATTAGCTAGATATTGTTTCTTTATCTACTTAATATCTTTAGAGAGACTTCTTGTCAGTCTAAATAATGTTCCAATTATGGAGAAAGTATTTCAAAGCACAATTTTAAAACAGGAAGTATAGGCTGACTTTTATAAAAAATATCAGATCATGTTTGCATAAGAGGCAAATAAGAGAAGAATGCTTCTGAAAACCCACCTGGAACTCTGAAGTCAATCCACAATGGGGGAAGAACTGTCTGCATGCCCAGGCTGTCTTCGGTAGAGGTATTCACCCCTCACTTTACCCTTAGCATCTCCTCAGACACCTCATACAAGAAAGACACAACTGGTGGGGTTTTTCAGTGAAATCTAATTGTCCAGGTGAGAAAATGTTAGTGTGGTAGGTATAAGTGATGCACCAGAAGATGGCAACCGGCATTGAGAAGCAAAGGAACTTCACGTGGCCTCTTTGGCTTCAGCTCCGTGCATCCTATAGACCTGTTGCCATGAAGAAGTGGATCACTTCTCATCTGAAAATAAGATGGAGTCCTTGTCCACTTCACATCAATTTCCTAAGGACTAACAAACTGAAGAGACATTTCATACTTGAGAAGAATGCTAGAATGTAAACTTGCCTCAGATACAAGTGGTGAACACAATGCTGTACAAGGAAAGTTCTACACTTTAAGACCTATGTTCTTTCTAATATGATGTTACAACATCAAATAACATGTTAGTCACCTACAGAGGGAAACTTCAGTTTATTCAAATTGCAAAACGTTATACTATAATAAGCTTTTCAATGTCAGCAAGACTACTACACCTTTTTCCCAGTACTCCTAGGCACAAGGAGGGAGATCACTGTTAAGTTTGAGGCCAGCCTGATTTACATAGCAAGTTCCAAGTTAGCCAGAGCTACATAGTAAACCCCTCTCCTGACTCAAAAAAAAAAAAAAAAGAAAAGAAAAGAAAGAAAAAGAAAGAGACAAAGAAAACAAAAAACAGGAAAGAAGGAAAAGAAAACATTTAAACAAAGTCTCACGGTATGTGAAACATTTATAAATTGTATAAAACAAAAATCTCTAATATAGTGTATAAAAGGCACACTTAAAACTCAATGTTAAAAAGATTGACACAATTTATAGTGGGGATAGAGTCTGAATCATCTCCCTGGAAGGATGAGAATGGCCCGTAAGCACAAAAAGTAGGTAGTTAATATTCTCAGTCGTTAGGAAAATCCAAAACCAAACTATCATGACATTGGTGTTCTCAAAGCATTTTTGAAATTTAATTTTTAATAAAGTATTATTAATCAATACAGAGGATATTAAAAATTTGACTTCTTAATTATTACTACATGAGGGAACTTAAAATGTTGCTGAGAAAGAAAATAATTATATAATTGGGAAATCTATGGGAAAACCACTTCTATTTAAATTTGTGGTAAGTATGAATACGTTTGAGAAGGAAACATACTTAACTCTTCAGGCTGTCTCACAATTCAATCCCCCTGTAATAGCTTCCTGAGTAGCAAGGGCTATGTGTATAAACCACATCAACAAGCAAAGTACTCTTAATAATTAAATACTTATATTTTTAAAAAGCCCATCTGAGTTGTTCTTTTTTTTTAACATTATCGGGCTCACTAAACATTAAGAGGGAAAATAATGGTCTGTGTTCCCTGAGATTTTAGCAGAGTCACCACAGGAAAGAAACGAGGGCTCAGGTTTGTAATAGGTTTGCTGCGGAAGCACTTCTAGGACTTTTTCACATCACAGACTCTGTTTCACAGGCTCTACCTGAACTTGTTACTCATTCCTGTCAGCCCAACCACCCTTTGCATAGGAACCTGGCACCACATTTTCAGCTTTTAAATTTTATCCACAGTTTTATCTTTTTGTGAAATGTCCTAACACAAACGTTTAAATAACCAGCCAACAAACTTGCTCATACAATTCCCTACATTATTGGTTCTGTGTTTCATCCAAACTTGGTCATGGGGCAAAAGGGAAGAAGTCATGTGTTTAAATTTTTTAAACTAAAAGAAAGGAAGGGCTACAGAAATGCTGCTCTTGTGAATAGTGGAGCAGTATTTATTCCATTGAAGTAGAGAAGACAAAGGGGAAGACAGGAAGTTAGGGATACAAACAGTAGGGTTTAGACTAATTTTTGACGTCACCCTTTAATAATGTGGTCAAGTAAGACAGAAGGGAAACTTCTTTCCCATGATGGAAGCTTCTAGGGACAGCTTTAATCCTTGTCATTTTTTATTCCTCTATAAGGTGGTCATAGGGAAAACCATTCAAGTAAACAAATCCCATGAGTTTGGAAATTAGTTATAATATATTTCTCTTTTTTATGTCATTTTATTACTTGGGATATATCTCACCTCCAATAAGCACACACACACACACACACACACACACACACACACACATACACACACATAGACATACACACACACACATACACACACAGACACACACACATACACACATAGACACACACACATACACATACACACACATACACACATACACACACATACACACAAACAGACACACACACATACACACACAGACACGCACACATACACACATAGACACACACACACACATACACACATAGACACACACACACACACACACACATACACACATAGACACACACACATACACATACACACACATACACACATACACACACATACACACAAACAGACACACACACATACACACACAGACACGCACACACACACACACACGTGCGCGCACACGCACACACACACACACACACACAGTTAAATACACAACACATGCAATTATGGTTAGCCTTTCTCAGGCTTGATAAGAGAGGGACTTAGAGTTGCCATATGGTGTTTATCCATCCCCTGCCAAATGCTGAAATTAGTTTAGTCTTCCTTCTCAACTACACTTTGACTTAAAACCCACTGTGAAAGAGCTTATCTTATGCCTTATCTCCAGACACCTTGTCATTTGAGCCACATGGGAAACAAGCTTACATGAAGAATGGGGTGGTCATTCCTTTCCTTCTGTAACACCAAACAATATGTTTCAAACACCATTTTAAATTATTATTATTATTATCATCATTGTCATTATTATTATTATTAATGTTATAGATGTACTTAGCTTTCTAAATGACAGTAACCTAGTTTCCTTCCCTCTGTTTGCATAAATTGCACACACCCATTTGTGGACATGGTCCCCTCTGTTGTGACTTCTCAGGTCTGCCACTTAGTATGATGGAAATTCTCTGTGAAGCCACTTCCGTCTGCCAGGGAAAATATCAAGATTGCAAATATACTCAATACCAAACTCTAGTATTCTGGAAAATGAGTAGAAAAAATTACATTACGCTCCCCCTCCTTTTATTAGAGCACAAATAACCTAGATATAGTGTATAACCATCTAACATTACTTAATAGAAAATTCCGTGGTACAAACTAAATGATAATGATGTGAGCTGTGGTACCCTTCAAACAGCATCTTAAGTAGATGCTTATGCACTTCACTGTCCAACCCCACCAGCGGCTGGGCTACCTCGGAGCTCGTTATGGACTTTCATATTCCTTTAATGGAAATGGCCCCATGTTGTGCTTTCAGTTTTCCAACTGTGGCAATAATAGTTAGTAATCAAGTAGTAATGTAATAATCACAACTACAGGGAAATGTAGCCCGGTGTAATGGGCTGCAAGGGGGAAGACATTGGTTCTGTTCCAGGCTTTATTTCTTGTGTCTTTTTAGTGCAGGTAGAACAACTGTAGCCTTGTAAAAGGTGAGGTGAAAACAGACACTCAAAGGCATCTCCCCAGAGGGCCCAGGTCTGCTTGCTTCATTGCATTCAAGTTTTCTCACCTATTTTCTTCAGAAGTCAAAGATGTGGCAAATTTATGTTCAAATTTGATAACAAAAACTTGTACCCATAATGAGCCTAGTTTGTTCCTGATTCTAGTTTCTCATACTTTTTACTCACAGTTTTTAGAGACAAGCATTAACAGTATATTTTAGATCTATACCTTACAAACTTTAAATTTTCTTTGAAGCTGAAAGGTCATAATGTTGTAAACTTCTGCATAACAAAATGCTATCTGCTATCTGTCATGAGTTGTCTCTTTTGCTTCTCACTATGAATTGTGGGTCTTGAAATTGTCCCAGCAGTAAAGACACAGTGCCCTTTTATGGAAAAATGAAAATGTATTGTGGAAGGTATATGTTCCAATTTAAAAAAAAATCTCAAGTAAGGACCCTGGCTGCTGAGAAGGCAACTGGCTAAATATTCTTTATATGCAGAGTGGCCTGAGGGGACAGAGCCGATGCTGATAATGAGCCATTTCCAATGCTTCACTGCTTCTCTTGTAAGAATAAATATGTAATGTAGCTTAGTCAGGGAAAATAGATGTGCAGGGGTCTGTTGTTCAGGGAGTTAGCTGAAGGTCTTAAACTTACTATGCAAGTTTTCTATCAAAGGAAACAAAACGTAACATACCAAAACCAAACAAAGCACGATAGATCCACTTACTTTGTGTTGAGCAGTGCAAATCATGGAGAAGCATCCTGTTTCTCTCCAGTGTACTATCTTACTGAAAGGAGTCACCGCAGGGCTTCCTGGTGGCTTGGACATACAGGAACTTCTGGTCCGGTTTCCAAGATGGAGGTCATGGTAATGATGGAGCCATGGCAGAATTGAAGAAAGACTTTGGCATCATTTCTTTAGTTGTGTAGGCTGTTTCATGTGGAATCACAATATAGGATACTGATAGTTCAAGGAAGCTCTTACCCAGGGAGGATTTCCATGGCATTATTAGAAGGATAAACGTGCTTGAACCATTATCACATTGAAAGCTCCCACAGTGCCAGTGATCATCTGGGCAAATCAAGTCATTGTAACTACAGAAATCCTTATCAGTGATTTCCAATATGTACAGTGTATTTTCTTCAGCCTCACAATAACACTCATGATACCCCAACTTGAGACCTATGTTCAGCCCAATGGGTGTTAGTGTTTCTACAACACATACACCCAGAAGTCAAGGGGTAAAGGTTCTTTCCACTGTGCCTCTATCTGTACATGCCAGCTTTATCTGCAGAAAGAACACTTCCTATGGACACAGGTATTGTTTCCTACAGTTAGGGACATGTTCAGAAATTGTTCCATGACAACAGGCCTGATCTCCAGCTAGATTAACAAATTTGTGCAGCACCCAGGGTGTTCTGTCCAAACCCAGAAAGCTTTCCAAATGAAAGGCTGCTGCTTCCACTGTGTCTGTTAAAAGCAAAATATGGTTTCCCCTCTACCACAGACTCTGTGTGCCATTGAGGTCTGACAACAATTTTGGACAAATAGCTTCAATGTTTTCATATATACCCCCATACCAGTAACATGATTTTCTTGGGAGCCATGTGTGATTAGCCCTGGCTTCTTACAGCTTTAAGATGTATTCCCTGGGATACCACATACTGTGTTTCTATTGCCCAGGGATTTTGAAAGGTGTTATTGAATTTGGGTACAAGCTCCACCTTCTGGACAGCCATAGTTCTCTGAAAAGCATTCTGGTCCTCAGACTGGCAGTTGATGAACCTTACTGATCAATCAGGAGAGAGTCCGTGAATTACAGAGATGGCAGGGAGACTTGCTAACAGCACACCTCACTGCCTTGTTTTCTTCCTGAAATAGTTAGTCCTTTCATGACCTGCTTGATTGCACACTTATCAGAGACAACAGTCGGTAATGGTTAGAAACACAATCCCATGATTACACACATATTTGTTTCCTTGGCTACTCCAGTAGACTTCTGGTCCTCGACCCTATCTGGTCACCTGAACTGCTGTGCCTCTCATGATTATTCTTTCCTTTCTTTGTCTACTTATCTCAATGGTAAGCCAGCTATGCCACACCCAGCCCATCTCCACTTCATAGTGAATATCGCTTTTCTTTTTCTTCTTAAAAAGGTACTCATTCAAACCGTACTTTCCCTTTATGACTGTTTTGAATGACAGCGTAGATCCCTCATGACTGATTCTCATTAAACCAGCTTATCTGTTTGTAGACTCTGCTTTTTACAACTGAGAAGCATGTTTTGAGAACAGTGAAGAAGGATATTACACTGTTAGCAAAACACGGCAACTTTTAACCCGAATTACATTCCTGTAACTAAATAAGAAGTAATTATATGGGTTGACATCAAATAAATCATTTATACTCCTGACTGAGTAGTTCTGATTGTAAAAAATGAAAGTTTGAATGCAGTTAGCACATGGCTTACTCAGTTTGGGAGATTCAGGATGAAATGTTTCTGATTTGCTGTATCATTCTTGCTTTTATAATTTTGAAATTGTTTAATCAATAGCAGACCTTTGTGGGGTTTAGTATCACATTTTTGTAAATAATTTTTTCAATTTTTATTTAACTTTAAATTGGACTAAACATTACAAGAGAATACAGTATACCACAAGAGCAGGCAGAGTCTTTGTCATACTGTGTTTCCTACTTCTGCCCATAGAGGTCTACACTCATGACAAAAGAATGGCTTGCAATATGTAGTTTAATCATTAATTAAACTACATTTTGACCCACTGAAACACCAGAAAGTATCCCATTGAGCCACTCCAGAGCAAAAGTAACAAAATATAGATACCAACACTGAACAGGATGAAATCTGATTCCCAGTAGGTATCTCTTACATAATTAGGATATCCATAACTACGATAGGCTCCTGCATAGACACTTCTCTGTCCACTTGATCTACCTGCTTATTGACCTGACCCCTGAGTACCTTCCCTTCTGATGTCCCAGGCAATGAATTCTTACAATTGCCAGCTTCATCAGGGCATCCAAGAGATGAAAGATTTCCCGCTTGTTTTTTATTTCAGTGTGAAATCTAAAGAGAAGCAGATTATTTCCTCTGATGTAATGTTCAGAGCTACATTTCTATATAAGCAATAGTTTGTAAAAGCTGGTATTGGTCAGATACACAGCCAGTAAGAAAAATAGCCTGAGAAAATAAATGAATTAACGAAATGTCTACTTATTAAATTTGTTATATAAAGTAAGAATACAGGATAAGTAAGTATATCACAGTCATCACAAAAGGAGGGAATTGGAAGAAGAAATTAATATGTGATATATACAAAATCAAATACCTTTAAAATAATTAGCAGCAGTGGTGGTATACAAATAAAAACAGTAAACAAAGCAAATGTTAGTGGAATTTCACATAATTTAATTTTTTCAAGACATTGAATTGTTTTTGAAATCTTCATTTTAATGCTAGTTTTCACACCTAAATATACTAATGCTGGTGTAATTGTCATTAAAAGCTTTGCTTTTATAAAAGACACCTACTGAGAGTCTGAAAATACTACAGTCAAACAAAAATTTGCACAAAATATTAATATGGGTATTTTAAATATGAATTTTAATATCATAAAAATGTATAGCTTTAAATACTTCTATTTTAAATTTGTTACATCTTTTTTAATTGGGATTTCAATTTTATGTGTGTGTGTGTGTGTGTGTGTGTGTGTGTGTATGTGCGTGCGTGTGCCTAAGCAGTCATACCAAGTCTATGATTTTTCAAAACAAAATCTCTGTTTTGATACTTTTTGTACTCTGTGTTGATACTTTTTGATATCCTAAATGCTTGATACCAATGCTACCATCTCAAGCGTATTGGGATTACAGGCATGTGCCACCAGACTAGGTTTATGAGAAACTTTGGTCTTCCTCAATGATTGCCAAGTGCCTTCTGCCAACTGAGTCACATCCCCTATACAATCTTAAGTCTTATTTACCTACTGAAAAATAGGCTGTGATGAATCTGACTTGGTTCTTGGAAAAAGAGAGATAAATGTTAAAGATAATATTAAAAATTAAACAATATTTCTTTAGGTGCGTCTCAGCCATTCATAATTCCTCAGTTGAGAATTCTTTGTTTAGCTCTGTACTCCATTTTTAATAGGATTACTTGGTTCTCTGGAGTCTAATTTCTTGAGTTCTTTGTATATAGTAGATATTAGCCCTCTGTCAGATGTAGGCTTCATAAAGACCTTTTTTTCCCCAATCTGTTGATTACCACTTTGTCCTATTCACAGTGTCCTTTGCCTTACAGAAGCTTTGCAATTTTATGGGGTTCCATTTGTTATTGTTGATCATAGAGCATAAGCCATTGGTGTTCTGCTAAGGAAATTTTCCCCTGTGTCTATGTGTTTGAGGCTTTTCCCCACTTTCTCTTCTATTAGTTTCAGTATATCTGGTTTTATGTGGAGGTCTTTGATCCACTTGGACTGGAGCTTTGTACAAGGAGTTAAGAATGGATCAATTTGCATTCTTCTTATGCTGACATCTAGTTGAACCAGCACCATATTTTGAAAATGCTGTCCTTTTTTCATTGGACAGTTTTAGCTCTGTTGTCAAAGATTAAATGACCATAGGTGTGTGGGTTCATTTCTGGGTCTTCAATTCTATTCCATTGATCGATCTACCTGCTTGTCTCTGTACCAACAAAATGCAGTTTTTATCATGATTGTTCTGTAATATAACCTGAAGTCAGGGATGGTGATATTCCCAGAAGTTTTTTTTAATGTTGAGAATAGTTTTTACTATCCTGGGTTTTTTTTTTCTTTTTTGATTTTCCACTGAATTTGCAAATTACTCTTTTTAATTTTATGAAGAATGGAGTTGAAATTTGATGGGGATTACATTGAATCTGTGGATTGCTTTATCTAAACAACACTGAGATACTGCCTCATACCTGTCAGAATGGCTAAGAATCAAAAACTCTGGTGACAATAGATGCAGGCAAGGGGGTGGAGAAAGAGGAACACTTCTCCATTGTTGGTGGGATTGCAAGCTGGTACAACCACTATGGAAATCAGTGTGGATGTTCCTCAGAAAATTGGACATAGTACTTCCTGTGGACCCAGCTATACCACTCTTATTCATATACCCCAAAGATGTTCCAACATATATTAAGGACACATGCTCCACTATATTCATAGAAGCCTTATTAATAATAGCCAGAAGCTGGAAAGAACCCAGATGTCCTTCAACAGGAGAATGGATACAGAAAATGTGGTTCATTTACACAATGGAATACTTATTAAAAACAATGACTTCATGAAATTCATAGGCAAATGGATGGAACTAGAAAATATCATCCTGAGTGAGGCAACCCAATTACAAAAGAACACACATGGTATGCACTCACTAATAAGTGGATATTGGCCCAAAAGCTTGGAATACCTAAGAAAAATTTCACAGATCATCTGAAGCTCAAGAAGAAGGAAGACCAAAATGTGGATGCTTCATTTCTTCTTAAAAGAGAGGACAAAGTACTCATGGAAAGAAATACAGGGACAAAGAGTGGAGTAGGCACTGAAGAAAAGGTCATCCAGAGACTGCCCCTGGAGATCCATCCCATAGGCAGCCAAAAAACCCAGTCACTGTTGCTGACACCAAGAAGTGCTTGCTGACAAGAGCCAGATACAGGTGTCCCCTGAGAGTCTCTGCCAGAGCCCTACTGATACAGATGAGAATGTTTGAAGCTAACCATTGGACTGAAGAAGGGGACCCTAACGGAGGAGTTAGAGAAAAGACTGAAGGAGCTGAAGGGGTTTGCAACACCCTAGGAAGAACAACAATATCAACCAACCAGAACCCACCAGAGCTCTCAGGGACTAAACCACCACCTAATGAGTGCACATGGAGGGACCCATGACTCCAGCCACATATTTAGCAGAGAATGGCACTGTCCAGCATCAAAGGAGGAAAGTCCTTGGTCCTGTGAAAACTCGTTTCCCCAATGTACCGGAATGCCAGAGCATTAGGTGAGAGTGGATGGCTGGGATTGGGAGCATCCTCATAGAAACTGGGGAAGGTTAGAGGGCGTATAGGAGAGGGAGGGATAACATTTGAAATGTGAATACATACAATATCCAAGTAAAATAAAATTAAACAATATGATCATCTAATTTGATAAGATATACTAAAACAAAAGGCAACCCCCAGAAGTCATTACTAATTATTTTACTGAATTTTATGTTTTATAGAACTTAATGAATATATACATATACATATATATATATATATATATACTTTATATATGGTAATAATGTTACTGAATGTTTTTCAACATGGTTCCTAACACTACACTTAATGTCTTTCTATTGCCTTTTAAAAGTAGTCTCATCAGTTATATGTATACATCAAAATTGCCAAATGCTCCAAATCTAGGATTATGTTTTGCTTTGTATGGTTTTACTTAAAAGGTTACTGTTCATTTGCTTCCCAGTAAAGCACTACACATATGCACTGCTGGTTTTGTGTGTCAACTTGACCCAAGCTGGAGTTATCACAGAGAAGAGAGCCCCCCTTGAAGAAGTGTCCCCATGAGTTCCAGTTTTAAGGCATTTTCTCAATTATTGATCAAGGAAGAGAGGGCCCCTTGTGATTCGTGCCATCCATGAGCTAGTAGTCCTGGGTTCTATAAGAAAGCAAGCTGAGCAAGCCAGGGGAAGCAAGCCAGTAAGTAACATCCCTCCATGGCCTCTGAATCTGCTCCTACTTCCTGACCTGCTTGTGTTCCTGTCCTGCTCTCCTTTGGTGATAAACAGCGATGTGAAAGTGTAAGCTGAATAAACCCTTCCTCTACATCTTGCTTCTTGGTCATGATGTTTGTGAAGGAATAGAAACCTTGACTAAGACAACATATGTTACCCTTTACTACAATATTACAAAAAGAAGACAGAATATTTTTGTAGGGGAAGATGTTGTGATATTTTGAGTTAAGAGGAAAAGTATTCATTGGAAAGATGATGATATAGATACCACTAATCAGTATGCAAAACTTAGAACCCTTGGAGCTTTGTAAGAAGGTAAAATGTACATGTCAAACATTGTCTTCAGACCTTCCCTGTATATGAGATTGAGAACAGAGTGCTTGTGAAAGATTTTAAGCATGTGTGTGTGTGGGTGATTTTTCCAAATGCAGGGACCAAGCACCACAAAAGCAGAAGTATGGAAAAGAGGATTTATTTGAGCTTAGAGTTGGAGGATATTCACCATGGCAGTAAGGATAGAGGACAGTAGCTTGTAGGAGCTGCTTACACTATGTCCACCGTGAGAACCCAGACAAAGACGAATGCTGGAACTCACTTCTTTTTCATTTGGTTTGAAACTCAATTCTATGATGTTACCAAGTTGTAGATGTGTCATCTCTCAACATCTAAGTGCTTGGCAGACAGTCTCACAGATATACCTACAGGCATTTCTTGTAGGTGATTCCAAATCAAGTGACATTGTTAAGGAAGATTAGCCACACCTTTGAGCTGTACTTCAAAAGACAACAACTTTACTATAGTTTTACAAACATGCTATTGACATTGATTGTGCCATATTTTTTAGGAAGTATCAGCCTACTCGAGATATAGAAGTATTTTAAAGACTGCTATTCATTACATTTGTTTACTGTTATTTTAAATGAGGATATCCATAGCTACATTTCTCAGACCAGAGAAAGTGGTGAAGAATTTTAACGATGTTCAATTCTTAGTCAGTGTGTTAGAGATGGATCGTAGAAGTACAAATATAGGAATGGTTTCAGAAATAGCACTTTTCTGCTCTTCCAGAAAAACTGTGCTTATTAAATTATTCTACAAGGGCATCTTGACATATAATGCCTACTTCCTGATTTTCTTTATAGGTTCAGGAAATAGTAATAAAGGTAAATCTTACAAACTAAAAAGTGTTTGACTATGTGTTATGTAAGTCTCTTTCAAACTTGAATATATATGACTGAAGATTATGCTTTTCCATGAAAACAGCCTGGCTTGTTGAGAAGATGTTTCTCATCACAAGTTGGTTTTAATCATTAATGTCCTTATTTTTATTATAAACTCAGGATTGAGTTGATATTTTTCTTTATGAAAGAGAGCAGGAGATATGACTATCAATAGTAAATTATTAAGAAGTAGAATAAAATGCATGAACTAATATTTTTATCAAATTGTATTGGATGGCATTGTCCTTTAGGTGAATATTTACAAAGGCAGATCACCCTGAAATATCTCAAGAGCAAATGTGACACCTTTGCTATAATGGTGGTGATCACCACTATGAGATTAAGTGTGAAGGTTGCACTGAGGTCTAACTAACATGGATGACTCTATAGTCAAAATCCTTTAAATGAGTAGCAAGCATAGTGACAAGATAAGAAAACAAATGACATTTAACTGTTCACATCACTCTCTAAAAGTTGACTACTTAATGAGGACCTCCACTGAAATATACCCCCACACACACACCACCACCACCACCACCACCACCACCACCACCACCACCACCAGAAGCACAGTAGCAGCAGATCGGAGATCTTTTTAATTCAAACAATGACTTCTCATCAAAAAAATATTACAGGTCCTTTTTCTCAACAAAATTTGAAAAAAAAATATGTTTATACTACTCAAACTTTACCCTGCCATCCTCCCTTTAATGAGCATTTCAGTGAGACTATCAGGTTTTAGGGAAAAGCCAAACCCAACAACAGAAAAAATCCATACATTTTAGTGAATCCTTGAAGTTGTGTGACACGAAGGAATGAAAGAGAGAGTATCTACTTAGTTATCCAATTGTGCAGCACTGGGTACCCATGCTTACTTGATCTGGGAGGATCAGAAGAAACAGCATCAACAAACTTTGTTGGCAGAATGGTGCAGTCAGGGCTTGCAACAGAAAGACTGAAATACCATTGAATTATCCTTCCCCCATAGTCTGTACCACAGGCTCATGTGTGGCAGTGCTCAAATTTCACTGTGAACTTGGAGACCAACTCTTGCTTATAAAACCTGTACTGCTTCAAAACATGTAGAAGGATTAATAACTTAACAGTGATGACTATAATGGTGGTAATTTCATTCTTAAACTTGAACATCTTCATCTTGCTGGATAGCTGTGGGAAAAGCAGAATTTTAGAAGTAAAGCAGTTATTTTATTCAACATAGGATAGCCTTGGGTTTTCAAATTTTCTTCTGTTCATCTCTGTGAAGACCAAGTCCATGATATCAGGGCCTGTCAGCTAAACATTGGGTTCCTTTTAAAAATTATTTTATTTATTTATATCCCAAATGTTGCTCCCTCCCAGAGTTCTTGACCCCTTTCCCCATCTACTTAATCTGAGAGGGTGCTTCTCTTCTTACCCCACACCCAGGGATTCCCTCTTTTCTGGAATATTAGCACATCCTCTCTCACTGAAGCCAAACAAGCCAGTCCTCTGTTACATATGTACTAAGGGCCTCTGACCAGTCCGGGTATGCTCTTTGGTTGGTTTGGTGTGGTTGCTCTTTGGTATTCAAGTGTCCCAGGGCACTGGGTTAGTTGACAATGTTAGTATTCCCCTTCAGCTTCTTCAATCCTTCCCCTCAGCCCAATGGTTGTCTTGGCATCAGTAATAGCGTCAGGGTTTGCTGCCCACCCATGGGATAGATCTCAAATTGGGCTTATTACTATATGGTATTTTCTTTGGTCTCTGCTCCATTTTGTCCCTGAATTTCTTTAAGACAGGAAAAATTCTGGGTCAAAAAATTTGAAGGTGGGTTGGTGATCTAATTCCTCCACTGGGATTATGTGTATCTGCTGGAGGTGGTTTCTTCAGATTCCTTCTCCCCACTGACAAAATCACAGACACTGAAGAAATTCAAAGAACCATAAGGTCTTACCTCAAAAGCCTGAACTCCACAAAATTGTAAAATCTTAATGAAATCAATGTTTTTTCTAGACAGATACCACTTACAACCAAGATCAGGTAAACTATTTAAACAGCCCTGTAATCCCTAAAGAAATAGAAGCAGTAATTAAAACTCTACCAGACACCCAACCAAATAAAACCCATCCATGCCCTCAACAAAATGCCCCGGGCCAGATGGTTTTAGTGCACGTTTCTCAGAGCGTTCAACCGTCCTTCAGAATAACAGCTTGCAACTGGGGTGGGGGGGATAATCACAACCAAAGGAGGAAAATATTAGAATTTACATTTGTGCTCATCATTCTATTCTTTCTATTTTATGTATATTTATGCAGACCTATTCAGTGCCATACATTGAAGCTTTCAACGTTTGAGACAGTTGA
Source organism: Rattus norvegicus (assembly GCF_021556685.1). Lineage (NCBI taxonomy): Eukaryota > Metazoa > Chordata > Mammalia > Rodentia > Muridae > Rattus > Rattus norvegicus. The sequence continues at coordinate 91,500,596 of NC_141539.1, read as the reverse complement.
GGTACCTATTCATCATAGAATAGTTCATATTGGAAGAGTTGAGACTCATACCTGGGTAGTGTAGGTTCCAGTCCTAGGTATTTTACCCTCATTTTAGAATTTGTTTTCCCTAGTGCATTGTCTGGGTGGACATTTCGAGTGAACAAGTGTATACATGTCAGTGAGTGTTATTTATTTATAAGGCCATGTGGGAAAACACAGTGACCCGCTCAAGACTATTATTATTAGCTATTTGAGAAAGGATTCCACAAATCTTCAAGTGCCTTCTCTGATCTTCTTGGGCAATGCACTTAGGGAGAAATGTTCTGTGAGTAAATCCAGGTCCCTCTTTTTAGTACAGTGCAAAGTGGGTCCACATTCTGCCATCGAGTCTCGATATCACTTTCAATAATTTTGAAGTCACCCGGGAAAAGTTTCGTGTCATCACTCTTCCTGAGTGGCCTCTTCTTTATGTTTCATTAAGTCAAAGGCCTAAAAACGTCCCTGCAAGTAAGCACAAAACATACAAGTACATGAGCCCTTGTGTTGCTTCTCTAGTTTCTTCTTACTGTTCTCTATCTTACAGATGGATACAGAGAGAGCTAAGAAGCCTGTTTTATGGAAAGAGGTTAGTTTCTTTCATCTGATTGTGGCAAGCACCCAGACACTTAAACGTGTGTACAAGAGCAATAGCAATTCAGACATTGGCAACAAGGGAAGAGAAAAAAATTTATTAAAATTAGATTACTTCCTAAAGGTATCTTTGCTACTGTATATCTTTTACTGTGCATCCTGCTTTAAAAAAAAAAAAGGATGACTCGGGCTATTTTAGTTGTAGAGTGCACACTGGTGTGATTAAGCAGTGTGACTCGGCCCATCTGCCTCAATGTCTGATGAGGCATCAATCTCACTGTTTTTAGCAGATGACTCTCAAACAGAAGTTCACGAAATTTGATCCTGATTTCTTTATTGTGTCTTTATCCCCCTTCCTGATGAAAGCCTTCCCATGATCCAGATCTAGCTTGACAGTTCCTCTTGACCACGGGGTAAGATGAAAATGGTAGCGTTAGAAAAGGAGCAGCCTTGGAGTTGTGAACGATGCTGGGTATCAACTTCCCAGTCCAATTTAACTTTGCATTTATGTTGCTTCAGATCCCAAGTTCAGAGTTTATAAACGCTTGAAGAATGTGATATTGCCAAATCTCTGTAAGGCATCGCTAGTTGTAAAATAAGAATATTTACAACCTCCTTCTCAGATTGTTCTCAGAACTTCTGCTTTTCCAGGGCTCAGAAACCTCTTAGGTCTTTCTGGCACTCATTGACACTACTATGTGATGTGACATTAAAGCAATTTGCTTCTCTTCAACGTTCATGTCACTCCTGCCCATATTATTAACTCAGTGGGCTAGAATGCTAACAACTTTCAAAAGCCCATAGGTCGTCATAGTAACTGATATTCAAAGTAAATATAATCAGTCTCTTGGGTATCACATTTAAATCATTGCTGGTGTATGCATCCTTCTTTAAATCTCTTCACTGACCACCCAGTGTGGCCCAATAAAGTCTTGAAAATGCAGATTTGTTTGAAATGATCTGAGACATATAGTTTTAGTTATAGTTTATCATCTGTTTTGAGCCAGTTCAGTTCCATCAAATGGACATCCAGAGACTCCTGAGATGTGCAGTCGTGCTTGTGAAATCCTGGAGTTGCTATAACACAAGCCTTATAAACTGTGGTTATACATTACATGTACTTCCTGTGCCCTCTCTTTTTCCTTCCCTTCACATATCTTTTCAATGTTTTCTATGCTTCAAAAATTATAAAACGTATACTCTAGATACTTAGGATGGGATGTGTCTTTTTTAGGAAGCTTTTTAAGAAGGATGTCTCCTATGCAGGCCCTATATGCTGTGTGCTCTGTGAGTTGCTTATCTGAGGGTTTTGTGAACATCAGTTTCTATTTCACGCTTGACCCTCTCTTTCTCCTCTCCTTCATTACTTTATTCTTTTCGATATTCTCCTTTAAGAAACCATAATTTCATTGTCATTCAAAGGAACTATAGAAACAAAATAGGTAACAAGTGAAAGTAAATAAAAAGCGCTTTGAGTTTATCTTACTTCTCATGCTAGCTCTTCTTGCATCCATTCAGTAATGCATTGAATTCATCTGAGCTGTGGAATCCTTCCTCTCAGGTCTTTCTCCTTCTTACACAGACTAATTTGACAGGCCATGCTCTCCTTCATCTCCATCCCAGAGCACCATTTCTTTTTTCAGTTAGCACCATTCAAGCTTTAGTGAATTTTTGGTTCCATGTCTCCAGAGAGGCAGTTCTTTTCTAAGTTTCCCTTCCACCTCCAGCTTCCAGAAGAAAGAACATTATTATCAGCAGCATCTCATCTGTTGAATATGCATGAGATGTTCTGATGGTTGGATCATCTTGTCAAAGTCTCTTATATAATAGATTGGTGGTGACACTATGTCCTCTCACTCCCCAGCCCCCAGTTCTCAAACCAGTCCTTTTTCTCTTCTGAATATTCAGCACTAGTCATTTACTGGGTCCATTTCTATGTTCTCAAATTGTTTTTAAATATTCTCTTTCCTGTGATTTCAAAAGTCTCATAAGATCCATATCTTCTAAAGCTACTTTCACTCTCAAAGCTCTTACTAAGTAGAGAAAGAGATATTCCATGCTTATATGTATAATCATGTATTAGAAATATCTAGCACAAGGTTAGACATGTAGCCCTGTCTACATTCTGTAGGTTTTCAATGTCACGAAGGAGGAGCAGTTTTATCTTCAAATATTACTTTAAAAATGTGGATCAAGAAGGGGATCACCCTCATAGAGGCAGGGAGAGGGAAGAGGGAATAAGGGGCTTGTGTAGGGGAAACTGGGAAGGGGATAAAATTTGAAATGTAAATAAATAAAAAACAATAAAAATGACAAAAAAGAAATAGAGTTTCTATACCAAGGAGCACTCTTGTGTTCTTTACAAACACATGATGCCTAGTTATTTAAAATCTATTAAGAAAAAGAGCACCAGAGCTCCCAGGGACTAAACCACCAACCAATGAGTACACATGTGGGAACCCATGGCTCCAGCTGCATATGTAGCAGAGGGTGGATGGCATTGTCTAGTATCAATAGGAGAAAAAGCCCTTGGTCCTATGAAGGATCCTTTCTCCAATATAGGGGAATGCCAGGGCATTGAAGTGGGTGGGTGGGAGTGGGAGCATCCTCATAGAAGCAGGGGGAGGGAAGAGGGGGTATAGGAAGGGGAAGTGAATAATATTTGAAAGGTAAATATATAAAATATCCAAGAAAAATAATAAAGAAAAACAGCAAAGGCAGCCATTCCCTGCCATCTTTACCTTGTATTTGTTTCAGGATCTTCATTAGTTGGTTTGTTTTATTTTAAAGTTCTTCCAAAGCAGCAGCAACCTCCAAGCAAGGACATGTTTGGAGAGACAGTTAGGGAATCAACCTGAGTACCTTTACCCTCCACGTGTGTGCGTGTTGAAACTGACTGAAGTGCTAAGGAATTGGCAGCATTTCTCTTTCTTGTTCCCATCCTTAATAACGACTCTTATTCCTCTAAACCATGGGGAAAAATCCACTTAGTAATCTCAATCTCGTTATTGCTACATTAGTCCAGCATGAAATATTTGGCAAAGCACCACACATATAGGATTTGTTTTTGGATAAAGAGGACATGAGGGACTTTCAGGTCTAAGTAGCTGCTTCTGCAGCGAAGGTGACTTCTTTGTTTTGGCCTTCAATAACATTTAAATGAGACCTGTTGGGGTAACCTACTAAAAAGTTATGAGAAATATGTTTTGTGTAGGATAGTACTATAGGGTATTCTTCAGTTTCTTTGAGGGTGAAATATCTGTGGTTAAAAATCTCCTGTTTTCACACAAAGACACAACAAAGAAAGAGAACTTCAGACCAATTTCCCTTATGAATATCAACGCAAAAATACTCAACAAAATTCTGGCAAACCGAATCCAAGAGCACATCAAAACAATCATCCACCATGACCAAGTAGGCTTCATCCCAGGCATGCAGGGATGGTTTAATATACGGAAAACCATCAACGTGATCCATTATATAAACAAACTGAAAGAACAAAACCACATGATCATTTCATTAGACGCTGAGAAAGCATTTGACAAAATTCAACACCCCTTCATGATAAAAGTCCTGGAAAGAATAGGAATTCAAGGCCCATACCTGAACATAGTAAAAGCCATATACAGCAAACCAGTTGCTAACATTAAACTAAATGGAGAGAAACTTGAAGCAATCCCACTAAAATCAGGGACTAGACAAGGCTGCCCACTCTCTCCCTACTTATTCAATATAGTTCTTGAAGTTCTAGCCAGAGCAATCAGACAACAAAAGGAGGTCAAGGGGATACAGATCGGAAAAGAAGAAGTCAAAATATCACTATTTGCAGATGATATGATAGTATATTTAAGTGATCCCAAAAGTTCCACCAGAGAACTACTAAAGCTGATAAACAACTTCAGCAAAGTGGCTGGGTATAAAATTAACTCAAATAAATCAGTTGCCTTCCTCTATACAAAAGAGAAACAAGCCGAGAAAGAAATTAGGGAAACGACGCCCTTCATAGTAGACCCAAATAATATAAAGTACCTCGGTGTGACTTTAACAAAGCAAGTAAAAGATCTGTACAATAAGAACTTCAAGACACTGAAGAAGGAAATTGAAGAAGACCTCAGAAGATGGAAAGATCTCCCATGCTCATGGATTGGCAGGATTAATATAGTAAAAATGGCCATTTTACCAAAAGCAATCTACAGATTCAATGCAATCCCCATGAAAATACCAATCCAATTCTTCAAAGAGTTAGACAGAACAATTTGCAAATTCATCTGGAATAACAAAAAACCCAGGATAGCTAAAGCTATCCTCAACAATAAAAGGACTTCAGGGGGAATCACTATCCCTGAACTCAAGCAGTATTACAGAGCAATAGTGATAAAAACTGCATGGTGTTGGTTCAGAGACAGACAGATAGACCAATGGAATAGAATTGAAGACCCAGAAATGAACCCACACACCTATGGTCACTTGATTTTTGACAAAGGAGCCAAAACCATCCAATGGAAAAAAGATAGCATTTTCAGCAAATGGTGCTGGTTCAACTGGTGGTCAACATGTAGAAGAATGCAGATCGATCCATGCTTATCACCCTGTACAAAGCTTAAGTCCAAGTGGATCAAGGACCTCCACATCAAACCAGACACACTCAAACTAATAGAAGAAAAACTAGGGAAGCATCTGGAACACATGGGCACTGGAAAAAATTTCCTAAACAAAACACCAATGGCTTACGCTCTAAGATCAAGAATCGACAAATGGGATCTCATAAAACTGCAAAGCTTCTGTAAGGCAAAGGACACTGTGGTTAGGACAAAACGGCAACCAACAGATTGGGAAAAGATCTTTACCAATCCTACAACAGATAGAGGCCTTATATCCAAAATATACAAAGAACTCAAGAAGTTAGACCGCAGGGAAACAAATAAGCCTATTAAAAATGGGGTTCAGAGCTAAACAAAGAATTCACAGCTGAGGAATGCCGAATGGCTGAGAAACACCTAAAGAAATGTTCAACATATTTAGTCATAAGGGAAATGCAAATCAAAACAACCCTGAGATTTCACCTCACACCAGTGAGAATGGCTAAGATCTAAAACTCAGGGGACAACAGATGCTGGTGAGGATGTGGAGAAAGAGGAACACTCCTCCATTGTTGGTGGGATTGCATACTGGTACAACCATTCTGGAAATCAGTCTGGAGGATCCTCAGAAAACTGGACATTGAACTGCCTGAGGATCCAGCTATACCTCTCTTGGGCATATACCCAAAAGATGCCCCAACATATAAAAAAGACACGTGCTCCACTATGTTCATTGCAGCCTTATTTATAATAGCCAGAAGCTGGAAAGAACCCAGATGCCCTTCATCAGAGGAATGGATACAGAAAATGTGGTACATCTACACAATGGAATATTACTCAGCTATCAAAAACAACGACTTTATGAAATTCGTAGGCAAATGGTTGGAACTGGAAAATATCATCCTGAGTGAGCTAACCCAATCACAGAAAGACATACATGGTATGCACTCATTGATAAGTGGCTATTAGCCCAAATGCTTGAATTACCCTAGATGCTTAGAACAAACGAAACTCAAGATGGATGATCAAAATGTAAATGCTTCACTCCTTCTTTAAAAGGGGAACAAGAATACCCTTGGCAGGGAAGAGGGAGGCAAAGATTAAAACAGAGACTGAAGGAACACCCATTCAGAGCCTGCCCCACATGTGGCCCATACATATACAGCCACCCAATTAGACAAGATGGATGAAGCAAAGAAGTGCAGACGGACAGGAGCTGGATGTAGATCGCTCCTGAGAGACACAACCAGAATACAGCAAATACAGAGGCGAATGCCAGCAGCAAACCACTGAACTGAGAATAGGACCCCCGTTGAAGGAATCAGAGAAAGAACTGGAAGAGCTTGAAGGGGCTCGAGACCCCATATGTACAACAATGCCAAGCAACCAGAGCTTCCAGGGACTAAGCCTCTACCTAAAGACTATACATGGACTGACCCTGGACTCTGACCTCATAGGTAGCAATGAATATCCTAGTAAGAGCACCAGTGGAAGGGAGAGCCCTGGGTCCTGCTAAGACTGAACCCCCAGTGAACTAGACTGGTGGGGGGAGGGCGGCAATGGGGGGAGGGTTGGGAGGGGAACACCCATAAGGAAGGGGAGGGGGATGTTTGCCCGGATACCGGGAAAGGGAATAACACTCGAAATGTATATAAGAAATACTCAAGTTAATAAAAAAAAAAATCTCCTGTTTTGGGGTTGGGGATTTAGCTCAGTGGTAGAGCGCTTGGCTAGCAAGCGCAAGGCCCTGGGTTCGGTCCCCAGCTCTGAAAAAAAAAAAAAAAAAGAAAAAAAATCTCCTGTTTTATAGTTTAGCAGGTTTCTTAGTTTTCAATAGAAAAATTAAGTATTTAATAGGGAACATGCTGAATCCGCTGTATTACTAGAAATACGCTATGAGCATTCAAGTGTGTGAATTAATTAGAAAAATGTCTTTAGCTGATTAAGAGATGTATTTCTGGTCAACAATTTTATAGTAGAGAGTATAATTACATTGCTTGGCTCAATTATACACTAATATAATTTTAGTTAGAATTCAGAGCTACATCTGAATCCCAAAGGTGTGCTAATATTTTTTGCTCAGATAATGTTAAAAGTGGGCAATATATTATTTATAAACAAATAAATGTTTTATAATATAATGCCCTGGCTAAAAGAAGAATGAAGAATACTTCAAATAAAATTTAAATGATGTAAAATTTCTAACTACTAAATAAATTTATATTCTCATATTTTAACAGATTTTGAGTATGAAAATTTGTTCATTTCATAGGTTTGTATAAAATGTATAACTTGTACTTAGAACTATGAGTAGCTAAAATTAATAATTATTACTAATTAAATTTATGGGAATAATTTTAGATGGCAGATCTAAAATTCTGTAATGACTACTCCAGTACAAAAAGTTTTCTTGGTTCCGTATGAACTGAAAATGCTACAAAACACTGGTCCAATAAGCATCTTTATGAGCATGGATGTAGATGTCCAGAGTTTTCTTCCATCCTTGCTTTCTTCTGTTTTTATGCCCTTCTCAGGTCTCTTCTTTGACCTATCTTGAATTGAAAATGTGACCAAAAAGCAAACCAATAAAGTCAGTTTAGATAAGTGATGATATTAATAGATTTTAAGCTCAAACATTACTAAAATTTCAGAAGCAATGGGAGACACATGGAATGCTAGATAAAGAACCAGTGAACAAGAGGGCATAAACCTTTGGCCTAACAGGAAGGAAAGTCTGTGGATGGATGCAGATTCTGTACATATCTGGGAGAGATATTAAGAGCAATATGTAGTAATAGCAGGAAAATCAGGGCAATTCCAAATTTCCTTGAAATGTTCGTGGAAAGCCTTCACAAGGAACTAAAATTTGAGCTAGATACAGCTAAAAGATATAAAAAGTGAAATATGAAAATATCTGAGGTAAACATTTTGTGAAGAAGAAGGAAGAGGAGGAGGAGAGGAGAAAGGAGGAAGAGGAAGAAGAAGAAAAAGTAGAAAAAAACAAGAAAATGTGTCAAAATCACTAAGAAAGTGTCAGTATGCATGAATTTGAGCTATCATCAGGGGAGGTGAGTTTGGAGAAGCAATCCAACAGAATACATAGAAGTTGAGACTTGGCAGATGGGCTATCCTGGCAGGGTATCCTGTCATCAACAAAGGGAGGTTGCTCTTCATTGTAAGATGGGAGCTCGTTGGGCTGTTTTGAACAGAGGCTAGAAAAAAATGGAGCATTGTCATGGCTAAGTTAAATTTCCATGTTGGCTGTCTCCACCAAAGTGTTCTTATACACATTCTTTGCTCTCCTGTGGTTACTTTTTAGGTCCCCTATCCTTTTCATATTCAGTCCTTGACTTTTTTTTTATACCCTCCTTTCCTTTTAGACCCATATTTGAGTAGATGATACATCTAATTTTCTTAGTTATATATTTTGCCTGTTATCTCCTCACAAAAGGCCTACCTAATTAAGTTTGGATAAGAAATTAAATATTGTACCTATAATCCCAAATAGACTGACTTGTAACAGCTTACTGGGAAATCTGATACAGAAGAAGTTCGTTTAACATAATATCTTAGGGAGACAAGGTGAGGGCTGGGTGCATGGTGTGGTTGGGAAAATAAAAAGAATCAAATGGTAATTTTAAAAGGACAGATGTGATAGGCTAGAGAACAGCAGAAGCAAGTCGGGGGTTTGGGAGGAAGAAGATCTATGTGAGGGCTGAAGTGGTGCTCCTTTCCGCCAGGCTGTGCAGAACGGACAGGTTCACTGCTAATGCCCTGATGAGGGAGGCAGGGGAAAGGAATACCTACAGCTGTGTTGGTTTGCTTGATGATGTGTTGTCTAAGAGCAGATCCTACTAACCATTTCTCCCAAGTTTATTTGGGAGAAATATATTTCCCATGCATGTTCCATAATCATTTAAATCAGGGGAAATATATAGATTTTGTTAGTCAGGAAAAGCAAAAATGTAACATTTACTTGGTAGTATCATAGTCATGAAAATGGGAAATATAATCAGGCACAAAACAAGTGTCTAGAATAAAAACCAGATAATAACTTGAAACGCACATACAACACACACACACACACACACACACACACACACGCACGCACATTTTATAGAAATCTCACTTTGCCCCTAGGCATCACGCTTAATGAAAACAATGGGCAATAAAAAGGGCAAGTGTTGTTCTTCAATGCCCTACCAGTGTTGGATGACTTTAATAGATACCTGGGCTATGAAAACATGTACAGTGCATGCTTACTTTCAAGTCTCCCTAAGCTAACAAGTATCTAGTACTCAGACACAAAAATAAACACTTATAATGTTATTCTGTGTTAGGGCTTCATTGAATGAAACCAAGTAATATGAGAATAAGAAGTGTATGACTTTGGACACAAAACTGAATAGTCTGCCAGCATTAACCTCAAACAACATACTTAGCAAGGCAAATACAACACAATCTAGTTAAAGCAACATCTCATCCAAACTGAGCACAGCAAATGGAAAGTGGAGACAAAAAGAGAAGTGAGAGCAGGTTGGTGACTCTCACTTGGAGAAAGTAGCTGCCAGTATGTTTCTTTAGTGTGTCTATTGGTCAAAGCATAAGCCAGTTGAGCAAAGCTAAGGCTTACAGTCTGAACACAGGAACAGGTACACACACACAGTGAACACAGAGATCAGATCATTCCATCCTCTCTCTGAATCCCACTTATGAGACACATGGAAAGGATCTTGTCATCTACCACTTGGCCTTCACAGTCCATAGAAATTCCCAAAAAGATGGTAACTAGAGAAATTGAAGACATACAAAGTAAAAGAAGATAGCTAAAACCTCAGCAGGACATAGCTGCATAAAGGAATAAGCCACAGGGTAAGTGTCTGGAATGGGCTTGACTGAAACACAGACAACCTTACAGAAAGCTATGGACTGGGAAGGCTGACTAGTAGAGGACAAGGGTTTTTCAATAACACAAGAATTTGGAAAGCTCGCATACACGAGTTGTTTCATTTTGAGTTACTCTCCTGTCTTCTAGTGGAGAAAGGAGTTCTTGTTACATTCAGTGTTTTTGTTTGTGGTTTTTTTTAGTTTTATTTTTTCAAGACAGGGTTTCTCGGTGTAGCTGTGGTTGGAACTCACTCAGTAGACCAGGTTAGCCTGGAACTCAAAAGAGATCAGCCTGCCTCTGCCTGTCTCCTGTGTGCTGATGAAAGGCATGCGCCACCACCACCCTTTCATGTTCAGTACATTTTAATGAGCAAAAAAGCCTAAAGCCTGTGAAATCACCTGAAATGTTGCAAAAGGAGTAGGGGCACGAGTAATCCTCTAATCCAAGGTAAAATTAATACTTGCATGCAAACATTAAGACTATTGTTACATCACGTAATTTTAAAAGTGATGACCAGAAGCAAGGGGAAGACTCCAGGAAACACATCCCTGAAAGATAAGGCACAACTTGTCAGCAGAGATGGGGAGGGGAAGGCCAAATTCAAAACCAGTATTCTCACAATGGAAGGAAATATGATTTACATCGCAGACTTCACCAAAGGCTGAGGAACCTGTAATGTCATGCCTTCCACATCCAGAGATATGAAACACTGCAGGCTGAAAACCCAAGAAGAGGTTTCTTTCCAGACTGTGCATAGTTAAGTGATCATTTATCCATTCTTTCAGAAGATAAAAGACATATTTTTAAGAGGGTAAATAGGATAATTTCTGTAAGGAAATAACACATTTAAATGTGGTAAGAGGTAAGCATTATCCCATGACTTTGAGATGTCCAAAACACAGCCCCAATCTTCTGCTATAGTGCACAGACTATGTTAGGAGCAGTATAAGTATACTGGGGTGGGAATTGGATATGTTTTCTCAGTCAGTGTGCATAGGAGGGGATTCTAAAAATTTTAATATGTCCCAGAAATGGTCTAGGATATTGTCACAGATCACACCTGAAATAAATTTCTACATCTTCTTAGTGTTCTACTCTTGAACTAAATGTCAAAAGAATAAATAATGCAATCAATGAAATGTGCATGAACAGAACATGAAATCCTCAGTAGAGGTGAAGCAGCTCCATTCATATTCCTGTCACTGAGGATAGAACAGGGGCATCTTGTGTTTGAGGCCAACCTGATTGCATAGTGATACCCATAGAGCAAAAAAGAAGTGAGAAATATATTTAAAATAACAATAGCATCTTTAGCTATGTGGGAAATACAAATCAAATTTATACTGAGATTCTAATTTACCCCAGTCAGAAGTTTTATCATCAATAAAACATAAAAATATAACTTTCTAACATCATTAAAGAAGTTACCATAGTTGTTAGAATGTAAATTAGTCCAATCACTAATGAAAATCAAGATTAAGGATCTTCAAAAATCTAAGGAAAAGCCACCATATAAATTCCAAATGCACTACTCCTGTTGTATCCTTAGAAGAATCAGGATTGCCACAAAGCGGAAAGACCCATGTGCTCGATTTTATTGTTATTACAATACTGAAGATACTGAATCATCAGCTCATGAATGGCATAAGTGCATACGGTTTATATACACAGTAGAAATTTTACCAGTCCTAAATGAAGTAAAAATCATGTTATTTTTAGAACAGACTATAATTGCATTAACTGAAATAACCCAAACTTAGAAAACAAATATCATGATTTCTCTCATATGTAGTATTTAGATGTTTTAAGACATCAAAGTACAGAGTTGCTGCTTATTTTTATTTTGTGTACATGATTATTTTGATGGCATGCACAGGCATGCTGGTCTGCAAAGGCTAGCAGAGGGCTTTGGACCTCCTAGAATTTGTGTTACAGTTGAAAGACCTGTTGTGGGTGCTGGGAACCATAACTTGGTTCCCAGTATGTACATATATATTTCCATACATTACGTGGAAATATTGTTTCCCAACATTTAAATATACATGGAAATATATTTTAATAATGCAGCACATATATAAAAATTTCTAGAGTTCTCAATTGAGTATATAGAGATTGTTCTATTTAATAACTCTTCAAATACAGCCAGTACCTCTGAACTAGCCCTACAGTGACTATTTGAAGTTAGGTGGTCAAATGACAGAACAACAAAGATTAGTGTAGATGAAATTTTATCAGTGTCTATTATATATCTATATTAATATGGCATTCTGAAATCCATTATCTTAACACACACAAACATGTATATGTATGTATACATATATAAATAGAGAGAGATACAGAGAGATACAGAGAGATACAGAGAGAGAGAGAGACAGAGAGACAAAAGAATGATCTTCCTTTCTACTCAGATCTGAATAATTACCATAATAAACTTACAATATTTTTATACTGTGTATGTTATAACTGTTTCCCCCACTACTGCTCTAATCTTTCCTTTTTTGTTTTTATAAGTGAATCTAATTCATTACCTTACTAAATCAAGTAAAATATATCTATATGAGACCTTCAACAGTAAATTTTTATGACTTTATGATTTTATGACTGCATCTTTTTCTTTTCTTCAAATATTGGGCATTGTCCCTCTGTCCTTGAACACGCAAGATGAGCTATCTGGCAAATACACATCCTGTGGCTGCCTAGTATCAATCGGTGTCTTATAGTCACTTTTTTCTTCTGTTCTTATACTCTCACCTTTATGCCTGACATGATTTTGTCTCTTCCGTTTCTATCAGCACACAGTATTATTTGCAAGAAACCTAGGGATAAAAATAACTGTATGGAGCTGGTATGTAAAAACATCCTGACCTCAAGTCAGCACGTTCGATAGTCTTTTCACAAGACTACTTCTTCTACACCTTAAGCAAAATGTTAGGTCACTGAAATATGCCAGCTGGCTGTGTGCTCTGACCCACACAACAACGCATTTACCTCCAATGCTTGGTTCTCTTCTGTAGAAGATTTGAAAGTCAGCAAAGGAAGATAGAATGGGTCTTTAAGAACTCAGAGACAAATCCAAGTGGTAAACAGAGGAAATTTTTGAAGGATTCGCAATTATATTTGCTAATAGTTAATTGAAATTTTCTGAACAGCCATCTTTTAACATATACATATAATATAATATGTAAAATATAATATACGATATATAATATATACCGTATGACACATAACATATGGCATATAGCATATAATGTATAATATGTAATATAAAATATATCCAGAGAATATGGTAGATTGTTAGACACTGGAGGCCAGGTTGGCAAGAAGGTTCTGTAAAAAAGGAAAAAGTATCATGAAACCATGTATTTTTAACCATGTTTACTGTGAGTAAATATATATTTACCTGTATTTTATTAATAGAGTACATAAATAAAAATTTCTAGAGTTTTCAATTGAATATAGAGATTTGTTTATTTAATTCCAGTGACTGCCTAACATATGTTGAAAAGACATTGCTTTAAAGAAAAACAGCTTAAGCACATAAAAATTAATACAAGCATATTATCTTCTCTACTGTAAAATAAGGGTCACTTGTTCATTAATTATCCAAATTCTTATAATTCCAATGGTGGTGTTTAAGGCCTTCTGTGTAGAGGGCATTTTTCCTGTCAGCTGAGGTAGAAGAGATAAGCTTCTCCCTTTAAGACAGACTCTCCTGGGAGATACTGATCCATAAAACACAATTCTTCTCTAGGCACATATGACTCTAATCTTGTCACTGGGCAGCAAAAGGCTGAGATAGTTCATTACTAATTTGCAAGTTCAAAGTAAGTCTAGTCTATGTAGCAAATTCTAGGCTAGTCATGGCCTAGGGAGAAAATCTACCTCACGAAAACCCAGAAAAACAGCCACGTAAGAGTAATTATAATCTAGGCACGGCAGTGCATGCCTTTAATCCCAGATCAACAAGAGGAATGAGAGTTCCCGTCCAGCCTGGGTTAAATAATAAGGCCCTGTATACAAATAAAGTCATAAATAAATAAATAAATGAATAAATAAATAAATAATAAGCAAATATTAAATGTGTAAACTGCCAGTAAAGGGAAAAAATCACTAGTTTTTTGATTTTTATTTTAACTTTCAAGTAATAAGAGTAGAAAGCCTTACAGTAGGTCACCTGACATTTCTATGTCACAGTAAACTGTGATTTGGAGAGAATAATGACATAGCTAAAGACAGAGGCCAACCTCTAATATGCATATATGTACTCTGTTACTATTTTGACATAGTCTGTAGGAACTATAGAAAGGGATAGAATTTTGGCTTTCAACATGTAATATGATCTAGACAAGGTAATGTCAATGAATATGTAGTCACTGTACAATTATTAATATATATTTATAATTGCAACATGTATGGCTTGTGGTGGTAATCTATATGAACTATTGTTCTAAACAAAATAGCTGTAGTTTCGATAGAAATGGGTTTTGGAAGAAAAAATATTTTCTTGAGTGATAAAAAAGCAGTAGAGAAACTAATGTCAGTGAATCACTCCATTTAGGGAAATAGCTCTGCATGAGTCCAGTAACAAGAGATTGTGTGCTGTTGACATAGGCATGGCCATGACAAGGACCTAATTAGAGAACAAAATGGCAAAGCCTTTGTCAGTGAACCAAGTACGAGTTTTCACAGGGTTTCCAGAAAATGTGCACAATAGCTTTCTCTCGCTGGTTATTTACAGCCTGGAGACTGCTTTCTTATAGTGGCTGGTCCTACTGAGATCAGCTTAAGTGTCTTCTTGGCCTAGATGTATCGCATGACCTCTGTCACCCCATTTAGCTTTGTGTAACCCTGCCTATTTGTAATAACTTCAGCTCTCTGTTCAACTGTATATAATAGATATACTGAACTTTCAGGGTGTCACGGTCTCTCCAGCAATAAGTGCAGATTCCAGGTTTGTGTCTGTGTATTTGCCTTTCTTCATTCCTTTAAAATTTCCAATAAACACTGGAGGCCATGTACAGGCACAGCAACTGCTATCGTTGTTTGGTGTCTACTATTTCTTGTTTTTCTTCAAAGCAATTGTATGGTTTGAGTATAATAATCTTCACTTTGCTGATGTACTGTGCTGGGTTCTAAGAGAGAGTGTCCTCTTCCTCAATATTACAAAATGATTCACTGGTAAAAAGCAAATTTGTCACTGGTTTTGGCTTGTCAGTTCCCAATCTAAAATTACTTGTGGAATAAGGTGTCGTCCTGTTAGTTTGTATGTTAACCATTATTTTCATACCAGTGGATTTAATGATGCTGGAAAATAGATGGGAAATGGGAAGCCATTCAAAAAAAAAAGAGTATCCAGATGTGTGCCTGCAGGGTTTATAAGTGGACATGAGCAAAAGGTTTCCTGGAGCTAGGAGTATGTTTATTATGGCCCCATAGCTCTGGGAAGTGTGAACATGTTTCTGGTTCTATAAAAGAAAAAAGGAAATGGGGATATGAATGAGACCTGTAGTCTCACTTTTGTGCCAGGGCCCTGTGTACAGCCTTAGAACACAAGGTTAGCTTCTATTTAATTGTTCCCCAAGGCAACATAAGATGTCTAAGACCGGAGTTGCATTCCTTTCACCAAACTGTTAAAGTAGAATTTTAAGGAGACAATTTTGCAAGCCTCATAAATCTGACACCCTCTCTTCTGGGATGAGCATCCACTTATCAAGTTTTGGGTAATGGAATTTGAAATTGCTCAATGATTCAACAGATTTTTGTTTGGTTTTGTTTTAGAATATCTCTCCTTTCTTTCCCCCAGCTTCTTTCTCTCTCTTTTTCTTTCTTTCTTTCCTTCTTTCTTTCTTTCCTTCTTTCCTTCTTTCTTTCTTTCTCTTTCTTTCTTTCTTTCTTTCTTTCTTTCTTCTTCCTTCCTGCCTTCCTTTCTTTCTTTTTCCCTCCCTCCGTTCCTCCCTCTCTCTCTCTCTCTTTCTCTCTCGCACACACACACACACACACACACACACACACACACACACACACACACACTCTCTCTCTCTTTTAATACTATCATACATACAGAACTCTCAAAAGCTGACTTAGCTGATTCTATAGGGAAAATATCTATTTTAAGTATTTGACTAAATAACTGAATAGATTGATTAACTAAATAACCAATAATAATCAACACGTCTCTCCTTGGTGGGTCTGTGATTTCCAGAGGATTGGAAAGAGCTCCACAATCATAGCCTCAAAATATAGCAGCAGCAAGTTATCCACTGCCTCTGCCTCGGCTATTTTGGCATCAGTAACACTGTTTTTCCTTGAGTGTCTCTGTTCAATATGTTCTAAAACATGTCTTACCTAAAAATGTATTTTTTCACCCACTGCTACCCATGACTTTTGTAACATCTTTTCATTTTTTTCTCCTTTCTACCACTCCACAATCCTTTTCATTTCCAGTCTGTGCTTTCTCTCACATGGGATGTCTTAGAGACAGACATTTTGATGGAGATTCTTGAGTGTTGACAAGTGCTATGGTTCCCAAATTTCCTTTTATCCAGATGTTCTTTATTATGATAAAGACAATTTCATTGAGTGTTCAGTGACTCAACACACATCTCTAACCCAACTCAAGAAACTGGACGTTGACTACACAATATCCCTACCTAGTGGACCATGGTTTTATCTTTTTCTGAAATCAGTCTACCTTTGATACATATTTCAGTGATAAGAAGACTAAATATGTCCAGGATGTTTCATAATTGATATGTTTATAAAAAAGATTGCTACTGCACTCCAGAAAGAGAAAAAAGATGTGCCAGATATACACCATAAAATATTATATAAAACCTGTTTTTTTAAAAAATGAGAAGCAACAGCAGTTCTAACTGTAGAAAATAAAAATAAAACAAATAAGAGCTGAGTCACTAACACACTTATTGAAATAGAGAATGTCCGAGCGTGTACTTTGATATAGAATATCACAGTACATAAGTGTTAGAGCAGTATTTTTCTAATGAAAACACATTTATTCTTGTTAAGGGAACCAACAAAATGGCCATGAACTTAAAGCTCATTTTGGTGTGAATTCCCCACAATATTAAAAATTGATAAAAGTATTTTGTAATTATAGTTGCATTCCTGATGTCTTTCCTATGAACAAAGATCTTTTTTTATGTCCCTCATCAAATTGATCAAAGCAAATTACTTGCCTTTTTCTAGACAAATAGTTTTGAGAAGGCAGTTTTCTCTCATGTTAGAAATTTATTGAAAATTTTTATGCAATATAAAGTAATGTTCATTATCCTCTTAATATGGATCCTGGTAATGAAATATTTATCAATAAAATAAAAGTATTTTTCCTCAACTCATTGTCCCTGGTCCATGAAACTATAGATTCATGATCGATATTCTTCTTAATTTTATGGAGCACAGTGGTATTTATTTTCTTATGAATTTGTACTCCCACAAAAAATTGGGCCTTCACAGTCACAAAATGTCTTTTGTCTACCAAATTGGTAGGAGTTTCATATTAGATACTCAATAAACCTTTTAATGATGGCAACAAGAAACAGAACTTTGTGGGAAGGAATTCATACTTCACAATAATATATATGAGCTTGCATTTAGGAAGCTACTAAAACATGATAAATTCCAGTATCTAGGAGACAGAAGCAAGTAAGTCAAGTATACAAAGTCCTCTACAATATATGGGGTTCAAGTAGCCAGATGTACTGACTGGTTCTGTGTATCAACTTGATATAGCTGGGTCTCATGGAGGCATTTCCTCAAGGGAGTTTCCTTTCTCAGTGATAACTCCAGGTTATAAGACATATAGTAATTAAAGGGGGAAGGCCTAGCCCATTGTGGGCGGTGCCATCCCTAAGCTAGTGTCTTGGGTTCTGAAAGAAAGCAAGCTGAGCAAGCCAAGGGAAGCAAGCCAGTAAGCAGCATTCCTCCATGTCTTCTACATCCACTCCTGCCTCTAGGTTCCTACCCTGTGTGAGTTCTTGCCATAAATTCCTTTGGTGAACAACTGAATAAACCCTTTCCTCCTCAACTTGCTTCTTGGTCATTACATTTTGTGCAGGAAGAGAAACCCTAAGACACCAGACATCGACAAGAGCTTATTCAAAAACATCAATAGAAACATGGCCAACATGACATGCCACGTGTCCAACAGCAACATCTTTTCCTACCTACTTTTGACTTTCTAGTTTTTAACTCACCCTTGGTTAGGGGTAGGGGATGAATTAGTGATCTTTTACCAGCAACAGGATTTTTTTTTCTTTAAGTTTTTCTAGTTTTGGTATCTTTAATTGTGAAGGAGTTGGAGGGCAAGCTTCCTTTTTTCTGTACTTCTCAATTTCTTTTCTTCCTAGAACTGCTGAACTTTTAAGTCTTTCCAGAAAACCTCTAAATAAAATGCTCTGCTATGAACACAGTGTTTCTACATGTGTATGGAGAGGTCTATAGGGTGACTTAAACCACAAATGTTTTAATTAATAATGTGATGTTTTATAGCTGAGGGGGTAACCCGTTTTTGTTAGCACAAATTAAATTGAGCTTTCTAGAGTAGATATTTACCTCGGAATTACATAGGGCATTAATGAGGTCCTTTCTGTTTTATAATGCTTCCTAGGGAATTGTAAAGAAACTGAGCGAGCAGTATGCTCCAGTAAGGAGAAGAGTGTTAAGTCCCTGAGTATTGAGAAATACTAGTTTGGGGCTGTGACAAAAAATGCATAAAGAGTTACCTTATTTCCGACAACGTGGCAGTTTTGTTTTAAAGAGAAAAATAAGCATCAAGCTCCATTTGATTTCTGGTATCGATGTTTTCTGAATATAACTTCAATGGGTAAAGCGAACCCTGGATAGCAGACACTACTACAAAGGAGGTTTGGGGTTTTCCTTTTGGGAAATTTAAATGGGTGCAGCTAAGAAGAGAGGCAAGAAGCTGGTGAGTGGACTCCACAGCTCTAAGAGGCAGAAGGTGAAATGATGAGGCTCACACTTCTACCCAGCCACTTTGGCTATAATTTGGGAAACAAGAAGGTACCCTGGAAGCTGGATATCCAGTGAGAGTGTCAATGAAACAAAATATGTTTCCAGATGGCATTTTTGAGTGAAGGCTTAATTGAAGGATTGAGTATGGGGACAAGAAAACAAGCAATGACAGATGCTGTAGATTTAGTCTGAGAAGCTGGGTGATGAGTAAGGACCATTCAAATGGACAAGAGTACATTAAGAAGACTTGCCAAGTCTTAAGCTTTAATAGTTATGTGACATAATATATAACTTGACTATTCCACAAAGAATATCTTGCTTCTTTTACATCTTTCATTTAGGAGCTGGGGAGAAATGAGGAATCTTTTACCTGTTTGATAGTACAAGCTCTGGCTTCATTTTCAGTCATTTCTTCCACAGTGAATGAGAAATATAGAGACGCTGTTTCTGGAGGCTGTCTGGCAGATGTGGGTGAAAAAATGTGAGTAGGAGGTATTATGAATCATTGGTGATATCAAAGGCTTGATTTTTGTCACATTGCCTCATCTGATTTTAATATTTTTAATCAGGGAAATAAGCTTATATTTTAAGCTTGACCTTGGATAAGATCCAAGAAAGGAACAATATTTTTTTCTTTGCTTCTATCTTTATGAAGGATTTTTTTGGCATTCTAAATTAATAGCAAGTTCTGTCTAAATTAGATATAGGTTGTGCAAAAAGGAAGACTTCAATTACTCCGGGACAGGCAGTAGCTATTTTTATAAGAACCTGAGTATTGTGAGCACTGCATATTTGGGCTATGTGCCCTCCTAAGGTAAATAGTGACTAAGGTAATAGGTAACTTGAGAGGAAACTTCTAAGAACTGGGTCAGAGAAAGATTCAAAATGAGTGCTTTAAAAGGCTCACAGTAGGTAAGGCTGTTGCAGTTTACAAACAAACAGCGCATTTGTACCGTGCATTTGCCATGCTGTGCTTCCCCACACAGTTCGGGGATTTCCTGATCACTCTGTTCGTCTTCATAAATAAGAGGCGATGTGGCCTGTTACCTTATTTGAATCATTTTCTAACAAGTTGATTATTAGGTATTTAACACATTGCTAATGGGGAAAGCCAGCATATGTTTTTGTGGCTTCTTAGAGGGTACTAGTGTGGCTCTTCATTGTTTTAGCAGTCATCTATGGGGTGACAAAGGGTGCCAATGCTCACTCCACCATCAATCTTCACTCAGAAAAAAGAACTCATTTGGAAAAGGGTATCAACTGAGTTATTGTCTTGATATATTGCTTGTAAGAAAGTATGGGTTAGCACTTCCCTTTTCCATGATGCCACAGCACTTTCAAACTTCTCCATTACCACCCGCTGTCAATCATGGTCTTCCAACACTAACTACCATAAACTTTTCCTTTCTGAGATGGAGTGTGTCCCCCAGCTTCTCATTGGTGCAGTTCTGCTGGTATCTCCCTCCAGAGAAGTTGTCTCTATATCCTCAGTTCAGACTAGAGTAAAACGTTGACTTTTGTCTTCTTTTTTGTCCTGGACTTTGGGCCACTGCCTTTGGGAAAGTTTGTGGTTTCCAATACCATTTCAGATGTTCAAAGATTTGCTCCCAGTTTAGCCAGTAGTAGCTCAGGGGTCAAACAGAACTGTGGAAGAGTTTCTTCTTTTTGACAAGCATTAGGACAAATAGGAAACAGGAAATGGTGTAGACCAACAAATTAGGGTTTTTGGTTTTGTTTTGTTTGGTTATATCTTGTCAGAGAACTGTAGTGGAGAAAGAGTCCTCCTTGAATACATCCCCAGCAATTCCTCAGAAACAAACATTATGCTTGCCAAGCAGGATCTCGTCTCAGGGACTCTAATCTTTCCTGGTGCAGACAACCTTTCTCAATCTCTTCATCCTTCATCTTCATTTTAATTAGTGTTTGGACCTTTCAAAGGCAATGCTAGGACACTATTCTTTCCTTCACACTCTATTTTGCTTTAAATAAACGAGCTGTGGCTAGCTTACTAAAGTGCCACTAAAGTGGCAAGGATTGTTTTCTATTCATTTAGCAACAATTATGAAGAATAGAGCAGTTTATGACATTAACACTACAGTGTCTGTACTGATATCAGTTGTTCACATTCCCCATTCAATGAGGTTTCTGGAAAAGATCAAAACAAAACAGTTATTCCTCTTAGGGGGAGGATGGGGAGGGGAACACCCATATAGAAGGGGAGGGGGAGGGGGAGGGGTTAGGGGGATGTTGGCTGGAAAACGGGGAAAGGGAATAACAATCGAAATGTAAATAAGAAATATTCAAGTTAAAAAAGAAAAAAATGTTTAAAAAAAAAGATGTGAACCTTGGCATTCCTAATGTTATTTCAAGATTCTTTTTAAATGGCTCACCACTCAAAATATTCAGATAAATCTATAATAGTGGCACATACCTGTAATTCTCTCACTTGGTTGGGGAAGGGTTTGAAAGATGATGATTCTGAGTTTGAGGCCATCCTTGGCAAGTTTTCAAGGCAATGACTCCAAAAAAGAATCAGATTCAAAACAAATCCTTACAAATAATAGATGTAAAGTTAATAAGTGGAAGAGTTAAATCAAGGTGTGTTAATTCATTGTTAATATGTATTTTTTCATGTCATAATATTAGCAGAGCACTGTGCCCATGGGGGAATCATATAATTTATCCTGTAATTTCCTTCTGAATTCTTGTTTCTAAAATAAGCATTTGGAAGGACAGTTGATTTAGTGAATCCTCATCCTTTGTATTTTGGATCATTAATACCTATTATAGTGGGCTAAGAATCAATACCATAATGATGATTTTGATTCATCATCATGATTACCCTGTAATCATATAATCATATCATATGAATGCATATTCAAATGATTATACACAGGAACATTACTTTATTTATTAAATACAATTTTACTAATATTATAAATGTACAGTAGTTAGCTGAAGTGACTAAATGTTCAAGAAAATATTCCTATCAAAATGTTGGAGAAAATAAAATGTATAACCATTATAAGATGCCTTTAATATGCTGTGCTGTTTGTTTCTTATAAGAGGTCTGATCTGAATTATATTTATTTTCTAGTGAGGTTTCTATTAATTTGTCCAATACAAGATAGCAAATGCTTGTCAATCAGAAATGGCTTGTGGATTAGAGATGTGGGCATGTGTCTACTTCTCATTTTGACTCTAGAACCCATCTGGCTCAGACCAAGACAGGCCCTGTGCATGCTGCCACAGACTCTGTGACACTGTGTGGTCATTATTAATACCATTCATTTAAGAGGCCTTAGTGTTCCATATCATTTCTGGCTCTTCTTTTCTATGAGTCTTCCACAGGGTTCCCTGAGTATTCCACAGTTTCTTACTCTTTGCATATTGCCTAGCTATGGGTCTCAATGCTTGTTTCCATAGTGTACATGGGTCTGTGAGTCTATATAAGAAAGAAAAAAGGAACAAAGGATAAAATGATTGCATCTATAATCTTTTGCGGGCAGTTGAATATAATTTTAGATTAATGTTTATAATACATGTAAGAGAATATTACTTATCTGCCCAACCCTGAGTAAACTTACCTGTTGAGAGGAATATACACTATTATTTTCATAAAGATAATAAAAAGATAGCAAATCTTTATGTGTCAAAGTTATTACTAGTAGTCTATAAGTGTATGGTTTTACATTGTTTTTCTCCTTAAATGCATGGAGTTCATTTGATTACCTTATGAATAAATGTAAATACAGCTTCAGTAGATTGCTGTTCTGGAGTGAATGGAACAGAGCAATTTATTTTTTATTGCATTTCTAATACTCTGCAGTGTATGCAATACTGTTAATTTAGATTATATTTTATTATAAAAGACATTAAAGAAATTACTGCTTCACTTCCAACAAGATTGAGAATGATGGTGAGAAAAAGTCCCCCAGGAAACCTATAAAAAGAAGATGGAATGCCATTCAGCTGTGGTTTGTAAGGAAAGTCCTTGATTTGTAAATTGTGTAGAAAATCTATATTGATTAATAATAGTAAAAGTGTTAGTTTAAGTCATGGAACCCTTTAAAGTTCTAGAAGAAGCATTTTAGTAAACGTTGAATACCAACCATATTTATTCCTAGTACCATAACTAAATGTGTTTGGAATATACTGACTGTCATTACAGCACTTCCCCTACATAAAAATGACTTAGTGATGTTTAAACTGTGATATTCCACTAGAGGATATTAAAGTCTTAGTTTAACGATTTCTAAAACTAGTAGTTTATTCCTTCATTCCTGAGATGTTACTCGAATCTTTTCGATGGCGTAAATTTAACATTTCCAGTGCATAAAGTTTACTTAATTTATTTGATCAGTTCTAGTTAATTTTTGAAGAGTATTACTTTTATTATTTTACATTACAGTACAGATCTTACTACCTTTTCTTCATAAAGTCTTCAAATTTTTAAATATATTTTTTATATTTTGGCTAAATTTCATGACAAAATTGTACTTGGCTGCTAATTTCAAAAAGGAGAAATACAGTAGCTTCAACAAGGCAAGTGGGATTCAGTGCCATGGAGAATTCTAGTTGTGAAGAATGTTGAACTGGAATGTACCTCTAGGGCACTACTAGGGCTCAGTCTATAGCCTTTGTCTTCTATTTAGGAATTGACCTGCAGCCTATCATGGATCGAGAAAAACTGGCTAAATCATTTGCTCTTAAACCTCCAGAGTCTGATAGGTAAAAGCAAAAATAAGTCCATTTCCTTCTTTTTTAGGAACGTTTGGAGGATGCCTGTTTAAACATGATATACATGTGTGCTGAGTAGTTACTCCCAATAGCCTGGGGATACCACACTCAGAGGAACCTGTTTGTGAGGTCTAACTTTCATTGACATCTAGGAATCTGAATTTCAAAGAATACCTGTCATTTACTAACCGCTCAGGGCCGCATCGTGCCTCAGTTGCTTATGCCAGTAATATGTTTATGCTGAACACTCTTGTGTTATTTGTGAGAAAATGACATTTTGACATATAAGAGAGGTAGAGGATGACTGTTTCCCAGTGAGTGATTTGAGAACTGGGTCTCTAATGATTTCCTAAGAGTTGTTATAATTCAGTGCTGGGAGAACTAAACTTAATCCTGTGTGACTCATTGCTTCTGTTACCCCTTTTTCCCCATTGCTTATTTTCTTGGGTCTTTTATCTGTACTATGTCACTCTCATCACTGTGATTTTAAACTGAGTCCCAAGACTCCATCATGAATCACCGAACCTAAGTGAGATTTCGTAGTTTTCTGAAAAATATGAGAAATGAATAAATGACTATATTACCAATTCATCACTTATAAAAACCTATTTTAAATTCTATCACATGAGCTGGAGCATGCTGGTAATGTAATTTCAACTCTATTAGATAGAGATTTGAGGAGCTCAAAGCTAGGCCAGTATATATAGTGAGTTTAAGGCTTGACTTGGTTACATGAATTTATGTCTCAAAAACACAAACAAATATATAAAAAGGAAAGCAAACAAGCAAATTAAGTTTATCAGAAATCTAGTTGTTGTTCTGGTTTAGTTTTTGAGCAAAGATGGGAAGTCACTAGGAATTAAACCAGGGCTCCTCGAGTGTTAAGTAAGTGTACTACAACTGAACTGTATCTCCAGAAACTGTGTTTCATCTTCGTTTGGGTATTCATTTTATTTTATTGTGTTTTAAAAAAGATAAGTGATATGACTTTGTGGTTTTATTTAAATCCTCTTTCTCTTCGAGGTGGCATGCCATGGAAAGGTTTTAGGTTCAATGACAAGAACAGTAGCATTGCTAATAATCGGATGAGGAAAAATGTGAAGACCAGTTTGGAGGATAGATCAAGTGTTGATATTGATATGTTGGGCTGCAGATTCAAGATAAGCAGTCAGTAGACAAAAATCTGGGACTCAGGCAAGAGGTCTGACCTATGGTAATTATTTTGAGTCATCCTTGCACAAAACTATTTAAAAGTGGTGTTTGAGATGTCTGAGGAATTGAGTGCTGTGGAGAAGGGTCACAGGACAAGTCACCTCCGCAGTAAGAGATTGGTAATGGAGCAGAAGCCGTCAAGAAAGAGCAAGCGGGAATAGGCTATGAGGAGGCAGCTCAATGCTCTTCATTTTGCTTGAAAAACAAACAGAAAAAAAAAAACCAAGACCATTTTCATTTTTCTTGAATTTGCCTATTGGTATGAAATAGCTTGTTAAAAATGAGTCTCTGATAAAATGAAAGTTGAATATTTGCATTTTAATCATAATCAAATTCTTTTTGCCACTTGATATAGATCTATCCTACCTGCATTACCCTACTTGATGGTCTGCATGAATTCACTGTTTTTCACTTATTTGTGTTTATTTTAATCCAATCCAATACTCCTATTTTTAAATTCAGTAATGATTTATAAATTGGTACACAAAAGTTGCCTTTTATGTTTTCCACAACATCAGCTACCCTATCCATAATACCATCCCATATTTGCAAGAGGAATAGGGAAACCACTGTCCATATTCTGTATTGTAACTGGATTGTGCTTCATTTAAGGACGTATTCAGTAATAGATAAACATTTCAATGTACTGATGCCCATCATGTTGTGGATGCCTTGCAGGATGGACTTTTACCTAATTCATATTGGTGTTGTCAGAAGGGTTGACTAGGAATCCATTCAATCCATAGTGCCTTTGTTAATATTTAGCACATATGAGGCTCAGTTCTTTGAGTAACATAACAAGAAATAAAATTTTGTTGTAATGAGTCTAGAATTTATTAGAGCAAAAGAATGTCTTCTAGGACCTTCTTTTTTAAAAAAATAGTGGTTGAAATGATAATCCAAGTGCTACTGATTTCATTAAGGATTTGATCTTAGGGTATCTGTCAATAGACAGGAAGGCAAGAAATGCCCAGAAAGAAGGTAGGTGAGAATATAATTGCAGTATATACCCGCAAACAAATTCAATAAGATAAGTTAGACGTTGGGGTTGTTTCCAACCAGAAGGGGAAAGGCAGAGATTCCATATGCCACAATAATCATTTCTTTGAAAAAAAACTTTTAAGTTTTAAAACTCCTAAGATTAGCAAGGTTCTAATGCCCCTTGGCAGTCACGTGAATACATAACTGACACAGAGACCTAAGTGTAGGAAGGGTTGTAGTCTTCCTGACTATGATGAATACTGCCAAAAAGGTAGGACACTATGGCAACACAGATGTTGTAGACAATGAAAAGCTTTCAGATAAAATGATCTTTGGAGGACCAGAGGGCATTGACTGGACATTAATTGAGGACTCAGGTGGACTTAAGGTGAGAAGAAATGCAGTGCCTGAAACCACAGAGTGACAAGGGTATGGAAACATTAGTCAAATAAACTTAAGAGAGAAATAGTTACTAACTTTTAAGCCTCTCACATTATTTTATACACTTTTTATAAATTAAACTCATGATGCTGATGCTTGAGATCACATAGATAGTGTATCTTTTACATTCTAAAATGCTTATACATGCAATTAGAAAAACAACAACTTTAGCATTTGGTAATGTTACTTCTATTGTTTGTGGACTTCCAGGTCCTCTCAGGCCAAGAAACATTCAAAAAGAGGCATCTCACACCTGGTACTGAGAAACGTAATTGATAATCAATGTTTCTGGAAGTGGCATGGGACACCATGCATGGTATTTCTCTTCTCAATCATTTGTTAAGTGATATGTCTTTAATCAGCTTATGGATAAGTTTCAGTTGCCTTTTTCATACACTCTGGCTAATGCCCTTTTGTGCCATCACATTGTTCCAATCCCCATCCACATCCTTGCTTGTTCTCTTTCATTCCCAGTGCTTTACCTCTTTACTCCAATTTCATCTATTTCCTACTACCTCCACTTTTGTAAA
This sequence comes from Rattus norvegicus, assembly GCF_021556685.1. Lineage (NCBI taxonomy): Eukaryota > Metazoa > Chordata > Mammalia > Rodentia > Muridae > Rattus > Rattus norvegicus. The sequence goes on along the minus strand of NC_141539.1, from coordinate 91,473,621 downwards.
ACCATCATCTATGGATGGGATCTTCCTAGTTCCTTGGATTCTAAAAATCCAGAAACCATAGATTTGAAGCTATTGTCCAAATGTGAGAGAAAACATGTGTTTCTTGTTTCTCATGACTTGACTCTGTAATTTTTCCTGCTTTATTTATTTGCAAATTTCAAAAGTTCATCTTTCTTAACAACTAAGTAAAATTCCACCGTATGCTTGTAATGCATTTTCATTATCTACTCATCTGTGGATGGATACATAGGCGGACTCTTATTTCCTAGTTGTTGCAAATAGAGCAGCTATGACCAGAAATAAGTATCTATGTAGTAGGATATAGAGTCCTTTAGCCATGATCTCAGAATTACTTCAGCTGAGTCACATGTTTATTCTATCTTTAGCTTCAAGAGGATCCTCCAAATTTCTATAGGAACCACATTAGTCTACACTTCCACCAAAAGATTCACATTCCTCATATATTATATTAATTTACTCTCATTGATTTTTTATAATAATCACTCAACCTGGGTGATATGGACCCTCAGAGTAGTTTCAACTTTCATTTCCCTCATAAAAATATTGAATGTTTTTTAAAGTAGTCATTAAGCATTAATATTTCTTAATTTGATAATCTCTTTGCAGGTTTTTGGTTGGGTGTTTGTTTTCTTTATAAATAATTTATTTAGTATATTCTAGGTACAAATCCTCTGCTATATGTATGTTGCAAATATATGTTGGCAAATACTTTCTTCCATTCTATTGGCTGCCTCTTTACTTGTCAAAAGTCATGTGTCGAGGAGGTCTCGATAGGCAAATTCATAAGCCTGTATCTAGAAGCTCCAGCCTGACCCACTGAGCTAGGCCAAGTCTACCCAGCCCCCAGTTGTCAGTGTTCCCCTCCAGCACCCCTGTGGAAAGGGCAGCCTCAGGCAGCGCCAGGCAAATTCGGACCCCTCCGCCGACCTCACCGCGAGCCCGCGCCAGAACCGCCATCTTTAGCTGGACCTCAGCCACACAGAGAAGAGTTCGGCCCCAGAACCGACGGGACCCGGTCTCCATCCGCGGCGGCCTTCAGAGGAGCTCAGAGAGGGTGTGCAGGTGTCTGTGTTTTAAAAATGTGAGCTGGGTTCCCGTGGGGGAGGGCCCAGGAGCGGCAGGACCCCTGCACCTGAGACACAGCCAGAACCTGAAGGGACAGACCTGATAAACAGTTCTCTGCACCCAAATCCCTTGGGAGGGAGAGCTAAACCTACAGAGAGGCAGACACACCTAGGAAACCAGAAGAGACTGCACTCTGCACACATCTCTGACGCTAGAGGAAAACACCAAACACCATCTGGAACCCTGGTGCATGGAAGCTCCCAGAAAAGGCGGCACAGATCTTCCTGGTTGCTGCCACCGCGCAGAGCTCGTAGGCAGCACCCCATGAGCAAACTTGAGCCTTGGGACCACAGGTAAGACCAAATTTTCTGCTGCAAGAGGCCTGCCTGGTGAACTCAGGACACACAGAGGCAAAATTCATCTAGGACCGGGCACTTCCTGTGTTTACCGGGAGTCCCAAACCCGAGGATCCCGGCCCGCAGCAGCTCTCTGCTCCCAAACCCTGTGGGAGAGAGACCTCACCGCCTGGTCAGGTGGGCACTCCTGAGGCTGCAGAGCAGAAGAGACCACCAACACTGCCCACCCCTGCCCACATCCCTGGCCCAAGAGGAAACTGCATACGGCCTCTGGGTTCCCATAGAGGAGAGACCAGGAGCAGCAGGTGCGCTGTGTCTGAGACACCCCCAGAACCTAAAGGGATTGACCAGATAAACAGTTCTCTGCACCCAAATCCCATGGGTGGGAGCGCTAAACCTTCAGAGAGGCAGACATGCCTAGGAAACCAGAAGAGACTGCACTCTGCACACACATCTCAGACGCCAGAGGAAAACACCAAACACCATCTGGAACCCTGCTGCACAGAGGCTCCCGGAAACGGCTGCTCAGATCTTCCTGGTTGCTGCCGCCATGCAGAGCTCGTAGGCAGCATCCCACGAGCAAACTTGAGCCTCTGGACCACAGGGAAGACCAACTTTCCTGCTGCAAGTGACCTGCCTGGTGAACACCAGACACAGGCCCACAGGAACAGCTGAAGGCCTGTAGATAGGAAAAAGTACACGCCCGAAAGCAGAACACTCTGTCCCCATAACTGGCTGAAAGAAAACTTGAAAACAGGTCTACAGCACTCCTGACACACAGGCTTATAGGACAGTCTAGCCACTGTCAGAAATAGCAGAACAAAGTAACACTAGAGATAATTTGATGGCGAGAGTCAAGCGCAGGAACCCAAGCAACAGAAATCAAGACTACATGGCACCATCGGAGCCCAATTCTCCCACCAAAGCAAACACGGAATATCCAAACACACCAGAAAAGCAAGATCTAGTTTCAAAATCATATTTGATCATGATGCTGGTCAACTTCAAGAAAGACATGAAGAACTCCCTTAGAGAACAAGTAGAAGCCTACAGAGAGGAAGCGCAAAAATCCCTGAAAGAATTCCAGGAAATCATAAATAAACAAGTAGAAAGCCCATAGAGAGGAGTCACAAAAATCACTGAAAGAATTCCAGGAAAACACAATCAAACAGTTGAAGGAATTAAAAATGGAAATAGAAGCAATCAAGAAAGAACACATGGAAACAACCCTGGACATAGAAAACCAAAAGAAGAGACAAGGAGCTGTAGATACGAGCTTCACCAACAGAATACAAGAGATAGAAGAGAGAATCCCAGGAGCAGAAGATTCCATAGAAATCATTGACTCAACTGTCAAAGATAATGTAAAGCAGAAAAAGCTACTGGTCCAAAACATACAGGAAATCCAGGACTCAATGAGAAGATCAAACCTAAGGATAATAGGTATAGAAGAGAGTGAAGACTCCCAGCTCAAAGGACCAGTAAATATCTTCAACAAAATCATAGAAGAAAACTTCCCTAACCTAAAAAAAGAGATACCCATAGGCATTCAAGAAGCCTACAGAACTCCAAATAGATTGGACCAGAAAAGAAACACCTCCTGTCACATAACAGTCAAAACACCAAATGCACAAAATAAAGAAAGAATATTAAAAGCAGTAAGGGAAAAAGGTCAAGTAACATATAAAGGCAGACCTATCAGAATCAGATCCTGGACAGATGTCATACAGACCCGAAAGAGAACACAAATGCCAGCCCAGGTTACTGTATCCTGCAAAACTCTCAATTAACATAGATGGAGAAACCAAGAAATTCCATGACAAAACCAAATTTACACAATATCTTCCTACAAATCCAGCACTACAAAGGATAATAAATGGTAAAGCCCAACATAAGGAGGCAAGCTATACCCTAGAAGAAACAAGAAACTAATCATCTTGGCAACAAAACAAAGAGAAGAAAAGCACACAAACATAACCTCACATCCAAATATGAATATAACAGGAAGCAATAATCACTATTCCTGAATATCTCTCAACATCAATGGCCTCAACTCCCCAGTAAAAAGACATAGATTAACAAACTGGATACGCAACGAGGACCCTGCATTCTGCTGCCTACAGGAAACAAACCTCAGAGACAAAGACAGACACTACCTCAGAGTGAAAGGCTGGAAAACAAATTTCCAAGCAAATGGTCAGAAGAAGCAAGCTGGAGTAGCCATTCAAATATCGAATAAAATCAATTTTCAAATAAAATTCATCAAAAAAGATAAGGAAGGACACTTCATATTCATCAAAGGAAAAATCAACCAAGATGAACTCTCAATCCTAAATATCTATGCCCCAAATACAAGGGCACCTACATATGTCAAAGAAACCTTACTAAAGCTCAAAACACACATTGCACCTCACATAATAATAGTAGGAGACTGCAACACCCCACTCTCATCCATGGACAGATCATGGAAACAGAAATTCAACAGAGAGGTAGACAGAATAAGAGAAGTCATGAGCCAAATGGACTTAACAGATATTTATAGAACATTCTACCCTAAAGCAAAAGGATATACCTTCTTCTCAGCTCCTCATGGTACTTTCTCCAAAATTGACCTTATAATTGGTCAAAAAACGGGCCTCAACAGGTACAGAAAGATAGAAATAATACCATGCATGCTATCGGACCACCACAGCCTAAAACTGGTCTTCAATAACAATAAGGGAAGAATGCCCACATATACGTGGAAATTGAACAATGCTCTACTCAATGATAACCTGGTCAAGTAAGAAATAAAGAAAGCAATTAAAGACTTTTTAGAATTTAATGAAAATGAAGGTACAACATACCCAAACTTATGGGATACAATGAAAGCTGTGCTAAGAGGAAAACTCCCAGCGCTGAGTGCCTGCAGAAAGAAACAGGAAAGAGCATATGTCAGCAGCTTGACAGGACACCTAAAATCTCTAGAACAAAAAGAAGCAAATACACCCAGGAGGAGTAGAAGGCAGGAAATAATCAAACTCAGAGCTGAAATCAACCAAGTAGAAACAAAAAGGACCATAGAAAGAATCAACAGAACCAAAAGTTGGTTCTTTGAGAAAATCAACAAGATAGATAAACCCTTAGCCAGACTAACAAGAGGACACAGAGAGAGTGTATCCAAACTAACAAAATCAGAAATGAAAAGGGAGACATAACTACAGATTCAGAGGAAATTCAAAAAATCATCAGATCTTAGTATAAAAGCCTTTATTCAACAAAACTTGAAAATCTGCAGGAAATGGACAATTTCCTAGACAGATAACAGGTACCGAAGTTAAATCAGGAACAGGTAAACCAGTTAAACAACCCCATAACTCCTGAGGAAATAGAAGCAGTCATTAAAGGTCTCCCAACCAAAAAGAGCCCAGGTCCAGACGGGTTTAGTGCAGAATTCTATCAGACCTTCATAGAAGACCTCATACCAATATTATCCAAACTATTCCACAAAATTGAAACAGATGGAGCACTACCGAATTCCTTCTATGAAACCACAATTACTCTTATACCTAAACCACACAAAGACACAACAAAGAAAGACAACTTCAGACCAATTTCCCTTATGAATATCGACGCAAAAATACTCAGTAAAATTCTGGCAAACAGAATCCAAGAGCACATCAAAACAATCATCCACCATGATCAAGTAGGCTTCATCCCAGGCATGCAGGGATGGTTTAATATACGGAAAACCATCAACGTGATCCATTATATAAACAAACTGAAAGAACAAAACCACATGATCATTTCATTAGATGCTGAGAAAGCATTTGACAAAATTCAACACCCCTTTATGATAAAAGTCCTGGAAAGAATAGGAATTCAAGGCCCATACCTAAACATAGTAAAAGCCATATACAGCAAACCAATTGCTAAAATTAAACTAAATGGAGAGAAACTTGAAGCAATCCCACTAAAATCAGGGACTAGACAAGGCTGCCCACTCTCTCCCTACTTATTCAATATAGTTCTTGAAGTTCTAGCCAGAGCAATCAGACAACAAAAGGAGGTCAAGGGGATACAGATCGGAAAAGAAGAAGTCAAAATATCACTTTTTGCAGATGATATGATAGTATATTTAAGTGATCCCAAAAGTTCCACCAGAGAACTACTAAAGCTGCTAGACAACTTCAGCAAAGTGGCTGGGTATAAAATTATCTCAAATAAATCAGTAGCCTTCCTCTACACAAAGAGAAACAAGCCGAGAAAGAAATTAGGGAAACGATACCCTCCATAATAGACCCAAATAATATAAAGTACCTCGGTGTGACTTTAACCAAGCAAGTAAAAGATTTGTACATTAAGAACTTCAAGACTCTGAAGAAAGAAATTGAAGAAGTCCTCAGAAGATGGAAAGATCTCCCATGCTCATGGACTGGCAGGTTTAATATAGTAAAAATGGCCATTTTACCAAAAGCAATCTACAGATTCAATGCAATCCCCATCAAAATACCAATCCAATTCTTCAAAGAGTTAGACAGAACAATTTGCAAATTCATCTGGAATAACAAAAAACCCAGGATAGCTAAAATTATCCTCAACAATAAAAGGTCTTCAGGGGGAATCACTATCCCTGAACTGAAGCAGTATTACAGAGCAATAGTGATAAAAACTGCACGGTATTGGTACAGAGACAGACAGATAGATCAATGGAACAGAATTGAAGACCCAGAAATGAACCCACACACCTATGGGCACTTGATTTTTGACAAAGGAGCCAAAACCATCAAATGGAAAAAAGACAGCATTTTCAGCAAATGGTGCTGGTTCAACTGGAGGTCAACATGTAGAAGAATGCAGATTGATCCATGCCTATCACCCTGTACAAAGCTTAAGTCCAAGTGGATCAAGGACCTCCACAATCAAAGAAAAACACAGATGGTATGCAGTCATTTATAAGTGGCTATTAGCCCAAATGCTTGAATTACCCTAGATGCCTAGAACAAATGAAACTCAAGACAGATGATCAAAATGTGAATGCTTCACTCTTTCTTTAAAAGGGGAACAAGAATACCCTTGGGAGGGAATAGAGAGGCAAAGATTAAAACAGACACAGAAGGAACACCCATTCAGAGCCTGCCCCACATGTGGCCCATGCATATACAGCCATCCAATTAGACAAGATGGATGAAGCAAGAAGTGCAGGCCGACAGGAGCTGGATGTAGATCCTCTCGAGAGACACAGCCCGAATACAGCAAACACAGAGGCATAGGCCAGCAGCAAACCACTGAACTGAGAATAGGACCCCCGTTGAAGGAATCAGAGAAAGAACTGGAAGAGCTTGAAGGGGCTCGAGACCCCATATGTACAACAATGCTAAGCAACCAGAGCTTCCAGGGACTAAGCCACTACCTAAAGACTATACATGGACTGACCCTGGACTCTGACCTCATAGGTAACAATGCATATCCTAGTTAGAGCACCAGTGGAAGGGGAAGCCCTGGGTCCTGCTAAGACTGAACCCCCAGTGAACTAGATTGTTGGGGGGAGGGCGACAAGAGGGGGGAGGATGGGGAGGGGAACACTCATAAAGGAGGGGAGGGGGGAGGGGGATGTTTGCCCGGAAACCGGGAAAGGGAATAACACTCGAAATGTATATAAGAAATACTCAAATTATTAAAAAAAAACATAAAAAAAGTCATGTGTCTGTAGTCATGCTGTCTTATATCTGGGTATATTGCTGTGCTATGCTGGCTTCAATACTATGATTCTGCATTATAACTTGAACTCTTTCATTGTAATAACTCCAGCACATAGGACCTTCCATGTGAATTTTTTCTAATTTTTTCTGTAAAGAATGTAACTGCAATTTAATTGAAATTGCACTCAATTTGCAATTGCCTTTCATAGGATGGCTATTTTTACAATATTAATTTTGCCCGACTATGATCATGGGAGATCATTTCATTTTCTAGTGTCTTCCTATTTCTCTTTTCAGTGGTTTTAAAGTTTTATGAAACAAATATTCCACTTGATTAGATAGATTTATATCACAGTATTTTATTTATTTGTTTAGCTATGGTGATGAGACTTTTCCCCTGATATATTTTCAGTGTGATTTTCTTTGGTCTGCAGGGAGGGTATTCATTTTTGTATGCTACTTTTGTACACTGCCGTTTAGCTGAAACTGTTCACCAGTTGTAGTTTTCTTGAAGAGTCACTGGGGTCCTTTATTTATAGAGTCCATCTATCTTCAAATAAGTATACTTTTGCTGATCTGTTTCAGTTTATGTGAGCATTCCTTTTATCTCCTTTTTTTTGATCTTATTGTTCTAACAATAACTTCAACTACTGTTGAAAGAAGTGCAGAGAGTAAACACACTTGTCTTGCTCCTGATTTTAGTGAAAATGCACCATGCCTATCTCTAAACGATGCATTTATATCATCTACTCTAAGGCTCAGGTAGTTTTGAGGAAAAGGGAGTAGAAAGAATGCACGAGTGAAGAGCCAGAGATGGGAATAAGGACTGCTAAATGCTGTATTCAGGCATGCCACAGTTATCACAAACATGAATTCACAGCAAGTGCAGTAGCTTTAAACTTGTGCGATATGCACAAGACTGGCCTATCAGTGACCAATCATAGATCAGAAAGGGGCTCATAGGCTCTATCCCACCCTAATGAACTACTGGGAACGGATGGATTCTTAGGGAGGGACAGCCATTGCTCTCAGCTGCACACAAGTAGGCTCACCAAGCCCCATAGTTACAAACCTGTTGCTACACAGATGCACTTAGTAAAAATAACAAGTCTTGAAACAAAGAAAAAAAGCATGATTATAGGAAAATGACCTGTAGTGGGGAGGGGACATCAAGGATGAGAGTTCCCTCTAGCAGAGGAGGTTTTCCTCTAGCAGAAGATGGGGACAAGTGTAAACAGAGTTCATTATATATACATATGAAATTTTCATAGAACAACCTATTCAGTTAAAAAATATTAAAACAAAGTTTGTGTTGTTTGTGATAAGCACTAAATTTCTGTGGAATATACCAACTTCTCAGTTTAACTGCAGAGAAAGGGCATATGGAAGAGCCTTTGCACATTTATGAATAATATGTGTTGATCATAGTTTTAAAAGTAAAAACAAATAGTACCTTCTGGTCTTGGAATACTTTGTGTTATGATTAATCATTATTTTTACATCACTGGGTCCTTATATTTCTCAATTTATTTATTTATTCACTTCACATCCCAATCATTGCCCCCTTTCTCACCTCTCCTCACACAATCCCTCCCCCACATCCCTCATCTTTTCCTCTGAGAGCAATGAGGTTCCCCCTGAGTACCCCACAGCCTAGCACATCAAGTGTCTGCAGGGCTAGGTGCATCTCCTTCCAATGAGGCCAGACAAGGCAGCCCAGTTAGGGGAATGGATTCCATAGACAGGCAATAGTGTTAGGGACAGCCCCAGCTCCAATTGTTGGGCATCCACATAAAGGTTGAGCTGCACATCTGGTACATATATACATGGAGCCTAGATGCAACCCATGTATGCTCTTTGGTTGGTGTTTCTTTCTGAGAACCTTCAAGGGTCCAGGGTAGTTGACTCTGTTGGTCTTCCTGTAGAATCCCTATCCCCTTTGGATATCCCCTCAATCCTTCCCCCAACTCTTCCGTAATCTCCCAGAGGTCCCACCAGTGTTAGGCTATGGATCTCTGCATGTTTCAGTAGGCTGCCTGGTGGAGCTTTGCAGAGGACAGTTATGCTAGGCTCCTGTCTATGAGTATAACAGAATCTTAATAGTTTCTGGAATTGGAGTTTGCCCATGTGATGGTCTCACGTTGGGACAATTATTGGTTGGCCAACCCATCAGTCTCTCCTGCCTGAGTGAAGTAACCCAGAATCCAAAGGACATACATGGTATGTACTCACTTAAAAGTGAATGTTAGTCATAAAATACATATTCACACTATACTGCACAGACCCAAATAAACTAAACAAGAAGGAAGCCCAAGCAAGGATTCTTGAATCTCACTGAAAGGGGGGAATAAAGTAGTCACAGGAGGTATATGGAGGGAGGGATTTGGGTGGGAGAAGAAACTGGGAAGGAAATGAAGGTTGATTTGGAATCAGGTGCAGGGAGGGACAGGAGAGAGGAGCAGAGGGAGAGGAGAATGAATGGACATTGGTAGCTGGCCGGGGTGCAGCTTGGGGAGCATCTCTAGGATATGCCAGAGAACCAGAGATGGGAATGACTTTAGCTGAGATTCCCAACTAGCAGTGGGGATATGGATCCTGAAATGCCTTCCTCCCCCGTATCCAGCAGTATCCCCCCCACACTCTGCAGCGGAAGGATAAGAGCACCAACCCACCCACAAGAAATGCAGAAACAAAGTCTCCCCATCCCTAATCTCCTCTCTCTCTCTCTCTCTCTCTCTCTCTCTCTCTCTCTCTCTCTCTCTCTCTCTCTCTGTCTCTGTCTCTCTGTCTCTCTCTCTGTCTCTCTCTCTGTCTCTGTCTCTCTCTCTCTTTCTCTCTCTCCCTCCTGTGTGTGTATCTGTGTGTCTGTGTGTCTGTGTGTCTGTGTGAGAGAGAAAGAGAGAGAGAGAGAGTATTTTGTATGTGAACATACAAGTATGTCCATGTGTGTATGTCTCTATGTCTGAATGTGAGTGTATTTGTTGGTGTGTACGTATGTATCATACACACATATGTTTAGAATGCTTTAAACCCATATATTATGTGTAGGTTTAGTATGTAGAATCGTGGCAGTAGTCATGATCCCTAACAGTCTGGTTTTAGGGCAAATAAAACATCCAGAGTTTTATTCATTGTACATAGAAATTTTCAGGTTAAATTTTCATCACATTGTCAGAAAATTGTAGTTCTTACAAAAGCAGCATTGGAATCAGAAGTGCCACGATTCCATAATTCATTGTAGACTGATAGAATTTATTAAAAATTTAACCTGGATTACTGAGAGCCTTGTGCCATTTGGTATTCTATTTATTGTACTAAATAATTCAGAGATAATGTATTTCTCTGTAATTTTCCCTGATACCAGTACAAGACACGAGGATAACCTTTATTTTCAAAGCTTTAATGAACAGTGCCTGCTCATAATTGCCACGCTGGATATCCCTTTATACCCTTTCAAGCTGATACTCTGTAAGTGGACTTTCAGGTTCAGTCTCTCATGACTCTGGTACCAAATTTCCTGATAATTATGGCAGCTGCATTGATGTATTATGTTATTTCTTTTTCTGGTCATATTTGCTGCTGCAGAATGCTTTTTGAGAGCCCAAACAATTTTCTGGCAAACTTAGCTTCCTCTCTGTAGACTGTCCTGAGTATATTTGGATTTACTTATTAACAACTAATAAAAAGTAATTCTAGTTGAAGTACCCTCATGTAGTGGGTATCAGAGAAAGGACAGAAATTAGGTCTCAGAAATGCCGAGTTCTAAGTTCATGCTCTCTGTGCAGCATCTGTGTAATATGCTTAATAAAACCAGACAATTTATGCTATGATTTGTGTTTTAAGATTTTTAATGATTTCCTAAATTTATCTGAGTGAACAAATATTTCATTTAAAGCTGTGTAAAGCGGTACTTACTGTTCTAGTGACTTCGTGACATCACAAGTCAGAACAGGATTTTTTTTTAAGCACCATCTTGTCCTAAGTTAGGTTCTGTAATGTGAACCCTAAGTGGAACTCCTTTATTCTCTTCTTTCTATTTAAAGATTCTGATATTGTACCATTGTAACAGGATTTAAACTCAAGAACATTAATAATTCATTTATCTGAAAATTGTATACTGTGTGTGACCCATGTGGAATTAGTAATTGTTTCAAACAACCATTTCCTGTTTTTCAAAATTATAGGACCATCAGATTATAACAGAGAGATTGTCTTCACAGAGAAATGTTTACTTTCCAAACTTTCTTGTAGCTAAGTATTTTGATTCAACTATGTTACATGGCAGCTTATCAGAATTTGTAAGCGATCACTAGCAGGTGTCATTATATTTTCTGCTTTCTTTATACTAGGTAAGAGACTGGAATAGTTTATGCAAACTTTCATCCTGCACTTGAACTCAAACAACACAATAAGAGAAGTGTCCCCACAGAAACTAAATTCCCAATTAGTTAGTGTCACAGGACAATTAAATAATCATGGGCAGCCTAACACATTAGATTTGTGTTGCCTACCATAGACTATCTTCCCCTTTGTATGAGTAACTGTTAGGGCATCTTATTTATTTATAACTAACTTGTTCCATGACTATACATCCCACAAATCCCTGAGTTTTAAATTAAATATTATATATATATATATATATATATATTCATATTCATATTCTAAGTGCTAGTGACACAGCACTGAATTACTCAAGGAGCCTTGATTGTGTGTGTTTTATGCCCAGTTTACCCTGAAGACCACAACCTATTTTATGGCATCCTCTCATACAAGATACTACAGAAAAATGATGAAAATAACAATCAATTCTATTTCTCCTGTTGAACATTGAGTAATTTAGAGTAGTATCTAGTAAACCCATGTCCAATTAGAGAAGTGCTGTTTGTTCATTCATTTGTCTCTCCCTGCATATGGTTGATTATTTTTTATTTTCCTCTATGGACTGCTTTAACTCAGTAATAGGTTCTTCTCCAGAAATAGCTTTCTACCTGTTGATTTTACCATAAGGAATTTCTGCTCAAATTTTGTCTTTAAACAATGGTTGTGTTTCATCTACTAGTCACTCCTTCAAGCATATTTATAACTGGGGGTTGGAGAGATTGCTCAGCAGTTAAGAGTGCTGACTGTTTTTCTAGAAGTTCTACGTTCAATTTCAGCAACCACAGGGTGACTCATCATCGTCTATAATGAGACCTGGTGCCTTCTTCTGGCCTGGAGGCATACATGCAGGCAGAATGCTAATAAATAAATAGATCTTTTAAAAAAACATATTTATTACCACATTGAATTAAACCCATTATCACTCTATCACTCCTTAAAAAATGTGATTAGGATTTCTTTTCTTCTCGGTTATATGTTCAAATTAGAAAGCATTTAAAAACTATAAGAAAACATCAATGAATGGAATGCTTTGTATTTCTTGATATCTTTTTTGTGTTTCAAAAATTTTGCTGTCTGTCCTGATCTTTACTTTACTGAATGGTAGTTTTCTTTATCTTAGTGTTAAACATGATTGATTCAGTTTACATATGTCTCTGGCATTTCAAAATGCCTTAATTTCCAATACCGGTTTCCAACCTTTTATTATTATCATATACATGGAGTGTATGATATAATATGCATATATGTAAATGTATGTATGTGTATATGTAAATGTAGCATTATAAAATTTATAAATGACAAGATACAAATGCTTAACTTTTAATTATTAAATGTTAGTCTAAAAAACTAGTTATGTTGTGTCAGGAAGCGTTTTGAACCTCAAAAGACCAACAAGGATATGAATCTGATGTAATCGTATTAGGGTCTCTTTATTCAAGCTCTTGGACGACACTGCCCTCTCTGATGCAGGAGAAAGGGAGGAGGAAGCCCTAAGCGTGGTTTCAGGCAAGCATTTATAGATTCGAGAGAGGGTTATCTAGCCCGGTATCTGATTAGGAGGCCATTATGGCCTTTTGCATGACTGGCTGGTGCTGTGAGCCAAACCATAAATTTAACGTCTGCTTTCCTTTCATTGGTGGTCGTTATGAAGTGAAGTGTCAGGGTCGGTTTGTAGTCTGAAGTGTAGGGTTGTAGTCTGGAAGTGTAGGGTTGTTGGGGAATAACCTTAAAACTGGTGCTGAACACAGGACTTATTTGGGGGATAACCTGGAAACTGGTTCTAGGTATCGACGTGTTAGTTAACTCAAGTTTAAACTTAGGTCAGGTTCTCTTAGAATGAAGAGTCCACTAAACTCAAAAGATCTGCTCGCTCTCTCTCTCTCTCTCTCTCTCTCTCTCTCTCTCTCTCTCTCACACACACACACACACACACACACACACAATTTGTTAGATGTATGCATATATATGTTAAAACAATTAAAGAAAAAAAGAAGAAGCGGCCATAAAATTGAAATGGAGCAAAGAAGTAAACAGGGGGATTTGAAGGGAGGAAGGGAAAGAGGAAATTATGTAATTATATTATAATCTCAAAAATACAAGAACTTCCACCTTAAAATCTTTTCAATTGTTTTATTTATTTGTATTCCAAATGTTGCTCTCCTTCCCGGTCTCCCCTCTAAGAGTTCTTTACCCCATCTCCCCTTCCCTCTTACCCACCCATCACTACATCAATACCCCAGCATTCCCCTTTCCTGGGGCATCAAGTCTCTACTAGATTACCTGCATCCTCTCTCACTGCGGCCAGATAAGGCAGTTCTCTGCTACATATGTTCTGGGAGTCACATACCAGCCCAGTTTGGCTCTTTTGTAAAACAGAATTCTCTAATTGTCAGACTCAAGGAAGTTATACACCAGAACTGAAGGTCAAACAGATTAACAGAGAAATATTCCTTTCGTATCATCGACCATTTTGTTGTTGCTGTTATTGTTATTGCTATTTTTGTTGTTGTTATTGTTATTGTTTTCAAGGCAGCTTTCTCTGTGTAACCGCAGCTGTCCTGGAACTTGCTATCTAGACCAGGTTAGCCTCAAAGTCACAGAGATCCATCGCCTCTGATGCCTTTGACTTGGAACAAGAGCTAATTTGTTATGAAAGCTAGCTCATTGTGACATTGAAGCAGAGAAAATAGATCTATTTCTGTGGATATTTGCTTATCAAAACTAGAATGCTCACTGGGGCTCAATGGGGCTCAGTCTTGTCAGGACCAAGGGCTTCCCCTTCCACTGGTGCTCTTACTAGTCTATTCATTGCTACCTATGAGGTTGGAGTTCAGGGTCAGTCCATGTGTAGTCTTTGGGTAGTGGCTTAGTCCCTGGAAGCTCTGGGACTTTGTTGTTCATATGGGGTCTCCAGCCCCTTCAAGCTCTTTTAGTCCTTTCTCTGATTCCTTCAACGGGAAATTGAAATGTAAATAAGAAATACCCAAGTTAATACAGATGGAAAAAAAGACTAGAATGCTTATAGTCTTAGTACTGAGGAGAAAGTCCACCATCTTGCATTGTTCTTTTCTTGGTTAATGTGTGACCAACAGCCAAAGCCAGTTCCCAGGACAGTCGCACAGTTCCTGGGAGGGAACAAGAAAAATCACCTCCAAGACCTCCCAAAACTGACACTTATGAAGAGTGAGCTAACACTAAACTTCTGAAAAACATCAAGAGGTGTCCTCTTTTCAATATACAGATCTCCTTTAAGAACAAAACTAGGGGAAAGGCCCATAAAACACATAATTTTGAATTAAATATTTTTAGTTTGGGATTATTCTAATTGAAAAGCAAGACTACACTAACATGCAATTCATGCCATTCTGGTGAGACTTTGTGGGTGTTCTGCTATTTCTTGGAGAAAGTTTCACAGCAAACTCCATATTCCTTTGACTTTTAAAATCTTTCTGATGATCCCAGAGTCTTAGGCTCAGAAGTCATGTTGGCGTGTCTTTGGAACTAGGCTCTGTAATTCTGTGTTATACTTGGATGTGGTTTTCTATAATGGTCTCTGTCTGTTGCAAAGGGACATGTCGCTAATGAGTGGTGAGGACTACACTTATCTGTGGGTATAGGGAGAAACTTTGAATAGAGTTTGGAGGTTTGCCAATTTAACAAAGTAGTGGTGGTGTGCTCTTCTCCTAGATCCTTGACTTCAGTAGCCCTGGGTAGTTGGCTCTGTGTCCAGCCATACTCATGATTGCTCCTTGTTGATTCTGTAAATGGAACACAGCACCTGAAGCATAATAAGCAAGCACTCCACAATTGACCTTATTTTCTCTGGATTCTTTTCTATCTTTGCAGTAGGCTCATTTTATCTGTTCTTACACAAATTTACAAAAGAATTTTTGCCAATTCATTCTTGAAGTCCTACTAGGTTATCATTGTTTCTGACTGGCAGACAAACTTTATTTCCTCTGTATTTTTAGGAACATACATCAGATGAAAATGCTGAGAAAATTTTCACCTGCCTCATGTCCATTTTCTTTCATTTTAAACACCAACTTTCTAATCTTGCTATATTTATTCACTTACCACAATATAAAAGATACATATGCAAAAATAATGTACATGATTAAATGCTTTCCATGAGTTCTGACATTCTTTGTGATGTATAAAAAAATCTACTAAAATGATTGGTATATTCATTGAATTACTCTTTTAAGATTTGAGAGCATCTTAGATTAGAAGTTTTGGATACCACAGTATTGCAATAGACTACTGTTTGATCTTAGGGAGAGTTAAGATATCAGTTTTCTATGTTTAAACCTCCAGTGGACCTAGAACTTGTCTTAGCATAAATAGCTCTTTCCTCCTTCTGCGTATATGTTCCACTCTTGCCACACTGCTTTGTAAGCAATGTTCCTGTCTTTTCCTTACCTGTGTGATGTCCTTTTTTTCCTGTTTGTGTGACTGTCTCTGTACTTTTAAGAGAAAGTGTTCTCAAGGTGTTGACTTTAAGTCTCTCTGGGGTTGGCTTGTGATCCCTGTGGTGATTTTCAGGAAAAATGACGCATTGTTGCTTTGTAGCCTTTGCAATGATGGTGCAAACGACTGAGTGGTGAGCTGATGTCACTCAGGCAAAAGAAAAGTACTGATATCAACTTAATACAAAACTTTATCCCTGACTATCACAAAACTATAACGCTTCTAAATATACCTGGTGGATCCACAAAGAATGAACAATGTTAACTTCCTGAAGCTTGAATATTTTTACTACTCTTAGTGACAAAATAGAAAATGTCTTAGAAAAAAGAACTTATTGTTGGCAAAAACTGGTAAAGGGATTCGTGCGGTTGTGTTTTTTTAATGACCTTGCCACTTCATCTTCTTTAATATTTTATTTAAAATGGTGTTTCATATTTTAAATGTGGTGACTTAGATTTGTACATTTTCTCAACATTTTTTGATAAATGTAATGCCCATTCCCACCAAATTATATATATTGTGCTTTTATAGTATAACAATATTACAGTTATAAGAGAATAATAATAATTTTAGAAAGTTAATATAATGGCTTTCTAACATTTAAAGGCTCTACTGAAGAGACAGGTGAGAGGACTATTATATGTATTTTCAATTACATCTTACAATGGTGAAATTTGGTAATTGAAACCTGTTTTGGACCCTTATAGTTCAGTAGTTATCTTCCAAAAGACTAATGCACAATGTTTTTTTAAAAAGGCAGAATAAAAGTTTCATTCAAAGAGCATAGTGGCTGATGGGTTATATAATGGAATAGAGAAAGTCTTTCTGTGTGGCTTTAAATTATCCTGTGCAAAAATGTTAAAAACCTACCACTTGCAGAGTTTTAGTGTGTATGGTACATGATTCTCTGAAGAGGCTTTTGAATAATCATGCTTTTCTGACTAAATATGTTCGGATTCAAATTTTCTTTGTATGTTTGTAAAAAACAAACCATTAAAAATCTGCCTTGAATTGACCACATGCAGGAGGTAAAATAAGATTTGGGCTTATATGGTTCCCCTAAACTAATACTAAAGAAAATCAAAGCATGATGAACCATGTCATTCATTTAGGAAAATATAAATTTTTGATTATTTATTTTTATTGGATATTTTCTTTATTTACATTTCAAGTGTTATTCCATTTCCTGGTTTCCCCTCTGGAAACCCCCTATCCCATCCCCCATCGCCTGCCTCCATAAGGGTGCACCCCTGCCCACCCACCACCCAGCCTTGGCATTCACCTACACAGGAGCACTGAGCCTTCACAGTACCAAGAGCCTCTCCTCCCTTTGATGCCCATGTGTTCTTCCATGTGTACTCTTTGGTTGGTGGTTTAGTCCCTGGGGGCTCTGGGGTATCTGGTGGTTGATACTGTTGTCCTTCCTATGAGATTGGAAACCCCCTCAGATACCTCAGTCCTTTCTCTAACTCCTCCATTGGAGAACACTTTCTTAGTCCAATGATTGACTATAAGCAACTGCCTCTGTGTTTGTCAGATTCTGGCAGAACCTCTCAGGAGACAGACATATCAGGCTCCTGTCAATATGCACATCTTGGCATCCAAAACAGGGACTGGTTTTGGTGACTGCAGGTGGGATGGATGTCCATATGTGGCGGGCTCTGGAGGTCTTTTCCTTCACACTGCTCCACACTTTGTCTCCATAAAATCTCTCGTGAGTATTCTGTTCCCCTTTCTAATAAGTACTGAAGCATCCACAATTCTCTTTCATCTTCTTGAACTTATGTGCTCTGTAAATGGTATCTTGGGTATTCCAAGCTTTGGGGCTAATATTCACTTAACAGTGAGTACATATCATATCATGTGTGTTCTTTTGTGATTGGATTACGTCAATAAGGATGATATTTTCTAGTTCTAAACATTTGCCTAAAAATCTCATGAAGTCATTGTTTTTGATAGGTGAGTAGTACTCCATTGTGTAGATGTACCACATTTTCTGTATCCATTCCTCTGTTGAAAGGCGTCTGAATTCTTTCCAGTTTCTGGTTATTATAAATGAGGCTGCTATTGACATAGTGGAGCATGTGTGACTTAGTCACGGTTCCTATTCCTGCACACACATCATGGCTAAGAAGCAAGTTGGGGAGGAAAGGGATTATTCAGCTTATTTCCATACTGTTCATCACCAAAGGAAGTCAGGACTGGAACTCAAGCAGACTAGGAAGCAGAAGCTGATGCAAAGGCCATGGAGGGATGTTTCTTATTGACTTGCTTCCTCTAGCTTGCTCAGCTTCTCTCTAATAGAACCTAAGACTACCAGCACAGGGGCAGTGCCACCCACAATGGGCTGTGCTATCCCACCTTGATCACTACTTGAGAAAATACCTTAGAGCGGGGTCTCACAGAAGCATTTCCTCAATGGAAGCTCCTTTCTCTGGGATAATTTCAGCTTGTGTCTGGAATTTTTCTGAGAACTAAGGATGTGGAACATTTCATTAGGCACTTCTTAGCCATTTGATATTCCTCATCTGAGAATTCTTTGTTTAGCTCTGTACCCCAATTTTATTAGGGTTACTTGATTCTCTGGAGTCTAACTTCTTGAGTTCTTTGTATATATTGAATATTTGCCCTCTATTGGATGTAGGATAGGTAAATACTTTTCCCAACCTGTTGGTTGCCAATTTATTCTAATATCAGTGTACTTTGCCTTACAGAAGCTTTGCAAATTTATGAGGTCCCATTTGTCGATTACTGATCTCAGAGCGTAAGCCATTGGTGTTCTGTTCAGGAAAAATTTCCCAGTGCCCATGTGTTGGAGACTCTTCCCTACTTTTTCTTCTATTAGTTTCAGTGTATCTGGTTTGATGTGGAGGTCCTTGATTCACTTGTACAGGGAGATAAGAAGGGATCAATTTGAATTCTTTTAGAAGCTGACCTTCAGTTGAACCAACACCATTTGTTTAAAATGCTGTCTTTTTTTCCACTGGATGGTTTTAGCTCCTTTGTCAAAGATCAAGGGACCACAGGTGTGTGGGTTCATTTCTGCATCTTCAGTTCTATTCCATTGATCTACCTGCCTGTCTCTGTACCAATACCATACAGTTTTTATCATTATTTCTCTGTAATACAGCTGGAGGTTAGAGTTGGTGATTTCCCCCAGTAGTTTTTTTTATTGTTGAGAATAATGTTTACTATCCTGGGTTTTTTGTAATTCTAAATGAATTTGCAAATTGCTCTTTCAAACTCTATGAAGAATTGAGTTGGAATGTTGATGGATCGCTTTTGGCAAAATGGTCATTTTTTGCTATATTAATCCTGCCAATCCATGAGTATTGGAGGTCTTTCCATCTTCTGGGATCTTCCTTCGTTTCTTTCTTCAGAGCCTTGAAGTTCTTGTCATACAGATCTTTCATTTGCTTGGTTAGAGTGACACCAAAGCATTTTATGTTATTTGTAACTATTGTGAAGTGTGTCATTTCCCTAATTTCTTTCTCAGCCTGTTTATCCTTTGAGCAAATGTAGGCTGCTATTTGTTTGAGTTAATTTTATACCCAGCCACTTTACTGAAGTTGTTTATCAGGTTTAGGAGTTCTCTGATGGAATTTTTTTTACAAATAGTAATATTTTTACTCCCACCTTTCCAATTTGTATCCCTCTGACCTCCTTTTCTTGTCTAATTTCTTTGTCTCAGATTTTGAGTACTTTATTGAATTGGTAGGTACAGAGTGGGCAGTCTTGTATAGTCCCTGATTTTAGTGGGATTATTTCAAGTTTCTCTCCATTTAGTTTGATGTTGGCTACTGGTTTGCTGTATATGGCTTTTACTATGGTTAATTATGGGCCTTGAATTCTTGATCTTTTCAAGCCTTTAACATGAAGGCATGTAGAATTTTGTCAAATACTTTCTCAGCATCTAATGAGATGATCGTGTGTTTTTTTCCTTTGAGTTGTTTACATAGTGGGTTACATTGATGAATTTCCATATATTGAACCATCCCTGCATCCCTGAAATGAAGTCTACTTGATCATAATGATGATCGTTTTGAGGTATTCTTGGATTTGGTTTGTGAGAATTTTATTGAGTATTTTTGCATCAATAATCATAAGGGAAATTAGTCTGAAATTCTCTTTGATGGATCTTTGTGTGGTTTAGGTATAAGCACAATTGTGGCTTCATAGAATGATTTTGGTAGTGCTCCTTCTGGTTCTATTTTGTGGAATAGTTTGAAGAGTATTAGGTCATCTTTGAAAGTCTGATAGAATGCTGCACTAAACCCATCTAGTACTGGGCTTTTTTTTTTTTTTTTTTTTTTTTTTTTTTTTTTTGGTTGGGAGACTTTTAATGACTGCTTCTTTGTTGAGTATACACTTTTGTAGTAGGATCTGATAATTCTTTGAATTTCCTCAGTTTCTGTTGTCTCCCTTTTCATTTCTGATTTTGTTAACATGGCATAGCTTTAACAATATGTCTAGATCAGAGATTGTATAGATTAACAATATCTGTTATTTTAAGAATAAATGGATAAAGGTGAAAATTTCTGTGTATACATATATTTACCATGTATTTTTTATCTATTCATCTGTTGAAGCACATTTATACTGTTTATATTTCCTGACTATTTCAAATTCAGTGGTAGTGAACATTGCTAAGAAAATGTCTGCGAGCATTATCTTGAGTCTTTTGAGCATATGTCAATGAGTATAGCATGTAGGAGATTTATTTTTAGTTTCTGGAGAATTCTCCACACTCACTACAGGAGGGTCTGCAACAATTTCCTCCATACCTAAATAAAGGAGTATTTCTCTTTCTTTACAAAGTCACCACTGTTGTTGTCAGGAGACTTGTTGATCTTAGTCTTTCTAACTAGAGTGAGATAAAATCCCAAACTTGTACTAATTTGCATTGCACATGCACACACACACACACACACACACACACAAACGCAAAGACAGAGAGTTGCACACACATGCCCACACGTATGTATGTATGTATGTATGTATGTATGTATGTATGTATATGTGTATATATGTGGGTATGTATCTAGCTATCTATTTATATCTATTTATGTACAATAATAGAGAAAATAGGCTATGAACTTAAGAGTAGGGAGAACTTGGAGAGGGGTGTCATTGGGAGGGGGAGAAGGGAGAAAGGAGGGTAACGTGATTTTACTTTTAAATATAAAGAATTTATAAAGATGTATAAAGAATAATCATAAATAAACAAGTAAATTAAAAAGGAACAAAATATTTTAGGAGTTTCAACAACTATTAAAAATGTCTCAGTGTTTTGTGATTAAAAATTGTTTGTCAATTCTCTGTATTTTGATTGCCTCTCTCTCCTGTTTTCTACCCATTCTCTCCCCGGTCTCTCATACATACTTTTCCATCTTTCTTTAACCGTATGTAGTACTAAAACAATTTTGTCCAAAGAAATCATGTATATCAGCAACATATTCATTTTCAAATGAATAAAAACCAAGGTCATTTCTTTAAATTTTTAATTCAGAGATTTTTTATTTTGAAACATTTAGTTTTTCTGCATTAGATTTAATGAGATGTTGAAATGTTTTCAAAAATTGCTGTATAGCAACTAGAAATTTAGTGCATGTTATACTAAAGACAGCAATATATTTTATTAAATAAAGCACGAATCTCTACCTAAAAGCAAAATTATTATTTATTTAAATTTTAAATAGTCTTTATTTTTTAAACGTAGATATTAAAATTTAAAGGAAAACAAAATGTTGGATATCTCACTAGAACAATCATGATCATTACAGTTTGTTCTGATAAGGTAACCAGCAAACTGCTTGGTTATGAATTGTACATTTACTTTCTGAATTTCTCCATGCATACACAAAGATTTGAAAATATATTCATTATTTCTTTTAGTTTAGTGACCTCTAGGTAACACTGTTTTTTCATTTACAGTGCAGAATAAGCATGATTATACTTATCCTGCTATTTTATATATGACAAACTTTTTAAAGACAGCTTAATTCCATTACATTATGAACTTAGTGTATTGTGTGTGGAAGTAATATTACTAAGAGTAGCATTATATGGCTTCAAGCTTGAAAATTCCTATTTTAGCTTTTCCATGTTCAGCATATATATCCATTTCCATATTTGAGCAGAGTATTTTAACTGGTTGTTTCTAAACCCTAAATGATTTTAAAAGATACATAGACAGGAAACGCAAGGAGAAAATCAGAAACAAGAAGTTTTCATTTTCTATTTTGTAACACTATACAGTATCAGCATGTGGTTTTGTTCAGGTTTTATATATGAAAACACACAAAATTTAAGTTGAATACCAGTAGTAATTGCCAGCAAACACAAAATCTGTTGCGCACAGCTGTGTTTAAAAGAATGGTATTGTTTATAATGGATGGTTTTAGATATTCAAATTGTTTTGACAGTTTAATAGGATTGCACTTCTTGAAAAAGTTTACACATTTTTGAAAATAATTATTGATGTAAAGTGAATTCCAGTTTTCAAAATAGCAAATCATTTGTAGGCTTATTAAAGCAATGCCATTAAATGAAAAAAAAAACTCTTTTAAAACCCAGGTGTATAAAATTATACATAATCTCAATAAGCCATTATGGTAATATTCCTGCATTATCTAAACCAACAAGAAATTTCTAAATAAAATAATGAGGCTTGTCCAAAATGAAATGAGTCTATTTCTTTTAAATACATAAAAAGTACTTACCAAAGTTCAGAGATGCGTGAGAAAAAATGAAATACACAGTAGACACAGAAACTGAATCATGTTTCTGCTATGCTTTGCCTCCAACCTGATTAGACTATTGATACATTTCATGCAGCTGAATCGAAGTGATGTGCACGCTACAGTGATGGTCTTGGTGCTTGCAATTTTAGAACTCAATTGGGTACATGTATTTTAATGTCCCACTAACACAATGGGAAGTGGGCACGGCGGCTCTGAAAGGCATCTCTTCGGATGACTAGCTGCTGTGTGATGGTCTATGGAAAACCAACCTAAAGTAACAATCTTTGTTGATGCTTGCTCAGATCAGGTGGACCAAAACAGCAGGAAGCGCCTCTGACAGATTCCAAGACTCAAGTGTCTTCAATGAGACTTTGAGGATTACAAGCATTCAGAGACACCAAGGAGGCCGATATTACTGTAAAGCAGAGAATGGCTTGGGGTCTCCAGCAATAAAGTCGATCCGAGTGGATGTGTACTGTAAGTAAACTTCAGCCATCTATTGTTCCAATTAACGTATTTCTATGCTTAACTATGGTTTTCTGAAAACAAGGATATAGATTGTTCATTTAGTTGTGACTGAAAATTTTATAGGAGAGAGATGGTGCTTTAAGGAATGTGGTTTTTATTGTGCTTCTCTAATGGATGGATATATAGACGTCAACCTCAGGAATTTTTGTCTGTGTTCACACTTCATGTGTGTGCTGCCATACCTGACATTTTTCTCATGGGTTCTAAGGACCCAAATTGGGTCTTAAGCTTGTGCAGGAAACCATTTCTCAACTGAGCTACTTCCTAACTTGCTCTAAGACATTTTGAAAGTTCACGTCACAGTTTCATAATTTATAATTTGATACATATTTAGTATGGGGTTAGTAGTATCACATTAATAAGATGATAAATATTATCAATAACACCAGTAGTCTTTTTGTCTTTGGAGTATATACACATAGACGTGTACTTTTTACATGTACACGTAACTACATACATGTATCTCTATATCTTAATTTCGTTATAAAGAAAGAATCTTTCCATAATGTAATCTCACTTGTTTGTTCACTTTTCCTGTGCACAAGGTCAACCACTCTCATTTTTATGCCAATTTAAACGAGCACAGTTATCTGCATCCTTGCATGACATGACCAACACTGACCCTCAATGTACTGTGCCTTCTGATATGTTTCCTTCTGCCACATTCCATTCTTACAACTTACTGAGAGCCTTCTGCTCTCTTTTTTGCCCAACAGAGAAACAAAGTACCTGCATTCAGTTTAGTCTGTTACTCAGCTTCATCTGGCACTCCTGTTGTTTTCACAAGGAACCGCACTTATTTTAACGTCTCTAATATTAGAATGCATTTTTCTCCCCTTAGAGTAACTCAGACATAATAACAATTGAGGAGTTCCTGTTTTCCAGCCTGCTTTTTCCCCCTTTCCTGTTCTTTCAACAGTGCAGGTGTTACATAGTTAGGGTGAGGCTAGAAATTATCAATGGTCTATTCACGGAGCCAATCCCGGGCTCATTTATTTATGGAGACAATAGGGAAGGAAGTAGTGACAGCAGCATCCGTGATTCATCTTCCACAGATAAATGCTCATTGCCCTCTTGTTTATGACATAAGCCTGTGTTCCGTTCTGTCAGGATCTCCTAACACCAAGACAGCCACTGACATGATCCCGGCAGTCTCAACCCATGTGGCACACTTTTCTTCTGTATAACCTGATCTGTGATGCCTGCATATTTTCCATTCAAGGTCAAGCACCAAACCTCCACATACGTTCTGTGAAGTTTAAGTATAACTGTAAATTATACTAAATTTGACTTAAATGAATTTAATACCCTGTCATTTAGTTATTGTATACCATTTAACTAAATATTCTTATTCCCTTACATTATAGGTCATAAATGTTACATACAAATCTCTAGAATCTTGAATACAATGCAAAGATCTAAAATGTTCTAGAAGTGAATACATGGCTGTCTTTGATTTGCCTGGCTTTGTTTTGGTAATGCTTGGCAGCTTTATGTAAACTATGTTGGTAGCAAAATGTGACTGGAAACTCCTTTAATAGGTAATTTTAATTTTTAATGTTCCCTTCGTCTACTTTATATTGTAGAGACAAACACATCTTGTGCATGGATTTTTTTGATTAGCATATTGCCATCAGTACTGAAGGTACTGGATTTTTCTAAATGAAATCCTAAAACTTCTGATGCACAGAAGCAACTAGTTTTGAATAAGAGTTTCTGACTACACTGCTAATATATGTACTTGATGAAAATAAAATATGTACCTTGCAGACTTAAAAACTCATAAACAAAGAAAGAAATAATCTTTGAGGAATTTTAAAAGGCCTTTTTTTCTAGACCAGGCTTTTCAGGGCCATCCTGTGTTACTATTTTGTACCTTGGTCCTCAGCCTAGTAGTTGAAACTGCCTAACTTCCTAGGATAATAGCGCTGTCCTTTCAGTCTCCAATTTATTAAATGCATATCAACCTCATGTAGCCACATTACCGTCTTCCTTTAGATTTTCCTTTGGGGATATTAGATATAATTTGAGCTTCATATACATCTGTTCTACATGATATGGATGAAATATTACTAAGTATGTGCCATACTTAGGTTATACTATTTCCTGTGCCTTTCTGATAGAGAATCAATGAGATAGTCATCTAAATTTGAGAAAATAGCATTAAACTTTGGATTCTGTGAATAATTGTAACATCGCACTGGGAAGAATTCCCCAGGTAATACGCTCACGATAAGTTCATAGTGTAGGAATCTGGTATTGTTTGCTCTAATCATGCCTATTCATAAGAATCTGAATAAATTCTCATTTATAGCATATTTAAAGAGTTTGAATGATAAAAATATATCGCTGTAAAGATAACTAACCAGATTGAAAATTCCGTTCTCAAAACACAAGTCTCAGGAAGAAGCAGAGTATTTAGGTTCATATGTTCCCATTTCCTACATGAATCTTTTTAATTTATAACTCACTCCATCACTAACTAACACATAACTTAGCAATGATGTGGAAACTTTCCACACTGTAACAGAGCTGAACAATTTAACTGAGCAATGGTACTTACGTCTGGTTGGTTGGCTCTTTTTTTTTTTTTTTTTGACTACTTTTGATAACATCCTCGTGTCCCTGTGTCCATGTGTATGGCAGAGTAGACTGTTCCCCTTAGAGCAACAAACAGGCAAAAATCCAGAGTATAGTGACAGTCTTCTGTAGAAATATCTATTGCACTGCACCATTTGCTGGACCTCTCAGCAAAGTTAATAATATGCCTTGACATCACTTAAGATTTTGCATGCTATCTACAGTGAACTCCGCCTCCATGGGTTTAGCCAGTCCCTAAGACAGAAGTACTCTAATACATTTTATTTCCTCTAGGTGAAGGTTTGAATGTGAATGGCCAACATAGACTCAAATATTTGAATGCTATGTCCTTAGTTGTGAAATTGTAGAAAGATTTAGGGGGTGTGGCCTTAGAAGAACTGTGTCACTGGGGGTGGTCTTTGAGGTTTCAAAAGCATGCCCAAGGCTTACTCTCTCATTCTCTGTTTCCAAGTTATAGCCTCTCAAATACTGCCCTAGTGCCAGGCCTTCCTGCTTGCTGACTTGCTTTTGCCAGGATGGTCATGGATAGCCCTCTGAAAGTAGGAGCAACCCCTAATTCGTAACTAAATGCTTTCTCTTAGAAGTTGCCTTTGTCACTATATCTCCTAACACCAGTGAAAAAGTAACTGCAACACCATATAGTTTTTACAACCTAAATTATTGTATAGCTTTAATTTTAAATTATGTAGTCTTTTATCCCCTGACCCAGAGTAATATACGTGTGTTTATGTTTTGGTAATCCTTTGCTGAAAGTAGCCAAAAGGTTGACAGTAACCTTATATAATAATAAATATCCACCATAAACATGAGCAAAATAGATATATCTTGATAATGTCTGTTTGCAGTGCAGTTTACTACTTTGGGTTAGTTCAGGTCAGTAAGGTGATTTCTTCCCTTGTAAAACTCTGTTAAAAATGTTGAGAAGGAATGCCTTATCTCTTCCACCAGGCCATGGTTTCTGTGTTGCTCAATAAATGCAGAATGGAGCTCTTTGTTAGGAACAGGAAAGACATAGACAATGTGTCTCAGACAGAGGACATGCAGACTGTCAGACACCAAAGAGACATACATAACCAAAGGCTACAGACAAGCTGAAGTTATAAGCAGAGAAGTGGAGAAGTCAAATTTAGACTTGATCTTGGTCAAATTAATCCCAGAGGATGTGCTATGTTTACATCCTTAATGCAAGGTGAGCATATTCTGGTCTCTGTGAGGTTATCTTTAATGTGGTCACTAACACAAGAAAAACACAGCCTAGAACAAGATAGTCATGGGACCCATTCAGAGTGCCCTGCATACTCCAATGCAAACAGCTTCCCAAAGTTTTCAGATAACACTGTTAGCTTCACCAAAGCCTTCGGTAACAAGCATCTGGGCACAGGATTCGTATTCAAATCATAGCAAGTAGCTTACCTGATGCTTTAGAAAAGATTATTCACTTCTCATTATAAGCTTAAAAAGTAGTAATCATAGTACATGCAAAATAGACTATAGGAAATGTACACGATGTCAACAGAAGGTTCTAACAAGCTGTATGGGGAAAAAAGTGAAATCAAAATATGCTGCAAGGTACAACAGTGAAGAGTACTTACTTGCATAAATACGACAACAGCAGCACCTGATCTAACAAAGTGTGATGTAAATATGTAGGGAGAAGGAGAGAATTAGTGTATGGGAGCAAAGTGATTCTTTTCCAGGGAATGGAATTTAAAACCCAATGTGAAAGGAGAAAAATAAAACTATAAAGACAGTGGAGAACACTGCAGCAAAATCAAATGTGAATAGAATGTGTTAGGATAGGACATGTGTTAGTTAGTAAGCATGTAAAATCCGCAGTCAGTTCTTTCATATACAGTAATTTAGACTTGAAACTGAATTCTAGATTTTTTAAAGCTAAACTTTAGCATCTATATTAAACCTTGTAGATCCTTGGTACTCAACCTGCAATTCCAAACTAATTTATCGCGAATCTTCTTCATACCAACTTCTGTAAACTAAAGAGAAAGTTTCTTCTTACACTTTTAATAATTGGTTAGAATTGTTGGTATTTGCTCCTTAAAAAAATAAAATATTGACCTCTCAGGTATGTTATCAGTAAGACACAGACAGCAGCTTTGGAAGTGTCTGTACCACATTCTTATAATTAATAATTTTCCTAACTTTTAAAAATAAACTCTTTCAGAGTCATCTTACTACTATTTGTTTATGTGATGTTTATGATTAAATACTTTTAATATTTGAAATAGTATTTTGATACATTATACAACTGATTAGATTCTATAAGGCTAAAAAGGAATGTCTTAATTATTCTGCATTTACAGTGACTTTCATCAGCTTAAGGAGACAAAAAGTATATGAATTTATTTAAACTGTTCATAACAGCTAAGTAAAGACCTTGCCCAGGCTAGGCACGCTCATACAGCATTGAATAGTGAGCCACTGTCACAGAAAATGTATTTCCAAGAGGAAAAACTTAGTGTGGCTTCTTAGCCTGAAAGAATTAGTGCAAGAGCAGTTGCTTCCAGACATTTCTGCAAGTTTTCAAACAGTTTGAATTCTGAAATCTCTTCTCACTGGTGTTTATGGAGCACACAGACTTGCACAATAGAGACATTGCTTTTATTAAGAGGAGAGGGAAGTTCTGTTTCCTAACCAAGATCATGAAGGTAAGGTCTTCCTAAAGAGAAAGTGGAGGCCAGTTTCATTCAGGGTTTTTAAAAAAATAAGCAATTTTGAATGCTCAGGGTTTCTTGGCTGAGTTATAAAAGTTTTAAGGAACACACATTTTTGGTTGCCCCATCTTGACCTCATAAAAATTTAGGGGAATGATAGCATATGAAAGCATGAAGCTGCTATTGCCATCTGAGATCTTATTAACAGTGTCTTTATGCCCCAGAAGACCCTTGTCTACAGGCATCCATGAAAGTATGGTAAGCTTCATATTAACCAACAGATAGATAAAATATCAGTCTTCATACTTCCTGACCTAACAAATGTTAAAATAGGATTTTAAAATAGGATTAAGTAAGTAAAAGAGGTCAAACACGTTATTTAAGAGATGAAATTTTTGATTAGAGACATAAAATAGAGAATTACAGAATGTCATTCAGGGGAATACTGATTATGATATTGAGTTGCAGGAGGAGTGAGACATTAATTTGAAAGACAGGATATTAAGTTGTGTTGATCTATTACCAAGAATGCCTTAGACCTAATGAATATGCTAGACATTGTAGCATAAGGAATTATAGCATTATGGCTGCAGACTTCTTGATACCTAGCATTCTCTCTATTTCCATGTTGCTTTATTTGTTATAAAAAAGCAATTGTCACTGACAATTCCTCCACATTCCATGTGGAGAAGGAAGGGACTCAGTCCACACAGGACCTGAGCTTCTGGACTTTCATGCTCTCACCCCTAAATGTGATTGTCACCTGAAGATTCTTGAGGCTATTTGAACAGTATTCTAAGAATGTGATCACCTTTACTTATTTTTTACTTTAATTCCTTTACTTATTTTCAGCCATGACTGTGTGCTCACAGGGTAATAGAGGTCATACAACCTGAAAGGTTAGGCATTGATTAAAACTTATTCTTACTTCAAAAAGAAATTGGATTTGGAAGCATTAGCTTAATAAGTTTTCATGTGTGCAGACACTGTTCACACATGAGACAAATCTCTCCCCAATATTCATTAGACATTTGCAAGCATTCTCATTTCAATAATATCTCCTTCGCCCTCATTCCACTTAGATAGGTGGTCACATTTCGTTGCATTTACAACAAGGCTTCTCTTTTTAGTCTATGAGGTATATTATTTATTGCGTTTATACCCAAGAAATTAGTTGGAGAAGAGTTCAGGCAATCTATCAATTTATTCATGAGGTATAATTAAAAAGAGTACAAACAATTTACCTATGTTAGAATTATAAACTATACAATTAAAACGATGACAATGAATTGCTGTTAGTTTTAATTTTATGAGGGTTTCAACATGACTTTTGAACAGAAAACCTTAGAAAAAAGCTAGAATAACTGATATGAATTCTGAAGGCATCCCATTGTCAGGAGGAGCATGATTTCCAGATCAAGCTCATCAAGCATCTGCTTCTCTTTCACTACCCACTTTTCCCAAACAGTAAACCTATGCTTACAAAGTCTGAGGAATGTTTGGTATGGTAATTACAGTATCCATTCAATGAATAGATCTTGTTCTAATCACCCTATTAATAATAGTCAAGACAGGATTTTTCAATTTTAGGTATGTTGTAATGAAAAAAAAAGGTTCTTGTCAATGTTATTTACCGGTCATTTCTCCACTAACATACTTTCTCGATAGCACTATAAGTCTTGAAGACCTTAGAAATAGACAAACTTGCAAACACATAACAATTTCAATGTGGGTTTTCTAAGTGCCATAGTCTGCTCTTACTGAGCTTAATTTGCAATGAGAGAGTCCCAGATTATCATCAGCCATCAACCACCTTGAGCTGTGAGTTCATAGTTTCACAATCAAATTGAATAAGGAAGGGAATATTGATTTATTAGAAGAAAGTGAGAACTCCTAGTAGTGAGAGGACTCCACGGAAGAGCTAGCCCCACAGTCCAGGTGATTTTTGTGGATCTTATGGAGAGCAGTAAGTGGAGAGTGGAATCATCTGTATTGAAAGTGGTCATTTGATGTCCCTGACTGAACTAGTGAGGAGTCCACACCCTATACATCCCCATGAGCTAAACATGAGAGTTACCCTCTTTGTAAGAGAGATTGTGTATTCTATGTGACCAGCTCGTGATCTAGCCTGGACTTGCCCTTGTTTTGTGAGGGGAGCTTTCTCCTGTCTCACTGTCAAACATTTCTCTTGCTTCTTAAACTAAAGACATGGAGGTAGAGTTACTTTTGGATCAGATGAGGCCTCTCTTAATGAAGCTGATTACATTCAATTCATTATAAATCAAAACAGTAGGCTCTTGAGAAGTGTTAACAGAATGGGAACTTGACTGTTTCCAGAATCCCACAGATACACAGAATGGCAGTCAGCTTTTCTCTTGGGAACTCTGCACCTGACCTCTCTGACTTCATGCTCTCTGCTGACTCAACCACATTCTGAAAATCTCAGATATTGTAAGATCTACTTTGACCTGAGGCACTGGAAGCCACATCCAATTAGAATCTCTCTATTGCCAATGTTATTGAAGACTTGCTATGCTTACGTGGTCTATTAGAAGCTTTGCTGAGAAAGAAAACCAAATTGCAAGGTCGTTCCCCTGAAGGAAGTTTATAATGAGCTAAAAATTTGAAAAATGTACACATAAAGTACTTAGTTTAGTGAGTGTAGAACAGTAGTTTGCATATTGAAATTACTAACCAGGAAATTATATAAACGATGACATTAATTCCTACTAAGTATATTAAAGAACACAAGGAAGTGAACAATTTTATTATGTGTTTATTTTCTATGTTATCATGTGGATAAGATCTAATGAATACTGAGCAACTGTGTTAGGTGAAAGTTTGTAATGTTTCCACACAGATGAAAGGTTGGCATCTCTTATGTCTGTTTATTTTTGTTCTTCTGGCTGCTGTTCCTTGTCCATCTTTTCAAAAGGTGTTCCAATTCCTTACTTAATTTTTTAAAATAAATGTTATTTGTAATTTTAAACAGTTCAATCTGATCAGATGAAACTGACCAACAGGCTCTTAAAATCACAGACCACAGCCCGTGCGAGATTCTCTAGCTGAAGGTTAAATGGCCAGCAGATGCTTCTGCTGGGTCGGGCACAGATTCCAGACTGGCACCCAGAGTTCTGGTCTCTAGTCAGTTTCTGGATGCCCTGAATGTAGCTCTGCCCTAAGGGCCAAATCTGCTGCTGTCAACTCTGAGTTGCATGCACACTTTACTATATAGAAGGAAAACATAGAAAGAATATTATATGTAGATGAACTTGCAATGGCAAAATAGTTTAAAATTTTCAAATACATGTGCTTAATTGTGATTCTTTTCACATATTAAATCCAGCAATTTCTTAGCTATACATGAGGTAAAGTAAAAGCAAAATTTAGCATGCATGTTTATTTATTTAATACCAGAAGCTATCCTGAAGCAACGTCTTTGATCCAACGGATATTATGCTATTCAGTTTAAAATCATTAGGGTCCCAAGCAAATCTGGTAACCTTTGCTTCTACAGTCTGGCCAATACCACTCTGACAAGGGAAATTATGGCTTCCCTTTGAGTTTGTAGTAACCTTAATAAAAGATCTTACAAATATATTCTCCTGCAGTTCCTTACTCTTCAAAGGAATGTGCTTTGCACCTTAATTTTTAACTCAATCAATTTAATATTATTGTGGTAGTCTGGCCTTTATACATGGGCTTGCTGCTGTCTCCCATCCTGATCCTGCTGTGTAAATTAGCCTTCTTGTTATCTGTTTCTAAATGAACATTTGAGAATTTGTCCTTATCCCTCTTTAGACATATGGCTTCTCTTTTGTGACATTTCCATTCAAAGAAATAGCTATTGTTTTCAAAGTTAAAAATCTGTTATTTCCCCCATACCCTGCATAACAATGATGTATAAATATCTTAGTTTTGCATGTCAGGAAAGAGTCAAATAAATCAGCAAACTAGTTGATTTTTTTTCTCAAGTAGAGATGGTTGAGTAACATTTTGTCAATTAGATAATCTAATCAAAGTATCTGTCTATGTGTTACTAGCTTTATGGTACCATGCAAATTGCAAAACTCCTTAATAGAGGGTAGTAAAATCATCTAATCTATGTATTTGTATTATCTAATCAACCACATTAATAAATGTTATGCATGTGTTTGCTTCAAACACTGATAGTGTTTTCTTCTCTAATTTTTGTAAATACCAAAATGTTCATAGTGATATGGATTTGTGGTTGTGACTCTATCATAATAAAAGTTATCTTAAAGAAAATATGAAGAACAGATGTAAAACACAGTGCTTTTATTTTTTATGTTTAACTGCAAAGTACTTCACCATATGTACCACTGTTTATACTATAGCAATTTTACCAGTAGAACTAAACCATTTCTGTGGTGGTTTCAATAGAAATGGCCCTTATGGTCTCATATATTTGAATGCTTAATTATTAGGGGATGGCACTACTTGATGAGCATTTGATGTTGTCTTTTTGGAGGAAGTGTGTCACTAAGGGATGGCCTTGAGGTTTCAAATGATCAAATTATGGGCAGTGTCTTCTGCCTTTAGATCTACATGTATAAGTCCCACCTAACACATCTGCTTGCATGCCATGAATGTTCCCCATCATGAAGACAATGGACTAACCCTCTGAAACTGTAGGTAAGTCCCAACTAAATGCTCTCTCTTATAAGGCTTGCCATGGTCATGTTGTTTCCTCACAGCAAATAAACGACAACAAAGGCAATGCCTCCTAGTGTTTAATATTTAGCAAAAGTTACATCAAATAGATCACATAGGCCCTTCACATAGTTCATTCCATGTGCACAGATATGTAGGTGATCAAATTGAGAAGCAAAGATGAATCTTATGGGACAGAACGAATATTTGATGGGATTTGAAATGTGGCAGGAATAGAAAAAGAACTTGAGACCCAGAGAGAAATCTAGCTTTTTATTGCCTGAGATTAAGTTGTTAAGAAGAATGGGGGGCTGGAGAGATGGCTCAGCCGTTAAAGGCTAGGCTCACAACCAAAAATATAAGAAGAATGGGTAATGTGTGCCAGCAGAGGCTTTAACATTCAATTACATCATTGAACTTTGCTGCATATGAAGCAACTGAAAGGGTATTTGCTGACAATGGAAGCAGGGACTATGTAATGGGTTTGAAGAGGGTCCTTTAGAATTGGACCTTACCCTGAGACACAGAAATCATATTCTCCTGGAAGAGGAGGAGTTTGTCAAACAGAATTAAAGATTGAGTCAACTTATTAAAGAGAAATACAAAGCAAGAAACCATGAAGAATTCAATGAAAGGAAAGATATTGAACTCTGGGATCTTAAGGTCCAGGTCTCTTTAGAGAGTTGTAAGTTTAGACAGAGCTGAAAGTTCTGTCTGGAAGCAGTAATGAGAGAACAAAGATCTGGTTAAAACAGATTCCTCATTGACGAATTGAAATCCCACAACTTGGTAGTAAGAATCATGTCTACAAACTAGGAATAAAAATGTATCAATAAAGGTTGAGAATATGAGCAAGTATTAGATGATGTAATAGACAAAGGAGAAAATGCATGGAAAGGTATTAAAGGCCAAGATGGTATTAAATTATGGCATTTCAGTAAACCCCAGCCAGCATGTGGAAATATTATACAAATATAATATTTGACTTAACTGTAGACATCAATTATATTTCTAATTACAATTTATTCTTTTTGTAGTTAATTTTTTCTTTTTTTCTTGAGGTGAGACTCAAAGTCTTCTTATGTAGCCAGACTGGCCTTGAACTCTTTACCAAAGAGTATTCCAGGCATAAGTCTCCATACCTAGCTTATAGGGTATTTTTTTGTTGTTTTTGTTTGTTTACTTTTATTACAAGAGGTAAAAATACTTCACAAATTCCAGATGCAGGAAAAGATGGTGATTTTTTTAAGCTAAGATGGAGTTTATCATTTATATATTTTTACTTTTCCCATTCGATTGTAAATATTATTAAGTATATAGTTACAAGCATTCATGAGAATATACACACATATGTCCATAAATCTAGGTGAATAGTTTAAGTTGAAAACAATATCAACTAATTAGAAACACTCTGTGGTCTGAATCTACCCTCCAGTCCCTTAGATTTTGTTTGTTTTCATGAAGTGAGACTCAATTAATGTAACAGAGTCAATTATAACCAGCAAAGGTTCTTAGGGTACTTTTCACTCTTCCACTCTGTCAGATCCAACTTTTCCCTGTTTGTATCCTAAGACTGCCATGAGATTAAAGAAAAAACATTATATCACTTCCATTTCTCAAACTTCTATGTTTACTTATAATTCTGCAAAATATTCTGCGAAAATAATTCTTTGGAATTACTTATCATTGCAATGGAAATTATCTCGCACAAGATTGCTCAGGGGTAAAAATTCTAAACTATTCTCAGATTCAAATATACCCATGCATATTACAAAAATAAAGAGCCTAGGTCTATGAGAAGCCTCAGAGGGGAGCTAAGAAACAAGGACGGGTTTCCTGTAAAACTTCTAAACCAGTACCTGAGGACTCCACCTCTATGGTCTAATTACCTCTCACAGGCAATGTTTCCAAGGTCTCATTGACAGGTTTCTGTATGAATTTTGTGGAAATACATCCCATCTGCAGTAGCAAGCTCTTACCATCATGTATCATTAAGATCATCATTATAGGTGTTGTAATTATGTTCAGGGTTAAAAAGAAAGAGACCACCACTCCAAATGAAATGTCTGGGGGGAAAGCAAACTTTACTTTTGATCAAGAGTGTGTGTTTTGAAAAGCAAACACACAAGAGACAGAAAGTGGCTTTTGTTTTTATTCTAATTCAGGTGGTAGCTGTGTCATTTCCCCACTACTTGGGGTCGACCTTACAATTTTATTAGTGAGATATTCTGAAAATAATTACCACACCTGAAGGTAATTACCACACTGAAGGTAGGACCTGAAGAAGGACTAGGAAAGGGATCACCACTCCATGGAGAAAAGCGTGACTGCTCCAGGCTATGAAATTCTTAGAATATAGCAGTGGGCCTTTGTATAAACCAGCAGTTCTTAACCTATGAATTTGACCCCCTTGAGGTTTAATGATATTTTCACAAAGATTACATGTCATATATTTATATCACAACACATAGCAGTAGAAAATTACAGTTATGAAGTAGCAAGAAAGAAATTTTATAGGTGGGCTTCACCACAACATGTACTAAAGGGCCACATCCTGAGGAAGGTTGAGAATCACTGGGGCAGTAGGATTAAAACATTCACATAAAAGCCTTAAAAGGTGAGGAACACAAAAAGATTTTTAAATTATTTTATTTATTTACATTCCAATTGTTTCCCCCACCCACAGTTCCTCATCCCATTCCTCCTCTGCCTTGCCACCAAGAGGATAATCCTCCCCCTCACCAGTCTTCCTCCTTCAAGTCTCTCAAGGATTAAGCGAATCTTTTCCCACTGAGCCCGAATCAGCCAGTCCTGCTATATTTGTGCCAGGGACCTCGGACCATCCTGTATATGCTCCTGGATGGTGGCTCAGTCTCTGGAAGATCCCTAGAGTCTGGGTTAGTTAAATCTTCCTCTGGGATTGTCCTTCCTTTCAGCTTCTTCAAACCTTCCCCTAATTCAATCATAGAGGTCCCTGATTTCAGTCCAATTGTTGGCTGTAAGTAACTGTGTCTGTCTTGGTTAGCTGCTGGTAGGGCCTCTCAGAGGACAGCCATGGCAAGTTCTCGTCTGCAAGCACATCACAGCATAGTAGTGTCAGGCCTTGGTGTCCCCCCAACCTCCATGAGATGGATCCCAAGTAGGACTGGTCATTTGGAGTGCCTTTCCTACACTCACTTCTCCATTTTTGTCCCTGCAGTCCTTTAGACAGGGATATTTCCAGGTCAGGAATTTTGACTGTGGTTTAGTAACCTTGTCCCTCCACTTGAGGCCCTGTTTATCTACTGGAAGAGGGCTCTGCGAGTTCCCTTTCCCAAATGTTTGGCAATTTGTCTAAGGTCATCCCCAATGAGTCCTGAGAGTGTCTCACCTCCTGGATCTCTGGTACTTTGTAGAGGTGATACCTCCCACTACCAGAGGTTCTTTGTTTCCATTCATTCTTTTGGCCCTCTGGGATTCTCTTCTGCTCCACCCACCCATATCTGATCCTGTTCTACTTTTCCCTTCCCACTCCCCTCTTCCACCCAGGCCCTCCCTTCCTCTCTGCTTCCCATGATTATTTTTTTCACTCTTATAAGTGGGGTTGAAGCCTCCTCCTTTGGGCATTTTTAATTGTTACACTTCTGTGGTCTGTAGGTTATATCCTAGGTATTCTGTACTTTTTTTTTTTTACTAATATCCACTTTTTATTGAACAAATGCCCTGCATGTCCTTTTGGATCTGAGT
This sequence comes from Rattus norvegicus, assembly GCF_021556685.1. Classification (NCBI taxonomy): domain Eukaryota; kingdom Metazoa; phylum Chordata; class Mammalia; order Rodentia; family Muridae; genus Rattus; species Rattus norvegicus. The sequence continues at coordinate 91,436,704 of NC_141539.1, read as the reverse complement.
TACCCCACTCAGAATGATATCTTCCATTCTTTTCCCTGCAAAAATACATGTGTCCTTTTTAGTAGTTGAATATTATTCCATTTTTCTAAATTATCCACATTTTCTACGTCCATTCTTCAATCGAGGGACTGAAGTTCAATCGCTGGGTTGCTTCCAGCTTATTTATTATAAATAAAACTGCTATAAGCATGATGGAGCATGTGTCCCTGTGGTATGGTAGGGCATTTTTTGGGTATATGCCCAAGAGTGATATAGCTGGTTCTTCAGGTAGAACTATTTCCAATTTTCTGAGGAACAGATTGATTTCCAAAGTTGTTGTAGAGTTTGCAATCCCACCCACAATGGAGGACTGTTCCTCTTTCTCCACATTCTCAACATCATGTGCTGTCACGTGAGTTTTTATTTCAGCCATTTTGATTGGTGGGAGATGACCTCTTAGGGTCGTTTTGATCTATATTTCTCTGATGGCTAAGGACTTTGAACATTTCATTAAGTGCTTCTTGGCCATTCAAGATTCTTCTGCTGGGAATTCTCTGTTTTGCACTGTACCCAATTGGGGTATTTGCTTATTTGGAGGTTAGCTTCTTGAGTTCTTTATATATTTTGGATACTAGCCCTCTAATGAATGTAGGATTACTGAAGATTTCTTTTCCCAATCTGTAAGTTGCCAATTTGTCCTACTCATGATGTCTCATGAGGTCCAATTTATCAAGTCTCGGTCTTAGAACCTGAGTCATTGGTGTTCTGTTCTGGAAAATTTCCTCTGTGCCAATGAATGTACTCTTTCCTACTTTCTCTTCTATTAGATTTAGTGTATCTGGTTCTCTGTTGAGGTCCTTGATCCACTTGGACTTGAGCTTTGTGCAAGATAATAAACATGGATGTATTTTCATTCTCCTACATACAGACTGCCAGTTAGACTAACACCAATTATTGAAGATGCTTTCTTTTTTTCTTTTTTCCTTTGCAAGTTTTTAGCTTCTTTGTCAATGATCAAGTGTCCATAGGTGTGTGGATAAACTTCTGGATCTTCAATTCTAATCTATTGGTCAACCTGTCTCTGTGCCAATGCCATAAAGTTTTTATCACTATGGTTCTGTAGTATAGTTTGAGGCCAGATATGGTGATTCCACCAGAAGTCCTTTTATGGTTGAGAATTGTCTTGGCTATCCTTGGCCTTTTATTTTTCCATATGAAGTTGGCTTTACAAATCTTTGAAAAAATGTTCAAATTTTGATCGGGATTGCATTTAATCTGTAGATTGCTTTTGGTAAGGTGGCCATTTTCACTGTGTTAATCCTACTAATCCATGAGCATGGGAGATTTTTCCATCTTCTGAGGTTTTCTTCAATTTCTTTTTTCAAGGATTTGAATTCCTTGTCCTACAGATCTTTCAGTTGCTTGGTAAGAATTACATCAGGACATTTTATACTATTTGTGGCTATTACAGAGGGTGTTGTTTCCCTAATTTCTTTCTCAGCCTGTTTGTAATTTATATAAAGGAAGTCTACTGATTTATTTGAGTTAATTTGATGTCCTGCCACCTTGCTGAATTTGTTTGTAAGCTGTAGTAGTTCTGTGCTGGGACTATCATATATGCAAAGAGTAATACTTTGACTTTTTCCTTTCCAATTTATGTACCCTTGATATCCTTTTGTTGTCTAATTGTTCTGGATATAACTTTGAGTATTATATTGAATACATAGGAAGACAGTGTTGTCCTTGTGTTGTCCCAGATTTCAGTGGAATTTCTTCTAGTTTCTCTGCCTTTAATTTGATGTTGTCTGGTGCTTTGTTATATATTGCTTTTTTCTGTTTAGATATGTGCTATGAATTCCTGATCTCTCCAGGACTTTTAAGATGACAGGGTGTTGTATTTTGTGGAGGGCTTTTTCAGCATCTAATGAGATGATCATGTAGGTCTTTTTTCTTTGAGTTTGTTTATATCCTGAATTATGTTGATGGATTTTCATATACCGGACCATCCCTGCATACCTGGGATGAAGCCTCTTTGATTGTGGTGAATGATCATTTTTATGTGTTCTTGGATTCAGTTTGTGAGAAATTTATTGACTATTTTTGCATCGATATTCATAAGCGACATTGGCCTGAAATTTTCTTTCTTTTTTGGTTGGGTTCTTGTGGGGTTTAGGTATCAAAGTAACTGTGGTTTCATACATGTCTTAGATAGTTTTCTATATTGTGGAATACTTTGAGGAGTATTGTTATTAGGTCTTCTTTGAACGTCTGAAAAATTCTGAACTAAAACTATCTGTCCCTGGGATTTTGGGGACGGAGAGGATTTGATGACTATTTCTATTTCTTTAGGGGTTATGGGACTGTTTAGATAGTTTACCTGATCTTGATTTAACTTTGGCACATGGTATATGTCTAGAAAAACCCTCCATTTCATCTATATTCTGTTGTTATGTTTCCTTTTCATTTCTGATTTTGTTAATTTGGATACAGTCTCTGTTCCCTTTAGTTAGTTTGGCGAAGAGTTTATCTATCTTGTAGATTTTCTCAAAGAACCAGCTCTTGGTTTTGTTGATTCTTTTTATAGTTCTCTTTATGTCTAACTGGTTGCCCTGAGTGTGACTGTTTCCTGCCTTCTACTTCTCTTGGGTGCATTTGCTTCTTTCTGTTCCAGCACTTTTAAGGGTGCTGTTAAGTTGCTTGTATGGGATCTCTCCAATTAATTTATGAAGGCACTTAGTCCTATGAATTTTCCTTTTAATGCTGCTTTCATTGTGTTTCATAAATTTGGGTATGATGTCTTCTCATTTTTATTGAAATGTAAAAAGCTTTTGATTTCTTTACTTCATCCCTGACCAAGTTATAATTGAGTAGAGAGTTGTTCAGTTTCTGTGAGTATGTGGGCTTTCTGTTGTTTTTGTTGTTATTGAAGACCAGCCTTAGGCCATGATGATCTGATAGGATGCATGGGATGGGTGGGTGGGTTGGAATTAAACCCCAGCAGGGTCTTCTTTCTTGTAGGTTCTTTTTGAGGCAACAAAGGGGGAAAAGCATTAGCAGAGGTAAGACTTTGTCTTACAAGATATTTAGGGTTGCTGTATAATAATAAAAAGTTGACTTATTTAAGTCTAAGCTACTGCAGCTGACCTGTCTTCTGTAATCCTCTGAGGCCATAAACTGCAGTCTCTGGCACTTAGCACCTCATCCCAAAACAGCAGAAGATAAAGTAAAGGATTAATTGCTAAAAACTTTTCCCTTTTGTCCAGATGCATCTTGCTTGCTCCCTAGGGGGAAGTTTGGAAAAATAAACTTTTATTGAATCAAGAATAGAGAATAGCTCTTGCAGAAAGAAAAACTTTTACATAGGCAAATATGCAAAAACTCACATGAGTTCATATACAGATTCATGAATTTGCATTTATACATTTCTACTCAACAGTTGGATCCAACTTGCATACATTTCCACAATTACATACTTAAACCCACATCCATACTTACATATGCATATGGAGCAAAAGACCAAGCACTGGTAGAAAAAGAACTCACTCATGCTGGATAAACAATGAAGTCCAGTTTTTATTGCAAAGAAAAAAAAAGGCTTCTACTCTTTTAGTGCTAAATGAATTAAACCTAAGTTTGTAAGAAAGAAAACTTGTTTCTTTTAATAAGACTAAGCCTACCTTGTTACTAAAAAAGGACCTGTTCTGTCCCAAGATGAGGAGAAGCCTGCCTGCTCCTTCTGCTCTCTGCAGCTTCTTCTTTTTTCCACTTTCCCTCTGCATTTTGCACAGTGCTCTCTTAGTATTTTATGTTACCTATAGTCTTTAAGTTATTCCACTCTGCATTCTCCTTCTAATCTTGCTATCTCTTCCTGCTCTGATGACACAATGCTGTTTTTACTTTCAATGCCTTTTCTCCCAATGCTATGGGTATACTTCTAAGTTCTTCTTGAGTTCAGTTCTGTTTAAAATGTGTTTTGTCTAAAAATTTCTCTTCAGCTAAGTTCCTATCTCAGCTTGATTCTTCTCATCTCAGTTCTTACTCTTCTGTCTTCAGCACTTAAACATTTTTTCAGAATACATGATAACATGTTAAAAGTTCATCACAAGTTCACACAAAAATTAAGTTATAAATTGAAATAGAAGTTTCAATAGAGAATGTTTACATGCATATCCATTAGGAGTAATTATCTAAATATCCATCACCTGTCAGAGCTCCACAGGTTCACAGAAGGTTTAAAACTATAACTAAGATATTAGTGAAGTTTTGTATAGATAAACCAAGTCAATATTTTATTTTATGTCCTAGCCCCTATAATAAATCATTAGCTCCCCTTTTATGACCTTTGGTTAATTGTTTTACAACCTCTTGGAATGTGCTCTGAATAGGAGAAAGTCTTGCTCCTAAGAGCAACTTAATGGTGATGACACCTGGAAGACAGAGTTCTCATTGCAGTTTTGCCTAACAGAAAAGGACTTCTTAGCAGTTCCACTATAAAAGAGCTTAATAATCATGGTTATAATTTTAAGAATTCTTACAGGATCATCATTAAGTCTTAAGAAGTCATCTATTTGTCTATATAAGATCACTAACTAGACAGAACATCTTTGTAGATCTGCAGAGATCTGCTCCGAAGAGGTGTGCTATTACTTAGTGATTATTATATATGTTTAATAATAACAGGAAAATTATATTAATAGCAGGAATCTTTTGGAAAATGATTCCTTAACAGCCTTGCTAGATAAGGCCAAACCTGTTGCAGATTATATAATAATCTGAAACAGGCCATCTCAGAGAGATCACCCGCTAGTTATGCTAGTTATTAGCTTGTCCTATTATGGCTCTTGACAATGGAATCATTTCAATCTTGTATCTCTTGCGTTTTTTTTCTGATTATATGGTCAGTTTTAGAGAAGGTTCCATGAGGTGCTGAGAGGAAGGTATATTGTCTTGTTTGGGGGTGAACTGTTCTGTAGATAGCTGTTAAGTCCATTCGTTACATAACTTCTGTTACTTTCACTGTGTCCTAGTTTAGTTCCTGTTTCAGTGACCTGTGCAGTAGTGAGAGTGGGTTGTTGAAGTCTCCCATTATTTTTTTTTTGGTGAGATTCAATGTGTGTTTTGTTTACTAACATTTCTTTTATAAATGTGGTGCCCTTGCATTTGCTGCATTGATATTCAGAATTGAGATTTCCTCTTGGTGGAATTTTCCTTTGATGAATGTTTACTTACAAACTTTTGGTTGAAGTCTATTTTAATAGATATTAGAATGGTAATTCCAGCTTTTTTCTTGGACCATTTTCTTGGAAAACGTTTTTCCATTCTTTTACTCTGAGGTAGTGTCTATCTTTGTCACTGAGGTGTGTTTCTTGTATGCAGCAAAGTGCTGAATCCTATTTAGCCTGTGTCTTTTTATTGGGGAATTGAGTCCATTGATGTTAAGGGATATTAAAGACAGGTAGATGACCCAAGAGGCTCCCAGAATCCAACATGGAAGACATTAGTCTAAATACCCAACAAAGGGGAGATAGAACCTGTAGAGACCATATCCATTGGATAGGCAGTACCTCGTTTGAGGAATGGGGCCACCCACCTACCTCAAAATATTAATTCAGAATTCCTCCTGTCAAAAAGAAATGAAGAGACAAAGAGTAGATCAGAAACTGAAGGAAAGGCTATCCAAAGACTGCCCTAATGTAGAGATCCATCCTATCTGCAGATACCAAACCCAGACACTATTGCTGATGCCAAGAAGTGCTTACTGGCAGAAGCCTGTCTTCTGAGAAGCTCTGCCAGAGCAAGATCAATACAGAGGTGGGTGTACACAGCCAAACATCAAGTCAAGCGTGGGGACCCCAGTGGAGAAGTTAGAGCAAGAACTGCAGGAGTTAAAGGGGTTTGCAACCCCATAGGAAAATCAACAATATCAAATAAACTATCTCCCAAGCTCCCAGGGACTAAACAACCAACCAAAGTGGAACCCATGGCTCCAGCTGCATATTTAGCAGAGGATTGCCTTATCTGGCATCACTGGGAGGGGAGCCCCATGATCCTGTGGAGGCTTGATGACCCAGGGTAGGAGAATGCTAAGGCACTGAAGCAGGAATGGGTAGGTAGGTATGGAAACACCCTCATAGAGGCAGCAGGAGGGGCCAGGGGATAGGGGGGCTTGTGGAGGGGAAACTGGGAAGGGGGATAATATTTGAAATATTAACATATAAAATAACCAATGAAAACTGAAAATAATGAGATCTGTGAATTAACCCCAAAATAAAATAAAATAAAACCAGATGATTGTCCTGTTGTGTTTGTTACTAGAGGTGGTATTATATGTGTATGATTTGTCAGTATTTTGTATGGTATCTTCTATGCTTGAGATTCTTTCTTTTCTCTCTTGTATTCTTGCATCCTTAGCTACTGATCGCTTTCATAAGTTGTCCATCTCCAGGGTTCCTATCCCTTGTGTTTTCTTTATTGTTTCTATTTCCATTCTTAGTTCTTGGATTATTTTGATCATTTTGTCAATTCCTTTACCAACTTCATTGTATTTTCCTGTATTTCTTTAAAAGATTTATTTGTTTCTTCCTTAAGAGCTTCTATCTGTTTGCCTCTGTTTTCCTGTATTTGTTTAAGGGTGTTCTTTATATCCTCCTTAAAGGTCTCTAACAACTCCATGAGATGGGATTTTTAAGTCACTATCTTGCTTTTTGTGCATGTTAGTGTAACCAGGGCTTGCTGTAGTGGGAGAACTGGATTCTGATGGTGGCAAATTGCATTGGGTTCAGTTGTTTATGATCATGTGCTTGCCTCTGGCCATCTGGTTCTCTCTAGGTTAACTGGTCTGCATGTCTCTGACCCAAACCAGCCCCTTTGGAGGCAGGTAGAGCTCTGTGACCTGAATTAGAGCTGCTATCCTTGGAGGCAGGCAGTGTGGTCTCTGGTTATTGTGGTCCTCTTGTATCTATTTAGATCAGGCTTCATATGCTCCTGGTTACTGTGAACCTCCTGTGCCGTTTGTTACTGCAGACCACCTAGGCCCATACAGGCCACTGATATGGCCCCTATGGGGATCTGGGACAGAAGGAATACAGAGCTCAGGGGCTGGGGGTTAGGTTCCACTACTCCTGGGTTGTGTAGGTGTCCCAACTGGTATGGATATTTGGGTAAAATTCTCACCTGTGTCCTTGGTAACTGTAGACCTCCTGGGAAGCAAGCAAACTGCAGCTTTTGGGTGGAGACCAGCCAGGCTGCTGATCTGGCCAAGATGGAAACATGAGATAGAAATGACACAAAAAGATTTTCATTCCTTATTCCACATACTAGTTTTATAGTATTGACATAAAAGATGTAGATTATGATATATGACTCTTACATTGAGATGGGAATGTTAAATAAGGAAATGCAAAGTCTATTTTGACCAGTACGTGATGCGTGAACAAAAGAAATAAAAATGAAGGACTGGACTTTTCCTGGGTATTGTGGAGGAAAAGGTTTATTGTTTATAGAAGGGAGAGTGTAGCAAGAGGCAGAAAGAAAGATATCTGGGGGAGTCCATAGTAAACACGCTAAACTGAGCTGGGCCACATGAGGAAAAGAGAGGGAAGAAGAGAGAAGATGCTGACTAAGAGTGGCAGCCTGGCCAAGAGATGACTGACATAGCCAAACTGGCTAAAATATATAGTAGCCAATTGAGCTGTGGAGAAAGAATCCCAGCTCAATACCTGGCTGAATAGTTCAGGGTAGGGGGTGGGTTATGCCAGCCAGGAGGACCATGTAATAGTTATAGACTGAAGGATGCTGGGGGAACCTGGGTCTGCTTTGATATGTTAATAATCGCCTGGGCTCGTGGAGAGTAGTGAGACCTAACACATATGAAATAGTTAAGGACTCACCAGGCCAGAAGCTCACTTTTGATAGAAGATAGTAAAAAGCAAAAACTACTATGGCTGCTCCATCCAATGCCCTTACACTTGGGCTATGCTGCTTGTCATATCTGCTATAATATACTTAACAAGTAGGCACTGTTCCCAAGATATCATTGTTATGTGTAATAAATTTCTCAGTTCAAGAGAAAGCCATTTAGTTTGCCTTATTTTATTGTAGCTCAGTTTTTTCTGAAAAATAGCATCTAAATCAAAACCATGCTTTCTTTTTCTATAATGGCATTTAATTTTTATTTATTAATTTTATTAGCTGTTTATTTTTCATACAATATGTTCTGATTAGTTTCCTGTCCCCCAGTTCTTCACGGATCCTACCCACCTCCCCATCCATCCAAATTCACACCCTTCACCCATCATTAGAATACAAACAGACATCTAAAAATAATAACAATAATAAAATAAAATAAGGTGAAAACATATTTTAAAAATAAAAAAAGAAAAAGCACAAAATACACATACAGATGCTGAAACACACATATTCACATAGAGAGAAAACTCATAAAAACAAAATCAGAAAGCATAATATATAAGCAAAAGATTTTTAAGCAATGAAAACATATGTCCAGATCAAACACTGTGAGACAAAACCTTCCAAAAATGCCATTAACTTTGGTTTTTGTTGGCTATCTACTCATGGGCAAGGGGCCTGCCTTTAAGTGTGGTTTGTTTGCCTGGCGATTCTCCTTAGGAAAAAAAGTAATTTTTCTTTGTTATTGGAAGAGGAGGAAGAAAGATTGTGAGAGGCAGTAGGGATGAGATACACCAAGGGGAAAAAAAGGTCTTTTAGACACAAAAGGGCTGACAAACATCTTGTCTCAAAGACTGTAACAGTATGTACAGGGCTTACCAGTTTGTAACAGGTCTATGCCAGATGGTGTCCCAGCACTAAAAGGAGAAGTAGATTCAAGTGCCCCTCACTATACCAAAAGCTATCATCGACTAATAAGTGCATTTTTTAAATTTTGTGAAATAATAGCTTTTGGAGTCATTACATAAGAAGCTTCTCATTTTGAAATTTTTTTCCTTAGCCCAAAACTATAAAAGTAAGTCTTACTCACCTGCTGCAACTGACATCTCAGAGGCTTGCTGCTGAAGAAGCTCACCCTTTCTTGTTCTTTCTGAACCCTGGCTGGCTAGTTCAACTCTGCTGTTCTGGCATAAACTCCTCTCCAAACTGACTTCTTTTCAGATTCTCACTAAATTGCTCTGTTTGGCCTCGAACTAACTCTAGCAATTTGTTTTAATCTTTAGGCTCCTTCTCATTCTCTGTCTCATTCTGTCTTCATCTGTAAACTGTCTCTGTCAAACAGATCTCCCTCTCCCTCTCCCTCTCCCTCTCCCCCTCCCCCTTCCCCTCCCTCTCCCTCTCCCCCTCCCCCTTCCCCTCCCCCTTCCCCTCTCCTCCCCCTCCCACTCCCCTACCCCAACCCCTGCTCTCTTAAGTCACTTCTCTTTTCTGTGGTGTTCTATAGAGAATTGGGCATATCCTGTCCTGACTCATTCTGTCAAATCATTCTCCAGTTCATGACTGTGTTTGCCCCTCATTTAAACATAACTTTTAAGCATGTCTGTTTCATTTAGGGGATTGAAGCTTTGTAATAAGGGCATGTCTGTATTTGAAGAAAAGAAATTAAAGTTGTGTGCCCTTTTTGCACTCCAGCAAGATTACACAGACCTAGGTCTTTGGATATGATATATGAACAAGTGCCAAGTACCAGAAGAGATGGAACAAAGCATTCTTCTGGAAGGCACTTTTAGGCATGGCTCTTTTACAGGGAGGCCTCCTCCCTGGTGATCTTTTGTGAAACAGCTCTCTGAGATGATCCTTGCTTGTTCATTCTCCCTTTGTTGAGGATGGATGTGAGTGTATGCACTTTATTCTGGGTGAGCCAGAGGACTATACACATCTTGGAGAAAGGGTGTGAGAATATCCAGGAAGGGAACGTCATTGGCTGAAGGTTAAGGCTATCTAGATAACTCTTTAACATGGGGAAGCATTTCAGGAATCTCAAGTGCTAACTGGATAGGTTTTTTTGTTTGCTTTTTGTTTTTTGGTGGGTTGGTTTCTCTAAATAGCACATGCAGAGTTTGAAAAGTGAAATACAGTAAACTGCATGGCTGTAGTGTTGGTATTATCAGCTTTTATCATAATAACTTGGGACTGACTACTACCTAATACTTTAAGAGATATTAAGACACAATTACTGGTCTAGCTATATCTGCTACATAGTTGATGTTCAGTCAATGTCTGTAGTAGGGTGTTCGGCTGTCATTCATTTCCTGCCTTATTGAGGAGATTGTGTCAATTTGAAGGAAACCCACATTTCCGTCCACCTCCCTTGTACCTGTCTTTCCCATCCTTATCATTACTTCATGGTTCCTCCGAAAGGGCCTATACCTCCTTATTCCACAGTAACAGGGCACCCCTCTAACAATTCTGCCTTCTCTCCTAGTAGTTGTTCCATTCTCACCACACGAACAATACTTATGAGCACAGGAACAACACACTATACTCCCTTCTCTATACTTTCATATTTCTCTGTTTTCTTTTATTGAAAATCTACCATGAAACATTTATCAACCTCCTTTTCCCTTGTGTTAGTTCCTTTCATTTTTGTCTTTTTAGTTGAGTCTTGCTTGCCGGGACACTCGCAGGCTTTTGCTCCCAGTTCTCATCCAGGGAAAGGAAGTTGAACCTGTAACCTTAACCAAGGCTCCATGATATTTTGCAGGTAGGAGCATGTGGGGAAGGGTATTGAACTACCCAGGCAATGGTCAGAGAAGTGGAAGCCCTGCCATTGAAAAGATTTCTCCATATTGTGCAGAGCCTCAGGATGAAATCTGGACAATAGTAGACTTTGATCTTAATTGGCAGGGCTGCAGGTATGTATATACAGGGCTATTGACACGACCAAGAAAAATGCCAAGAAACAAATGTAGTCACTGAAAGAAAAAATGCAATTTGATGTTGGATGAAAGAAAGCTCACCCAATTATTTTAAATACAATATGCTCTATATTTAACCTATAAATTAATTAGTGAAGTCTGTATTGACTTTTAGAAATTTAGTGTAAAATAGACGGAAAACTGGGAGCTGTATCTTATATCAAACAGATTATATGACAGTCACCCAAGGTTAGGTAAAATTAGGAAAATGTGGTATGCTATAATTCTTTAACAACTAAGTAGCTCTGAGAATATTGTGAAATCTAACTCGGATTTTATTACGAAAACAGGAATAAGAGCTAAAGGCCTCACAGTGCTTGTGAAGAGCCTTTATGAGAAGTAACTGCTGAGGTCCGAGGAGGTGCTGGGCAACTTAAACACCTTCACCTGCCCCTTCTGAGTCTTCATGTTGATGCTACAGTTTTATTGTGAGTTCAGGTTTACTTTGAGCTCATTTTATTTTCCAGATCCAAGTGCTGATGCTAAAACTGTTCTTCCTCAAGAGGCCCCAGCAACCAGTTAGACTCGTTGTATGACAATTTAATTCCTCAGGGTCCCATGGTTAGTGTTACTAGGTGCTATGGGAATAGCGGAGAGAGAAAAGAAAAACAATAGAGGAAAAGAAAAGAGAAAAAAGGAATTTACTAAAATGCTTGTCAAAAACTTTCTATTTTCCTATTAATTAAATGTTACATATTTGGTATAGAGATATACAATGACATGATATTGAAAGTACTTTTTAGAAAAAGCATTTACTATTGTTGCTAATCAATGACTTACATTTCTGTGTGAACTTGAGTCTGAACTGTCTTGGACTACCATTGTTTTATTAGGTCAGACCTTTGTCTCAAAATATTAAAAGGCATTATTGTTTAAATATTCCTTCAGGTCATGTTTAACTCTATTATCAGAATGTAATCTTGCTATTCAGAACAAGGTAGCAAAATGGAATTATAGCTATGGGAAATATTTTAACATTTTTCTCTTTATCTCTTTTGAAATGCAGAATGCTGGCAAGTGTCTGCTGAGTTACTTATCTTAAAAGGGACTACAAGAATGATATTCTGCTGTTTATTTTAGTGTATAAACAGCTAATGTTGCATTCTGCTGAGCCTAATTATGATCCCTATTTGCCAAATATACTCTAGTTGAATTAACTGATGTATTAGGAAAAGGGTCTTGTTACTACTGTCTATGCGTATAATATATTGAAAATAATTTTATAATATATGATGGATAGTAAATGATACTCATGGACCATTTGAATGAGGGACCAAAATATACCCAGGAAAATGACTATAATTCCATCTTTCTCTGAGCTCTGGCTTTGCTCGCAATCCAGATCGGATGCATTCAAGTTTTCTGATAATCAGATACTCACTTGGTTTTTGGATACTTACATGTAAGACCCAGTGTTCTACATCTTTCTGTGCATTTTCTCAGTTATTGCTAGAATTTTCCTGTGAAGAATAGACTAGCATGCTAACTACTACTTGCTTCATTTTTTGGTCTTATATTAGAACCTAATGTCTAATCACAACTTCCTAGTTCTGACATATGTATCAGAAACAGATAAATAGGAGGGCCTTGTTTGACCTTCAAGATTGATTCAACAACTTCAATAAAATCAGAATTTGTGCAGAGTGGTATGTTTGAAACGTCATCAGGAAGTATTTTGGTCACATGTCTGCTCTATCTCAGTGACACATTGATCCAATTCTTAATTTCAGTATAACTAGTTATAGCACACTAGTAGAAATATCAAGTATAGAAACAGTTGATATTAGAATGAAACATACCTTAATACTCTGCTATTTCAAGGTTTAGATGGCTTTATATAATGTGGTAAGAAGCTTCTTTAACTCTCAATGTCAATTGATCAATTGTACCAGCTATTGTTCCTACTGAGGTGGCCCCACCATCACTCTAGTTATAGTGGTAAAAGGAGGTAGCAATAGGTTTTTGGAAGTTATTCTGCCAAAGAGGGTTGAGAAGGCTTCCATGGCCATTTCAGGTAGAAGGACAGAGTGTTGCTTGACAACCCATGAACAACACCTCTCTTTGAACATGTGCTATACAAGTGCTCTGACTAGGAAAATGTAGAAGATACATACTATCAGTCTTTTTCTGGAGGAGATCTTTAGAAGTCCGCATTGTTAAGCTTACTAGGAAAGTATATGTCTTCTTTAGGGTTCATTGCTGTGAAGAGGTACTATGACAACAGAGACTCTTATAAAGGACAACTTTAATTGGGGCTTGCTTACAGGTTCAGAGGTTCAGTCCATTATCATTATTATGGGAAGCATGACAGCATTCAGGCAGGCGAGGTGCTGGTGGAGCTGAGAGCTCTACTGCTAGTTCAGAAGGCAGATAAGAGAAGACTGGCCGTAGGGACAGGCTTCGTTCAACAAGACCACATCTACTCAATGCCACTCCCTGGACCAAGCATATCCAAACCACCACAATATGGTTCACCTCCGTTGTTACACAAATTTCTAAGCTTGTCTTTTCTTTTCAATCTGTGTGTTGTGTTTATTGGCACTGTCCTGAACCCACAGTTACCACATGCTGCAATTACAGGTATGACCTTACTTCTGGCTAATAGACAGACATATCCACTGCAAGGAATAAATACACACATCCTATAAGATAATAATTCTGCACAACTTGTTATATATAAAGTATTTTACAATAAACTCTAAACAAAATATTATGAAGATCTGTGATTATTAGTTTTATACATTTTTCAAAGATTTAGAAGAGAAGTTATTTGTCTCCTGCTCAGTAGAAAATGTCTCTTTATCACTAGTTATATTGGAATTATCATTTACTTGATCAAATTATTAATTAATAATTGCCAACATTTTAATATGTGTATGTATATAGACTTTAAATTTCCTATGCAGAATCCTCACTAATTCCATAGGTAAGGTATTTGCTTTCCCCAGTATGTTATATAAGGCATGAATAGTCACTTATTCTTCAGTTGGGATAGAACCTCTATGTGTGTTAGAGATTCTACACCATGATTAACATCTGTGTTTTTCTGCCTTCATATTCACTTGCTATGTGCATATCACAGGTGGGTTCATTTCCCTCTGTTTGAGCCTAAAAAGGAAAGCTAAAATGGATCTGTGATATTACTACATCTCTCTGACTGCTGTACACCTGGAGGTTTTTCTCTTTCCCATCTGCCACTTAATTGCGGAGGTTAAATAGAAGAAAACAATCATGCAGACAAGTAACAACCTGTTGTTCAAGGGAGAATTCATTAAGCATTGATATTACCCTTCCTTGGGTAATGTTGTTTCATAAAAAAAAAAAGTAAAAAAAGTAAAAAAGTAAAAAAAAAGTGGTGGGCAAGGGCTACTAAGGAGTTTTGGGTGAAAAACTAATTGCAAAACATTTAGATGGCAAAGTACAATAAGACAACTGAAACTGTCAGAAAAATAATGGACACTGCAAAAATTGGTAACAATAGCCCTAATCAATTTATAAGTATGAATGAATGCATGCATGCATATGTATGAATTAAAAAAATGATAGTAAGTCTTACTATGTTGGAATAAAGTAAATAATTCTGTTTTGTATTATTTGCTCTGTAAAGAAAACAGATGTATAAAAAAAAGTGAAGACAATACCATAGGTTTGTAGGACCTTTATGATTTTCTGAATTTAAAAATGCTAAATGCATTGAATACTAATCACAAAGGACAGAACATCTGCATAGAGATGTATATGCTGTGTGCATAAGGGGTAGTATGATAGGCAAATGTAGCTGTTATAGTTGTTTTTAAAATTCCAAAGTTACATGACTTTAACACTTTATTTGAAAACCATTACATCTTCCCTAAACCAGACATATATTAACAAGTGTCAACAGACACATTTTGGATTATCTGTGTGAGTGAATGCATCCTGAACAGTTGAGGTTCTGTTGGAGAGATCTTGAACTAAGTGCATCATCACAAACAAAACAGTGAGAAAACACGGTACATGCGCTTGTGCCCAGTGCTAGATTTTCCCTAAATAAATGTCACTGAATGACATAAACGAGTCTCAGAGGATTTCCACTGTGGATATGGGAAGACAATTGTTTTAGATTGTTCCTTCATCAACTACATGTTCCCCCACACTGGAAAGATTTCTATTCATAAAGTTCATTCTCTTCTGGGATCAAAGAAATAAAAACTACTCAATAATTTATATGAAATCATTATTTTGTGTATAATATTAGACTAAATGGCTCCCACTGTTATACACACATAGCAGTCTTATAGAGGCACTCCTTGTTTGTTTGTAGCTAACGATGATATCATCCTGGGATCCTTGGCCTTACATTGAAGTCACTCCATGAAACAACTTATTGGATTTGCTCATGCTTGTTTATGTCTACTGATTGTGTGAAAAACTGCAATGGATACATTCCCATGGAGGAAATATGTTCACAGTATATGGTCTGAGCACCCAAATTTTCAGCCCAAAGAACACAAGCCTTTTCACTCACTTGGTTAGTGATGTTTGTCCATACTGCCATCAATTAGCATGGTGGCCGTGACAGCCATTACATGAGACCAGAAGGAAACTGTAGATTTCATTTATTTAATATCAACCTTGATCTCATTTTGATGTAGTGAGCAGGAATTCAAACAGGCTTGAATTTTTTACGGCCTCTTTCCTGACCCAATATTGGATTTAAAAATCTTTTTCTCAGGCATTCTCAGCAAGGACTCTACTAATAAGATATATTCTCAACATTCTTTATACTTGGAGACAGGCTCCAGTGATGGGATTGACCTTACCCAGTCATCTTTAAACCTGTAAATAAACATAGGACATTATCTTTAAATGGTGATAGAGACAAAGACAATTTGGATGGAGTCCAAGAATCTGCATTTTGAAGAGCAGAAATGACAGCATACTCAGGGACAGTTGGTTTGGTTGCCAGAATTCCATTCCCATATACTTTTTCTTTGTTATTATAACTCTGTTGAGACTTAAGAATGGGTCTTTAAACTAAAAAATTTCAATGTTCCTTTGTCAAGTCACTCTGATACTTGATAAGCTTTTTTTCATCTGTCAACTCGTATGCGTGTGGGAGTAGGGGAGGAAGGGACAGAGGGAAAGAGAAGAAAACAAGAATAGTAACATGAGTACAGAAGAAAGAAGGATAGATCAGGAAGAGAAGACAATGAAATGACAGTAGACTGAGTCGATGGATACTGATTCTCCTGTTTGTTAGTCTTTAACTGAAAGCATGTCAAATCAAGTCAACAAACTTGTGTCACCGAATGTTTTTGTTTCACTGGGTATGGTAGCATAGGTCTTTGGTCACAGCACTGAGGAGGAAGGGTATTCTGTGAGCTCAAAGCAATTATGGTACGCAAAACAAGTTCCAGGGCCATCTAGAGCTACATAGTGATATACTGTGCCAGTCACTTCATCCCCCAACCCAATTAAAAACAAATCTTGTTTTTAGTACCTGTACTGTACAGACACATTCTGGATAGGTAGAATACTTTTAGGGGATAAATAGTTCTTAACTCATATGGCCAAGATCAATACAATGCTTAAAAATATGTAGCCTTTGGAAAAAATGGATAAGTATTTAAAGTATCTTTGTTCTTAGACCTTTGAAAATACCCTATTCAATCATCTTTTGACCTCTATCAAGAATAATTGTTTCTATATTTTTGCATATATGTCATATATAAACAAATATATACAAATGTATATATTTTTCATAGCTTGGTTTATATTATTTTCCAAAGAATAGGGCATTTGTTTTAAGTAAGAAACATTCAAACTGCATGGTATTGGTACAGAAACAGGCAGGTAGATCAATAGAATAGAATTGAAGACACAGAAATGAGCCCACACATCCATGGTCACTTGATCTTTGACAATGGAGCTAAAACCATCCAATGGAAAAAAGATAGCATTTTCAACAAATGGTGCTGGTTCAATTGGAGGACAGCATGCAGAAGAATGCAAATCGACCTATCCTTATCGCTCTGTACAAAGCTCAAGTCCAAGTGGATTAAAGATCTCCACATTAAACCAGATACAATCAACCTAATAGAAGAAAAAGTGGGAAGATCCTCCAACACATGGGTAAAGGGGGAAATTTCCTGAACAGAACACCAACGGCTTATGCTCTAAGATCAACCATCAACAAATGGAACCTTATAAAATTGAAAAGCTTCTATAAGGCAAAAGATATCATCAGTAGGACAAAAGAGCAATGAACAGATTGGAAAAGATCTTTACCAATGCTTTATCTATAAAGGTCTAATATCCAATATATACAAAGAATTCAAGAAGTTAAACTCCAGAGAATAAATAACCCTATTAAAGATGTGGTGCAGAGCTAAAATAAGAATTCTCAGCCAAGGAATACCAAATTGCTGAAAAGCACCTAAAGAAATGTTCAGCATCCTTAGTCATCAGGGAAATGCAAGTCAAAACAACCCTGAGATTCCACCTCATACCAGTCAGAATGGCTAAGATCAACTCAGATAAAACCAGATGCTGGCAAGGATGTGGAGAGAGAGGAACACTCCTCCTTTGCCGGTGGGATTGCAAGCTGGTACAACCACTCTGGAAATCAGTCTTGTGGTTCCTCAGAAATTTGGACATAGTACTACCTGAGGATTCAACAATACCACCTCTTGGCATATACCTAAAAGATGTGCCAACCTAAAACAAGGATTCATGCTCCACTATGTTCCTAGCAGCCTTATTTATAATAGCAAAAAGCTGGAAAGAACCCAGATGTCTCTCAACAGAGGAATGGATACCGAAAATGTGGTACATTTACACCATGGAGTGCTACTCAATTATTAAAAAAATGAAATTCATAGGCAAATGGTTGGATCCTGAGTGAGGTAACCCAACCACAAAAGAACACACGTGGTATGTATTCACTGATAAGTGGATCTTAGGCAAAAAGCTCAGAATACCCATGATACAACTCACAGACCATATGAAGCTCAAGAAGGAAGACCAAAGTGTGGATGCCTCTGTCCTTCTTAGAAGCAGAATAAAATACTCATGGAAGGTAGAGGGTGAGAGAGAATTGAGAGGAAGATAGGAGGAGGAAGGGAAAAAGGGGACAGGATCAGGTATGGGAGGAGAAACAGATGCTATACAGAGGGTTAGGAAAGAGAACAGAGGTGTGTAGCAATGAGGGATAGGAAATTGGGAGTAGCCACCAGAAAATCCCAGATGCCAGGAAAACAAGAGGATCTCAGGACTCCATGAGGATAAGACTAGCTGAATGTCCAACAAATTAGAGGGAGAACCTATAGAGACCATATCCAGAGGTTAGGCAAGGCCCTCCTTTGGGGCATAGGGCTACCCACTCATATCCAAATGTTTAACCGAGTATTGCTCCTGTCTAAAGGAAATACAGGTACAAAGTGTGGAGCAGAGACTGAAGGAAAGGACGTCTAGAGACTGCTCCACCAGGGGTCCATCCCATATACAGACACCAAAGCCAGACACTATTGTGGATGCCAAGAAGCGGTTGCTGATAGGAGCCTGATATAGCAGTCTTCTGAGAGTTTCTGCCAGAGCCTGACAAATACAGAGGTGGATGCTGGTAGCCAACCATTGGACTGAGCACAGGGCCCCAAATGGAGGAGTTAGGGAAAGGACTGAAGGAGCTGAAGGGGTTTACATGACTCCAGCTGCATATTGAGCAGAGGATGGCCTCATGTGGCATCAATAGGAGGAAAGGCCCTTGGTCCTATGAAAGCTCAATGTCCCAGTATAGAGGAATGCCAGAGTGGTGAGGTTGGACTGTGTGGGTAGGTGGGGGAACACCCGTATAGAAGCAGGGGGAAGGAGTGTGGGATATATGGTTTATGATGGGAAAACTGAGAAAGGATATTTGAAATGTCAATATATAAAATATTCAAAAAAAGAAACCTTCATTATCTCACAATTTTGTGTCTTGGCTAAGTTTGTCTCCCAGTCTAACCTAAGGCTTATTGCTGTTATTCAGACTAGCATTTGTTTCCAATTCTGACTTAGAATTGAACCCAAGCTAATGACTCTTTGCTGATTTCATGAAGCCTAAGATATTTCTCATGTGGCAGCTTATAACATGGGTATCCATTCTCCTTTCATCAATCTATTAGGAGAGCAAGAGTGGACACCCAAAATGAAAACCAGATATTTTTGAAACATAATCTTTGAGAAGGAAACCTGTAGTCCATGTTCAATCTATGATGTTTGTGAGAAGTGTCAATGGGTCTAAATTTCAAGAGAGAGATTGACACAAGGACCTGAATTTCAAAGCATCTACTCTAGTCAAACATCACATGCCTTTTCCATGCTGTGTCCTGAAAAACACCATGCCTCTGCTCTTAGCAAAACATCTTCCGATATGTCTACTTTAGTGAAACCATCCTCTTATAAGACAGTTTCCCAGAAAGCATTGCATGACACAACAGAGGCACCAAGAAACCAAAAATTTCCAAGTCAACTTAAGGTTTAATTCCAAAGGTAGGACATCTACTCTTTCTTGTGTGTGTGTTTGTTTGTTCACTTGAGACAAGTTCTCACAGTAGTCATTGACTTAGAGCTCACTAAGTAAACTATTCATTGCAACCCAGGGTTCTGTCTGTCTCTGCTTCCTCAGCCTCAGAATTACATGGGAGTTCATTAAACAGGACCTTTTTCCTGGTTCTGTAGATCAAATTCAGATCCACTTGCCTGTAAGGCAAGCACATTACCATCGGACAGATCCCTAGGCCCAGAAGAGTTATGTACTTCGATGTGTTCTAAGCCTCCAGAGTCATAACCAGCATGGATATAGTTTAAGTTAGAGAGCTCCTTTTTAAGTACAGGAAGCCCTAACTCATAAATCCAAGTCAAGCGAATGTTTTAACAGTGCAGTCTGCTACTCAAGGGAAGCAAAAAGCTAAATGACTACGTATGATTGGATGCTGTAGCATCTTCGGACTGTTTGCTTCTGGGTTCCATGTTGGTGGTACATATCAGTTCTAGGTCAGATTCTGATTGGAGTATAGTTACTATCTCCCAAATTGAAGACACTCTTCACTTTATATATTTTTTATGAGATACCTAAGTTAGCAGTAAAAACACAAAAATAGGTTAGCTTTAGAAACTGTTGTTCAATGAACACTGTGTAATTCTAGAATTATTTTTATTTAATTTTTAGGTTGACCTTTGGTTCTATATGAATATTCACAAATGTGCAGATACACCTGCACTTACACACACATGTATCAACACACATGCACACACACACACACACACACACACACAAACACACACTGTAGACAGTGCTGATGATGACTATAGGTGAAGACAGAAGTATCATAAAATTGGGATCATTCTGAGCCAAGAAGAACTCAATATTTTTATGTATTTCTGGAAAGATTTCATTATCTATGCAATATCAAATTTAAAATACATTTAATTTCTTTATGGCATCATTTCTGTCCTGTGCCTGACTGCAAAATCACTGTAATTATATTTTAACAATGCCTTGAAATTATCATGTATATACTCTAAAGAATAGTGAAACCAAACTTTTCTCAACATAAAACAAACAAAAATAATTTTCAACAACAATAAGAAGAAAAATAACTCAAAATACCCATGATACACCTCACAGACCTAAAGAAGTTAAACAACAAGGAAGCCACAAGTGAGACTGTAGAAAGGGGAACAAAATAGTCATAGGAGGTAGAAGGAAGGAGGGAAGTGTAGGAGACTGGAGGGAGAGGGGCCAGGAGAATGAATGGAAATCTGCAGCTGCTAGGGCTTGGGGGTGGAGAGAATCTTTAGGAAGTTCCAGAGACCTGAGATGGGGAAGGTTCCCACAGTTAGGAAAAGTATAATAGCTGTAACTTCAAATTTACATTTAAAATAGTAAGGCATGTAAGTAACATCCTTTTAACTTTTAATTTTGGTAGCAAAAATAAATACTGTTGGACCCACACTGTTATTAGAACAGTGCCATATTCAGAATCAAATAGGACCAACGACCAGAAACTCATAATGAAACAAGAGAACAAATTACAAAAGAAAACAGTAATGATGCTAAGCAACTATGTGCAACAATTCAACAACACAAAAGAACGTTTCCTGGAATTGTCTTCTGGGTAGGTTTGTCTCTAAATGCCAAGTTCCAATGTTAAGACCTTTGAGATGTATTCTAAAACTCAGGTCCCAGTGAATCTCAAAGTCAGTTCGTGCTTGAATCATTTTAAGAGAGAGACAGGGGGTGAGTTGGGTGGAGGCAGAGGGGAAGGGAGTGAGGGAAACTGCAGTCTGGATTTACTATAAGAAAGAAGAATAAAAAATAAAATAAAATTATAAACTTCTCTGCAACACATTCACATGCAAAAGAGGTAAATATAGTTGGTTTGTGGGTTTTCTTAAATAAATAAATATTTAATTAATGAGTATTTATATTTATAATAATATATTTAATAAATATATAATCAAATTACATAGTTTGATTTTCATGTTTATGAACTTCAGTATTAAGAGTTATTAGTAGAGGTTTATAGTAATTTGGCATTGAATAACTAAAGAATCTTGAGACTTTACCAGATTCTTTGTATACAGTTATAATCACATGAAGCTTTAATAAGTATAAGATATGGTATAATAAGAAAATGGCACAGGTGCACATATAGAGACAAACATCCAAGCACAGATATCCCAGCATCATTTCAGAAATATGTATATTAACTAAGGTTAATATGTAATAAATGTGTGTGTGCAAGTGTGTGCAAGTGTGTGCAGGTGTGTGTGTGCGTGTGTGTGTGTACACATATTTGTGGACACATGCTCGCACTATCATAATCTGACTATAGAATCAATTAAATTAGATGTGAGCTCTCACTCTTCCTAACCATTGGTCATGTGGTCAAGTTAAATATGCTATGCTTCATCGAAAGTTTCTGCTTACTATGCCCTCTTATGACTCATTCCCTCATTCACTGCAGTCACCATACATTTTGTTAGTATATGCCTTTGCCTGTTACCAGGCTAGAGAAGATCTTACAGTTAAGTAGAGAGCTTCTAACTGACCACATCTTTCCAATAATCTCATTTTACATATTTTCCCATCAGTAGAAAATTGTTCTAGAAATGTTCATTGAACTCTCACCTATTTTTTTCACTATTCTTACTGTCCCCCTCCTTCATAAACTGATTGCTCCTCTATGCACCGATTTTCTTTGTGGTTCCCATTCTATTCCATTGGTCAGAAAATATATCTGAGCTGATACCATAGTATATTAAGGTGACAGTCATGATGGGCTGGGTTAGTTGTTTTCTTGTTATTTTATTTTTTAGTTTTTTATGTATTTTCTATGTGATTTTTTTAACCAGGTCTTTAGCAGCTAAAGACTTTGTACTGTAGGCTTCCTGATTACTCTAGTGACAGTGTCTTTAGTGTATAGAACCTTTTCAGTTTGTCAGTTTTCAGTTTGACAAATTTGAATAATCTGGCCATTGTTTATCTTATTTCCTGCACACCTGGAGTTTGATACTGTATAATTATAGGTAATTTTCTTAATGTTTCTATTCTGTTTCATAGTCATCAAAATGAAAATTCTACCAACATCACAGAGATGCCACGGTTTAAAATAAAGTCAGTACATGCAAAGAATGCAACATAGTGGATATCTTTATTGCCTTCCTGAAAAATCACTCATTCTTAGAAGAAATTCTATTATTTTAATTTTATTTATTTATTTATATTTTAAGATTAAAATATAATTACGATATTTTCCACATGTTTCTTCCTTCCAAAACCTCCCTATATTTTTTGCTCTCTTTCAAGTTTGTGTCCTTTGTTTTTTCATAAATATCACAAATATATACAGATGTACTTGGTAATATAGTCTACATATTGTTTTCATACTTGGGAAGCAAAATTTTTGAGGATGAATAATGTAAGTTAATCAAAAACACATATCTCTTCTCTTAATAATATATATAATTTATATATTTTAACACCTAACTTCAATAATTTATTATATAAAATATTACACTTCTAATAAACTGTGTTGGCACTGACAATTAAATAGAAAATAGCATGCCACAGACTGGAAAACCATTTTTTTAAACTATGAAAGTGTAAATTTTGGGATTTGTGTATATAAGAAAAATGCAGAATGTTTGGAAGTAAGAAGGGTAAGAGGAAGGAAAACACAGAAAAACATACAAACAAGATAGAAATTGAGAGGAAGAGAGCTTAAGAATACACAAGGACAAGAAACACGATGCATCTCAGCCATTTGATTATTTAAAATAGTTACAAATATATACCAATTTTAGTTCATAAATTTGTCATAATGTGGGTTGGTTTTAATGAACTACATGACTAAAAATGATTCTAATAAGTCCCAGTAGCCATCCAATTGCAGCTGGTTGATTGTTTTCCTTACTATTATCTACAAAGCAATTGTGCATGGATAAAGACTATTTGTCTAGCTTTCAAGGAAGTGCTAACTACTAATACATGTACATTAAAGATCATTGAGCCAAAAGAATGAGTCAAGAAGATATACAAAACAAAGTTAGGATAAATTTTCAATTCTAAGCAATTTATAACAAGAAAATTATACCTGTCCCAGATTTGTACATACACATATACATGCATTTATAATATACAATTTCTCATACACACACATACACACACATATCAGATATGTGTGTGTGTGTGTTATGTGTTTAATAAGTATTCTCTCTTCTCTGGTATGAGACCATATAAGAATTGATCTAAGAATTATTTTTCAAGAGAAGGAATTATAGAGGTGGCTTATTATGGAATTTCTATCCAGGTTGAAACTTTTTATATATATTTTCACTCATTTTCTTTTCTTTTTATTGGTTATTTTATTTATTTACA
Organism: Rattus norvegicus; assembly: GCF_021556685.1. NCBI lineage: Eukaryota > Metazoa > Chordata > Mammalia > Rodentia > Muridae > Rattus > Rattus norvegicus. The sequence goes on along the minus strand of NC_141539.1, from coordinate 91,412,935 downwards.
TTCTTAATGTTATCCCTCTCCACAATTTCCCCTCTGCAAACTCCCTATGCCATCCCCCTCCCCCCGGCTTCTATAAGGGAGCTCTTCCACCTGCTCACTCATGCCTCACCACCCTAGCATTGCCTACATTGAAGCCAGATAAGGCAATCCTCTGCTACATATGCAGCTGGAAGCCATGAGTCCCTTCATGTATACTCTTTGATTAGTGGTTTAGATTCTGAGAGCACTGAGGGCTCCAGTTGCTTGATATTGTTGTTCTTCCTATGGGGTTGCAAACTCCTTCAGCTCCTTCAGTCCTTCTTCTAACTGATCCATTGGGGTCCCAGTACTCAGTCCAATGCATATGCATTGGACAGGCTCTGGGAGAGCCTTTCAAGGGACAGCCATACCAGGCTCCTATCAGCAAGTGCTTCTTGGCATCAGCAATAGTGTCTGGATTTGGTGTCTGCAGATAGGATGGATCACTTAGTGGGGCAGTATATTGGTGGCCTTTCCTTTGGTCTCTGTTCCACTCTTTGACCCTATGGTTTCTTTAGACAGGAACAATTTGGGTTAATACTTTTGAGATGGGTAAGTGGCTCCTTCCCTCAAGTGGGGACCATACCTCACCTCTGGATATGGTCTATACAGGTTCTCTCTCCCCTCTGTTGGATATTTCAGCTAATGTCATCCCTGGAAACTTTGCCCACTACTTCTGAGGATATAAGGAATATGGAGAGTTCTAGAAATAGCCTGTGAGACAAATAGGAGAGTGCACGGGTGTGATCTACATTTTGATGTAATGAAATCTAAATTTGAGTTGAGGCATTGACACATACTGTAAAATGGATTCTAGTTCACAAAGTAAGTTCAATTATAATTTTATCTTAGAATTGTTTAGAGGTTTTGTAGTTTTAAACCCTTTTTGTTTTTTAAGCATTATGGGTATTTTGACTGCATTGTATTTCTATGCATGGCATGTTTGCCTGTGCAAAACATATAGAAATGAAAAACGAAGGCCATCAAGTCCCCTGGAATGGGTGTTACACAGGGTTGTTAGCCAACAAGTGTGTACTTGCAATCAAGCCAGTCCGTTGGAAGAAAAGCCAGTGTTTTAAATCATTGAGCCATCACTCTAGTACCGAGATTATGTTTGTTTGTTTGCTAACGTGTTTGGTTGCTTGTTTTGAATATATGTATTCTTTTGGTTCCTAGTCCAAAGAAAGATACATGCTATATTTTATCATTATTAAATTTTCTGTAGTCATTCCTACTCTATATGATGTCATTTCAGTATGACAAAAAAAAAGCGATGAAACATCTCATAATATTTAAAATATGTAAATACTACTTTCTGGTAGCATGCAACTCTTGAAGTGTCAGAACTAAAATATTGAACGCACTTGCTCTATCAGAAGTTAAGACATGTAGAACAATTTGAAAGTGAAATACCTGGATCATGAGATAAAGATGGCTGATGCCTAAATCGTGGTGTGTACACTAGAGACAAATATCATTTGGTATATACTTAAGAGGTAGAATGGGGCATGGTTAGAACTGTTGCAGGTTGAGTAGTCGAAGAGCAATGACTCAAAGATTATCATGGCTTAACATAGCCAACTAGGTAATATTACCTCTACTTGTAATAGTAACCACTGTAAGAAAAGACCGTATGTGATCCATATGTTAGAAAAACTGCTGGAGAAAATAAACAAATGTAAATAAATGATATGTTTGTTCAGTTAGATCTGTTTCAGATTTTTTTCAACAGGAAGAAAAGGCTAGGTGCTATACAAATTAAGATTAGGATTGTAGAATTTGGCATTATCGGGTATGCCGACCTTCACTTCTGAGGCTCAGGTGTGCAGATTAAGAGGTTAAAGATAGCCTAGGCTATGTGTTGAGTTTTTGGAAGGCTGTGCTACATAGTTAAATGCTGCCTCACGCATCCCTCCAAAAGGGAATGGACTGGAATGAGTCATATTAACCTGATAAAACTGAAGAGATGTGTGGATTATGTAGCTGCATTTGAATATCGGACAGTATAAGAATAACTCACTAAAATGTCTAGAAACGAGGTCTGCTTTGAGAACTGTTGTTATAGAAATTGCCCCTGTGTGAACTAAAGTGCTTAAGTGTGTTCTTAAAGGTTTTCAGTTTATCAAAAATGTAAACTGTCATTGTAACCATTCTTTTAATTTCACATTAAAATATGCTTCTTTGCACAAGCTTGTACTTAAGATAGTAAAAAATAGCATGCCCTGTATAGTTCTGAAGTCTGACTGTTCAAGATCAAGGTGATGTGATTGTTTTCTGAGGAAGCATTTGTTCCTGCCACACAGACTAACACCTTCTTACTCGGTCCTTTCTGGGCCCTCTTTTATGTCCTTGTACTCATTGTATCTCTTTAGCTTCATATAGATACTTTCTTTCAGTTGTAGTAAGACCCCATCTGTTTGTATGACTGCTTTTAACCTCACTTCTCTTCTTGACAATTTTGTATTCAAATAAAATTTCACTGAGAATCAGTACTTCAATATATAAAACTGAATTTATAGTAACTGTTCATAATTCAAACAATAACAGTTAGGATATCAAAACAAGTCAAAAAGTCAGGCACAATTCAATATCAAATTTGCTTTAATAAACAGTAGCTATAAAACAGAATCTATCTTTTAAGTGATCTTTACTGACAGATGTCAGAGTAACTTTCCTGATTCTTAGATAAACACAAAAGCAAACTTGCAAGGCAGGAGTTTCCTCTACAAACTTAAAACATTTCCTGGAGAGATTAAGATATAAGACACTTAGTTTTGGCTAAGCATTGAGCAGACAGTGACTGTCTGATTAGTTCACTCAAATCTAAATGAATAAAATTTGGGGCTCATATAGAAAGCTCAAATTCATCTTGCTTCTACTTAATCCAAATAGAAATGAAATTAAAATAGAATATAATTGCTTTTTAAATGCTGTATATTTAGCAAAAAAATTGGGTTGGAATTCAGTCCTTCTAATTTTTACTTAACCTACATTATTCTGTGCCACATGATAGTTTAAAAGATAGAGGTATAAAGTGATTTTTCAGGAGAACAGCATTAGACTAAAAGGAAAGATTAAAAGAGAAAATGATAATGGATAGTCACCAGTTTAACAGGAAAGAAAATTAATCATTGATAAAAAGAATATTTGAATGATTTCTGAAGTATAATGTGGACTGTAAAGTGTGAAGTGGACCCGAGAAAGAGTACAGGTTATAAAAATCACAAGTCGAGATTCTTTGAATATATTTATGTCTGAGTAAGATCAAAGCAAGAGAGACTGAAGGAGTAAAGAACCGAATTAGAGAGTTAATGACCCAGAAATGTGAAGGTTGGTGAGTCGGTTCTGTGCTCACATCAGCCCCGCGTGGTCCTACCGCGAGGCGAGGCTTTGGTTGCTCTCCGTGGACCCCTAGCTGCAGCATTTCATGGAGATGGAGATGCAGAAGCAGAGGCTTCCAGCAGCTGGTGCACCTGATGACAGACTTTGCCTGGAGAAGTGCAGGGATAAGCCTGGGCCTAAGTTGGACAGTCGAACTGAGGCTTCTTTGGTGAGCTGCCTTGAACGCTTCATTGATACAAACCACTTCATCTTAAGTCGACTGGAGCAGACCCAGAAGTGCAAACCTGTCTTCTCAGAAAGTCTTCTAGAAGACTGATCTTAGCATTACCTCTTTGGAAAGTAGTTTAAGAAGTGAAGAACAGCTGATGTGATGGTTGAAGAAATGACCATGGTGGGATTAACTCCCAATTTTCTTTATCATCTCGGGACATATTGTCACCTGAGAATGTATATGGGACTATGCTTTCTCAAGGTCCTTTAACTGCTTTAAAATTTGGATAGTGGAACTGCCTTCTAGAATTTGATAGTGGGACCACAAAGGTTAAATCTCAATTTGTATGGGTTTATTTTTTATTTTTAGAGAGATCTTTGTGTTGAAAAATTGGCAGTGGGGAACCCTGGCACTGTTCAACTGTGAGCTTTCTTTCAAGTTTGACTTAGAGTTGAAAGTAAGTCCTATGAAGTATTCATACAATCCACCTTCTTAGGTTGTCCCTTTCCCCTACACTGTGACTTAAACATCAAATTGAAAATACCGTCTCAAGGTAGAACAGGAAGCCTGAGAATCCAACTGCCTTTAGTCATAAAGGAACCTAGCTAATGAAAATTACGCTTACTACCAGACAGCCACAGGAAGAAGTTAACTTATTTTGTATATCTGGGTGCAAAACATTCACAGATGTGCCTAAAGAAATAACAATTTAGGCCATTTCAAAACTAGCAACAGTTTTAGGTAGAAGTGCATGCCTGATGTTAGCCATAAATTCCATTAACGGCATACTTTTGGTCACTGAAATAAAAGCTTGCAAGATCAAAAGAAAGTCATAGAGAGTGAGTTAACGAGGAAAATGAGTCATTCATAAGAACACAGTAAATTATATGGATACAACTAATAAAGGAATTTTCTCCATCTGTCAAAAAATGTGATGTCAGGGTTAAGTTATTTCAAAATATGATTTTTGACTAACAGAATAAAATGAGGTATTTCAGTATTTTAAATTAATAATGACTCAAATATATGATGAGAAATACCAAATTTGAAATATTTCAATTTGACAGTTCAAAACTTTCTAACAACAAACATTTGGCATTCTTGACCTATCATTCTGTTTGCATGAAATGGTACTGTGTTTAGTGGTTTTGTGAGACATACACAGTATAGACAACTACCTAAAATAACAAAACACACACACAATGCACAAATATCCTTTATGTCAGTAATCTATTAGAATACCTGTTATTTTAGAATAACATGATTTTTATTGAGAAAACAATTAGTGTTACATATGTAGGACTTGAATGATCTAAGTATACATTGTAGGGTAGGAATGGACTCTGAATTGTATAGAAATGCCAATTCTTCACAAATATGACATATTTTATTTAAAATAATAACTAAGAACAAAATGTTACAAAGACAAAATGAAGATATTTAGCTTTAATGAATTTGAACTACAGGATATAGAGATATGAGGGTAAATTCAAATGGAAAGTTATCATAAAATGATATCCTTATCAAAAAAGACTGAATAGAATTAATGAGTTAAATGTAAATATTCAAATGTTTGGCTACTGTTTATTTGGCTGTCTCATAATTTTTAGTCACAGTGTTTTAAATTTTTAACACTATTTTGCCATAAAAATACTCCTTATGTTTTGTGATATTTGTTAAGCAAAGGTCAAATCTGGAAAATTTTCAACTAAAATTTGTTATATGACCTTAGTGACCCACCAACCAAAAATAATGACATAGAGACCTTTTAATATTTCAAAGCATAGGCCTTGGCTGGGCAGACTCTCAACTATTTCATCTGAGTTTACCTCACCACCTAGCCTGGTCCTGACACACGGCTAGATAATACCTTCTGTCCTCACATCTTCTGGTGAAAAGCCCTTCTTCTTTCTTCCTTCCTTCCTTTTTCTTCTTCCCAGAGCCCCTTTTCCCCAGATTCTCTTCTTCCCATTGTCCCGTCTCTCACTTTCTGCTCAGCTATTAGCCTCCAGCCTTTATTTTGAGAGAGAGAGAGAGAGAGAGAGAGAGAGAGAGAGAGAGAGAAGAGAAGAGAAGAGAAGAGAAGAGAAGAGAAGAGAAGAGAAGAAAAAAACCTGCATTCCAGTCTGAACAAATCAGCAACAGGAAAATGTCAGAACCATTTTTTTGGTTGCTCTTTGACTGGGTTGTGGGCTCAGTGACTTCCTTCAAGGCAGCTTGCTTTTAAACAAGATAATCTCAGAGAATCATTTGGGCAGGTGACGAAGGACAAGCGTTCACATATAGAAAACTGGAACTGTGCTATTGAGAGGACAATTCCGTATATTCTGCCAGCATTTAGCTCAATGCCCAGACCAGCAATTAACAATAGAATATAGACAGACATACCTTAATACGATGGGAGTAAATGTCACCTCTACGAAAGTCCTTTGTCAAGCAAGCTCTTGCTCTGCTGGGTAGACGTGTTCTTTAGCAACCATGTCTGGTTCATGGCTTCTTAGAAAAATAATTCTATATACTACTCTGCTTATTGTGGATGTGTAGCTATTCCCAGAATATATAACATTCACTAATACTTCAAATCTTTGTATTGTTCCTTGTGTCCAGAGCTAAGCAGTGACTTTTCACTTCCCTAAACTCAGCGGAGGTGTCATTTTCTCGATCTCTTCTGTCAAAACCATTACTGTTTATTATTACTCAGTCCCTGTGGAAATTTGGGTAAGCTGTGTATGAATCACAGATCTCTAATATAATGGTCTCCAACAGTTTCCATATCATGGTCACAAAACATTTTATTTTTTTTTGCCTCTTTCTTGTTTTTAAACTGTACTTAATTTCTACCTCTTTGAAGATGGGAAGGCTCTTGTTTTATTTTATGTTTCTCTCTGTACCTCCATGTCTGGAGCATAAATTATAGATGTGCAATACTTTTATCAAGTAGGACACGTAAATGATCAACACATTTTACAAAGGTATTTACACATAATCAAAGAAATTATACTGTTTTCTTACCTTCCTAAACTGGGTTTGTCATCCTTAAATATCTTGAATACTTAGATCCTAAATACACCCTTAGAAGAATACAAACTAACAAAACTCAAATTAGTTTAGAAATTTCTCTATAGAAATGTACTCATACGGAATGCTGATTTTGTGTAGAAAGTTTCATCTATTTTCTATTTTAACATTATAATTGTGTCTAAAAGCATTCACAAAATCATAAACACATGGCTACAATTAAATATATGTGAATATTTCTCCAAGAATGAAACAACTATATCGTTCAATTTATGAACTGTTGTAGAAAGATCTTTGAGTTTATACAATATTTTCTTGAGTCTTTGGTGTCACCTCTTGGTCAAGTTCCTCAGCATCTCTGAGGGATGATGGAAGTAGTTTGACTTTGAAATAGTAATGAGAGGGGGAGTGAGGTGATTCCACAGGTAAGTGTGTTTGCTGCCTACCTGACTATCCCTAGTTGGAAAGGGAGAGGCTTCTGCCAAGATTGTCCTCTAATATTCATATAAGCATCATGGAACCTGCTGACTATCAACACACACACACACACACACACACACACACACACACACACACTAACCACACACACACACACGGACTATAAAAACTGTAAATGGCAATGAGAGTGTGTAATTCACAGAACATTTTTACAAATTGGGTGGATAGTACAGTACATGTAAAATGACTAGCACATAGTGGGTTACTGTTAATTTCAGCAAATAATTTAGCCTCCTGATTTATGATCTCCTATCAGTTTTCCATTCTCAGTCTTTTCAAGGAAGACACTCTATTGCTGTAGTCCTTTTCACTTTTAACATACTTCTCTCTAATGTACTGATGATTTAGTGAGTATTCAAAGAACCAAACCATGATCACAAAATTAAACACTGAATATTATTGTAAATCAAATAAAAGGTGCCACCAACCACCAGCAATAATGTCCATGACTTTATTCTCAAGGTCACAATTTTTAATTTTTATAAGTACTAGAATTCATTATGATGGTTGACACTAAATCAAGATTAACATAGGAGAGTTGAAAATAGTCTCTAAACAAGTTGGGTTTGAATGCTACAGGGTCACTGGGGTAGATTGCTTTAATTTATTTGTCTTTGATAGGAACAATGTGACAGTTTAAAAGTGAGTGCATAGCCTAGAAATATTATTAAAATTAAAGGAAATGTAAGTGTGTCATTAATACTTATAAGTGACATTTTACTGTTTCACATTTTCAGTCATGAAACAAGCATTTATCACAGACTTGTTTGAATTGCCAAAGGATGCCTATGAACATGGACTTTATAGAGCGATTTAGTCAAGAGACACATAAACAAAAATAATGTTGCAGTATTAGATCATAAGGTCATAAAATTAGCTGTGATTATTCTGTACTACTGTGACAACTTGATCGACACTCATTCTGCTACTCTAGTGAGCCCAAATGCTCTGATATCTGCATAATGTAAAGCTGTAATGTTGTCACTGGCTGGGAGCCATTTGAGGAAATTACGTATCTTCATTAAATTTGTCTCATGTGGTTCTTGACACCATTACATCATGTATAATACATATATAACATAAAATATGCCATGCTGGCCTATTTATATTATTGTCAAGGTTTTGTTTGTTAATAGTGTTTTGTGCAAGCAATTTACATGTGCATTTCAGTGTTTTCTAATTCTCATGTTATTCAAAATGAACTGTATTATTATATGGACATGTGAGTATTTATTAAACCATCCTTAGTCCTGATCTGACTGGATGTTGAAAATATTAAAAGAGGTCATTCTTTTACACAGTAACTTAATTTTTTTTCAATTTTGTGTGGTTTTGCTTTGTTATATTTAATTTATACTTATTGAATTTTCTTTAATAAATCTGGACTCTATTATTTATTAGGTAATTTGTTGTACAACCAAACAAGATATTTTGGTTTTAATAAATTATATGTTTTTGCTATGTTTATTTTTGGTATTGGTTGAAACATCTTCTTAGTTAGGGAAAGGATTCATGTTTACTTCCCCTTTTCCGTGCTAGGGCTTTGCAGGCTTTGAACCTTTGCAGCTCTTGTATGTACTCACATATGCACAGTCCCTCCGAGCTCCTATGCGCATCAGCCCCACTGTGTCTGGAAGATCCTCTTCCCTTTGAGTCATCCATTCCCTCTGGCTCTTAAAATATTTCTGCCTCCTCTTCTGCTTAGATACCTGACATTGGGTGGAAGGGTTTGATAAAAATATTTTGGGCTTCCAATTGTCCAGTTGTGGATCTCTGTGGTAATAACCATGCACTTCAGAAGAATCATCTCTGATGAGTTCGGAGTGATGCACTGACCTAGAAGCACAGCAATATGTCTTTAGTATGTTCACTTGTAACTGAGGATGCCTTGCCTAAGAACAGAGTGTGCCAGCGCCTGTGTTTTACATAAAAGATCTCAGTTTTGTTTAAAGAATAGAAATGCAAGATGCATTTCCTTTGAGAAAATAGAAAATAAAATATTCAGAAACATATTCATGCTAAAAAATAAGTAGTATATATGTGTTAGCTATGAATATATTAAAATTTAAAGTACTAACTATAGCTGCTTATAAAAATTGAAGAAATAAAAACAAAAAATGGAATTATTTGATTTTTAGTCAATACTGTTATTTTTATTGAATTGAATAATTTATTTACATTTTAAATGTTATCCCCTTTACTGATTTCCCCTCTGGCAACCTTCTAAACCATCCCACCTCCCCCTGCTTCTCTGAGGGTGCTCCTCCACCTACCCACCTGCTCCTTTCTGCCTCCCTACCCTGGTATTCCCCTACACTGGAGCATGTAACCTTCACAGGACCAAGGTCCTCTCCTCCCATTTTATGCCCAATAAGTCCATCTTCTGGTACATATGCTGCTGGAGCCATCAGTCACTCCATGTATACTCTTTTGTTGGTGGTTTAGTCCCTGGGAGTTCTGGGGTGTTTGGTTGATATTGTAATGCTTCCTATGGAGTTGTCACCATGCTTGACCTCAGGCTGCATTACAAAGCAATAATGATAAAACCTGTATGGTATTGGCACAGAGACAGGCAGATAGATCAAGGAATATAATTGAAGACCCAGAAATGAATCCACACACCTACAGTCACTTGATCTTTGACAAAGGAGCTAAAACCATCCAGTGGAAAAAAGAACAAATGATGCTGGTTCAACTGACAGTCAGCATGTAGAAGGATGCAAAGAGAATCCATTCTTACCATCCTGTAAAAAGCTCAAGTCCAAGTGGATCAAGGACTGCCACATAAAACTAGATACACTGAATCAAATAGAAGAGAAAGTGGGGGAGAGCCTTGAACACAGGTACAGGGGAAATTTTCCTGAACACAATGCCAATGGCTTATGCTCTAAGATCAAGAATCGACAAATGGGACCTCATAAAATTGCAAAGCTTCTATAAGGCAAAGGACACTGTGGTTAGGACAAATCAGCAACCCACAGATTGGGAAAAGATCTACATCCTAGAGAGGGCTAATGTCCAATATATACCAAGAACTCAAGAAGTTAGGCTCCAGAGAATCAATTTTTTTAAAAAAATTTAGTGTTATTTTATGTGTATGAGTATGTTAACTCATGGTTTTTAGGTATACCTCATGCAGGCAATGTTCAGAGAGGCCAGAAAGGAAAAATCAAGTTCCCTAGAACTGGAGTTGAAGACAATCTGCTATGTGGTTGCTGGGAATTGAACCCAGATTCTCAGCAAGAGCAACAATCTTTATTAACTGTACCGTTGAGCATCTCTCCAGCTACAATAATGTTATCCTTAGGTATACAAATCAATATTGGCTTCTTTTTCTACAAAGGGTGGAGTTCTCTTTGCCCTTGCCTCTCACATTTCACTCATCTGTGTGGTCCCAAAGAGACTGGGCCCTGTGAGTAGTAAGAAAGGAAGTGTCAGAGAACAAAATAGAAAGGAAAAACCAAACCCTAACCAATAATTGTCTGTGCTTTCCCTTTCCCCTCAGACTTAGCCTATCAAGCCTCAACTAGTACTCAGCTGTGCCTAATGGGGGACACATAAATTGGAAACTTCACAGGTCTTCTTTGTTAATTATTGAAGTGGACATTTTAATTACAGAAGTGGGATTGTTCTTATGACTGACTACAGGGAACTGAGAAACTGTGAAATGTGTCTAAAATTTCATCCAAAGGAAGGAGAAAAATAAACAGCTCGTCAACTAGGCTTAGGGGTCAGTGGGAAAAGGAAGTGAACCTGTAGCTTCTTCCTATCAACAGTGCTAATTATAAATGATTGCATAAAAGCAGTTGATAGAAAATCTGACTGGTTTAAATACCTTTCTTTCTACCTACATAATAGACTGAACAACTGTAAATCAAGAAATGTGCACACTGAATTTTACAGAATCAATACGGCCATAGCAAGATTAGAAATCAACCTGGGAAATGGTACTGTAATTGGGGGAAGCCTCACCTGTGTCCTCCCATGACCCGAGGAGGACAGGATGTCCATTTGTGCAGGCAGAGCACCCCAAGCTGCCATTCCTATTAAACAGCTAGTGTTGCTGCAACACAGTGGCCTTGTGCCAGGAAACTCAGCATTGTTGCTGCCTCACCATGTGCCACTGGAATAGAACTCCACCAGCAACAACTATTTCGCATCAGTTTTTCCGGGTTCAATATTGGTGTTGAGTATATCTCGTTGCCTGAGTAATCAAATATCCCATGAACTGGACATTAAGATACTGAAGGTAAATATATGTTGTAAAGACTCAGTCTGTGAAGTAGAATTCAAATGGTAAGTTCTGGGCTTGGTGAGTAAAACCAGAATACAGCAGCAGTGAAAACGTCCATTTACCAGTTTCCTCACATCTTCAAATTCCATGACTGGGAAAGAACAATGCGGTAAGGTCAGTTTCTGAGGGGCTTCTTTGATGCCTCACACAGTTCCATCTATGTGGAGTAGCTCCATCTATGACCTCATAATTATCAGGACCTGGGTTTCAATTGTAAAATTCTAGTGATCCAGAATCTTCACTGCGAAATGTCAAATCAACCTGCACTATTTCATACAGTTAGTTAAACAGTAAGGTGTCATTGACCTGATGGCTCATTTTATAAAATCAGTTTTAAAATGCCATCTGTGTACAATGAATACAATATAATTTTTCCAGAGACTTTGAAATTTATTTTATGATATTATTGCATCTGCAATATTATTACTGTCCTTTTAAATAATATCAGTTTCTACTGGTACACACCTTTACACTCAGACAACTACGAAGCATTTACTTGGCCATCCCATATTCATTATTTTCCCTTTAGATACACTTTCAGCATCATAGCTGTGACTTTTATAGAAAGGCAAATTAGTTTACAACGAAACCTGCCTGAACCATACTGAAGGCTCAGCATTTCTCTGCCCCATACGCCTTTGCTTTAAGAACCTTCTAGATTACAAGCTTCGTTCCTGTTCATTCACCTTTGCTTAAACATCACTTACCAATGATGCTTTTGTTCCATTTATAGACTCCACACCACTTTTGCCCCCTCCAAGTACGCTGCATCCACTTCCTTTAACTGAAATTCTTCACAAACAGCCCCTATGGACTTGACTTTATGCACCCTGTACTTTGAGGGGAGTGTTCTGGGTGTTTACCTCACTCAGTCTCAAATCATGCTACGCCTTTGAAGTTCCATTTATTATATTCAGAAGTGTTCAAAAATATTTATGTGATTTATTATCCACTGTTTGTACATTTCAAAAGAACAAAAATTTCACAAGGGCAAAGTTAATATATTTTTTATTTGTTCTCTTTTTCTTAGTCAAAAAAGAAATGACTAGGATATATTACATTCTGATTAAATTGAAGTTGACTGAGTGATGGAAAAAATTTATGAAGAACAATTGGTATTAGACAATAATAGTCACCTGATAAATAGAAACAAAAGATTTGAAATTATATGAAATTTCATATATAAAACATTCATTTATTCAAACATTAACCTAGATGTGGATTTTTAAGTATATTTTCCCATGTTTAATAGTGTCTGAAAGATATTTATGAAGGAAAAATGTTTCACTTCATCATTTCATCATTATTAATGATTATTTGCAGACTGGTAACTACTATCAACTCAAACGTTAAACATCTACATTTGATCACCTACCCCTTTATGCAAACCTGGGTAGTACATATAACACCAGTTTAAAGCATGTGACCTTAAACATTTTTATCTTAAACATTTATTTATTGTTAATATATACATCAAGTAAGATGAGATTCTGGATCCTGAATTGACATTAACTGTGACAAGTCAACTTGTCAACCCCTAAATGCATCACTTAAGTCCTTTCTTTTGTCCCCATATGTTCAGAGTCATTTTATAAAGCAGAACTCATCCAGTCAGTCAGCCCAATTTCAAAAGTCCCTATACTTTTTAAGAGCTCTAACATGGTTCAAAAATGTAAGTGCAGAGTCTTCATTCCACACTCAGTGGCAGAGATTAAATGTTCCCGTTTTGAATGGGAGCAATGGGAGCTTACCTAAAAAGACAGTATCAAAACAAGACCAAAGGCCAGCTGGCAAACACCAAATCTAGAAACCCTAAATCCACCATCTGAAGATCATTATTCAATTTTCTGTACCCCCAAAGCAGCCGTACCTCTCTATGTCTGACACATAAAGTATGCACAGCCTTTCCCTTGAGCCTGCTCCACTCCATGCCTGCAGATTTCCTTAGTGGATGTTGCCTCCTTCTAGCAGCTCCAGCACCATGGCGTCTCCTGACAACTTATGCTTCAAATTCACAGATTCACACATTGGCCTCCACATGCTCTTTCAGAGAATCACACTTTTAGGAACATCATTTGGATGCAGTGCCTTTGGGGACCTTGGTTTAAGCTTTAATGAGCCTGACCCTCACCTCCAATCCCTCGTTTGTGCTTCTATCCGAATGGTAAAGTCTGTATTGGGTGAATGATGTTGCCAAGTTTGCTGCCTGCTCAGGATGGAGGCTGACCCTATGGGACATCAATGAAGTCAGTGTCTGTGAGCTTTAAACACCTGACCCACTAGAGCACTCCCCTTCTGTGGTTGTTTTCAAGCAAGAAACCCCTTAGTGACATTATCAGATTTTTCTCCTTTCAAATGAATTTTAATGTTTTTACAAATGATTTCTTTAATAGGTGAGGTATTGTCCTTTGAACATCACTCTCAGTGCCCCAATGTAGATCAGATTTCTCTTAAATTGTGTTGTTTCTTCAACAATAAAAGCCGATTTCTCAGGACTAGTCTTATCCACAACTTTCCCTTCCTCACTAGACCACACATTCTTCCATCCCTTCTTGTTGTAGTCTCTTAATGCAGACCTGGAGGACAGAGAGTAGCAGCCATGACTTAGAAAATAGCAGTATGATGGTTCTGAATAAAACGTAAGAACAATTATAATAAAGGTAGAAGAAATGGAGAGGTGGACTAGCATAGTTAAATGAATAATTGTTTAGTAGGGGCTAAAAAGATGACTCAGCAATTAGTACTTACAGCCCTTCTAGCAGACCTGAATTTGGTTCAGAATGCCCACATTGATGACTCACAGCCTCCTACAATTCCTGCTTCAGGGATCTGATTTTTTTCTCTTATGTCTGTGGAGTCTTGTATACATGTGCAGACACAGACAAACATGGCTAAATACAATTTTTAAGAAGGATTGTTTAAAAGGTTAAATCTTTTCTTTGAATGTGCTACATTTTGTTTCTTGAAATGTAAGAATACAAATCTATATGTGTATTTATGTGTGTCTCTGAATGCAATTTATATTAAAAGCAAATATACCTGGTTGCTCAAGGTAGCAGGAATGTTGGGAAAGGCACATCAAATGTGTATTATGAAATTCATGAAAAGTTAAGTCCAGAATTTGGAGTACCTTATTGATGCGCAGTATGAATGTGAGAGATGTGTTGTACTAATGTTTATATTTTTGATACTTGTGAAAATATTCTTTTATACATAATCAT